>NC_142504.1:56673936-56987507 GCF_057876585.1 Rhinolophus sinicus | reverse complement strand
CAATACTGAAGGTGGAAGCGTATCAAAGTAAGTTCTCTTTTCTGGAGTTTTCATCTGCACTGCACTGCTGCTGAGGAATGCCATGGAGTATACAGTAGTTCAAATCATGGCTGGTAAAGCCATAATTTAACAGATCAAATGTCATAAACACTATACTTTTTGTTTCCTAGATCAATGAAGACAGTGTATCCATGCATCCAATGAAGACAGTGGAGATCTGGAATTGTCTGAGGATAGGAACACACACACACACACACACACGCACACACACAAATCCAAGAGAAGAATTTGAGCTCAAGAATTAGACTGCCAGGGCTCAAATCCTGGCTCCACCACTTAACAGTTGTGCCCCCACATGCAAATTTTTTGCTTCAGTTTCTTCATCCTAAAAAATGAGCAAAGCAATGTTTACTTTGGAGGGTGGTTGTGAGGATTTGATGAGACAATTCACATAAAGCACTTAGATACAAGATTGGCACTTAATAGTATTTATTACTTATCTATGGATTTTTCCTTCACAGTATTTTATTGGACACAGTAAAGAATAGAATAAATATGTAAAGGCCAGTAAAACCCAAGATCCAATATACCTACTGCTTCTAACTTTAATTTTAGGTTCTGCCACAGTTAAGAGGTTTATCCATTTATGGTTCAAAATCACACAGCTCAGGACTGGCACAGCTCACAATGAAAAAGTCACGTAGTCTCTTCACAAACCAGTCCTCTACGCAAACTCCAAACTCCTTCTTTGACTGTGTTCCTATTATTTAGACACACACACACACACACACACACACACACACACACACACATACTGAGAATACTATATTTTATTCAGGCCAGAAAAAAATAGACATAAAAGATTAAGAATAATTTACCCATAGGTTATATGAGTATACCAAGAAAATATGCAGTGATAGTCATGACAAAAAGCACACCCACAAAAATCAACACATTACCTTAACTTTAATGAGCTTCTGAGGGTTTCTTCTCCTACACCGGTTAACTTCAATGCTGCGTCTGTTTTTGGGAGCAGCCATCCAAAAGATACTATCCAAAAGGCTGGAAATCTCCTTACTTCCATTATTATCATTTGCTGGTTCTGTAATTGTAGCTGGACCTTGGACTGCTAATGCTGGTCCTATAAAATAAAACATGGAGATTCAAAATCGGTTTCCAGCTACTAAATGACTATTTACAGATATCATTCTCTTTAACAATCAACAGTGACATGAAAACATTTATAGACAATGTCGCATTCAATAGACATTTAACAAGAAACCTTAGTTATTAAAATATACTAAAGCTCATACACAAACCAATTTTAAAGACAATTTTCTTTTTTTTTTTAGGGGCACCAGCTGAAATGAATCAGTGAAATTATAACAAGAGTTTCTCATTTTATGAAAAATGGAACTGGGGGGAGACAGAGAAAAGGTAATAATAAACGAAAGGAAGACCACTCAATTGTCCACATCCAGTTGATGGGCAGTATACCTAACTATTTTACCAGTAAATCTGAGCTTGAGATTCCCAAAATGCACTTCTGACCCACACTGAGATAACTGGTACTTTTTTGTTATATTCAAATTAAGTCAGCTCCTTTGTCATATAACCTGGCAGGCCTTTGAAGTCGCTTAGTTCTTCATAAAATTTCCTCTTTAGTCCTGTCTGTTCTCTAAGACAAAGAACTAGCTCACCAGTTTTCGAATTATATTTATTTATGTGACCATCGACGTTTCACTTGTTTTTCTAAACTGTAAAATCAAAGAGATTCCCGTACCCTCTCTTTGCAACTACTCAGACTTGAAATACTTCTTTGGATTTTAGGAAGTCTTAAAAACACACAAAATTCCTTTTCAATATATCTAGAAGCATTTCTAAGCAAAGACTAGTGGTTAACAGAACAGGTTTTGAAAGGAGTGTGTGACTTTGGAACCTTTCTCAGCCTACTTGTTCAGTTGAAAAGTGGAGAAACCTAATGGGATTGTTGTGAAGATTACCCCAGGAAGCACATATAGGCTTTGACATATAGTGAGTTCTCCGTTCAGACTGCCTGGGTACTATCATGTTCAGGACACTGAAATGGAATAGAATGTAAATATCAAAGCAATGACAATTTTAATATTCAAGACATTACCAATTCGGTATATGTGGTGCCGAAGCGAGCACAAGACACTGCCAATTCAAATTAGCTTCTGGGGGAAACACGGGGATAGGATTCAACTGCACAGAGCTCGAGCATCACAGAAAACGACAAACTGCTTTAAGGTGTGGGAGGACTGAAAAGGAAAGATAAAAGGACTCAGGGTGGCGGCCCTTGATGCTGAGCTAATGCCCTTTGGTAACATTCAGTGGACGAATGTGACAGAATTTTATTTTTTTTATTTTTTGAGTACAGGGGGCAGAAAACACAGCTTCTCTTGTTTCTAAGTAAGTGAATGTCCCTGACAAAGTCCCCTGCTGCAGACTGGAATGCGGGAGGGCTGCGTCCGCCACGCTGCCCGGGGTTCCCTCATCCACCCCCTCTCCACGGCGGTCTTCTTTACGCACCCCACGGAAGACAGGGAAAGCCTGGCCGGCTCTGCTGCATTTTCCGCCGCAGTCGCTCCCAACAGTTCCTGAGGAGTCCCGGGGCTGTCGGCCACGGAGGAAACACCAGCAACAGCATGGCCGCCGCCATTTTCTTTTCCCTAAGACCGCTCTTACCTCGGCTGCTGAATCCCGCCCTCACCCCGAGCGTGCGCACAGACGCAGAGTCGGGCAAACCCATCGCTTGGAACTACAGGGGCCAGCATGGCCCCGGAGCGGCTCTCAGGCTCCTCCAATCAGAGGGAGAGAAAGGAAGGCGCGGGGCGGGCAATGAAAAGAAGCTGCCCGCAGTGCGCAGGTGTGTGGTTTGGCTTTGCTCTCGGTGTAAAGATGGCGGAGCGCGGTTACAGCTTTTCGCTGACTACGTTCAGGTATGGGGGGATCCCCGAGAACCTCCACGTTAGCTGAGGTTGCAGGATCGTCGACGACCAGGTTTTTTACGTCCTGGTCTCTGGTGCTTTCGGAGGGCACAGTTGGGAATAGGGGTGGGGATGCGATTCTGCAAAGTCACTTGCCGGGCCCGCCTGGGGAGCAGCGGTCCCGGGAGGCCGCGGGAACCCAGGTCGCGGGCCCCGTGGGGACCTTGGGGTTGCGGACCGGTACAGTCCTCAGCCAAGGATTTGTTTTCCCTTTGGAAATTAGAGGAGAAGGCAATTTTGGATTAGCTGTGTCCGGGTATTCCGTTAAAAACTCAGATTTTCCTTCCGGATCCTGGTAGGCCTGACTCGGAAGCTTCTGGAACTCGGATTCTTGGTCAAGTCTGTGGAGTCTCTTTTTCTTGGAAAACCTCAACTTTACAATTTGGTCTGAGCTTTAGTTGGTTTCCGTTTGGTAGTAGTGTCTTCCGAAACCTCCCGTTTTCGATTTCTTCGGTGCCCCTATTAGAAGCTAAAGGACGGAAAATGAAAGCGCTAAGTTTTCTGTCACCTAGTATTGTGGGCACCAAACTACTAGGCGACATTTGCGTTTTGGCCATTTTAGGGAGAAGGGGACATGTTTACTTTTAAAAAGATTGTAGGCTTATCTGTTTTAGAACAAGGGATTCAACTAAGTGTATTTTCCAAAATGCAGTTAAGATGAATCATCGTTCCTAATGTAAGAAAACCATCACCGAAGTATTTAATAAATCGACGAGGGAAGGATTGAGTTTGACGGTTTTCTTATCGATCAGTAGTGCCCCGTTTAGTTAAAATGTGTTCCTGACTGACAGCTGACGGGAGGGAGGATCTAATTTGTTGAGTACTTTCTGTGTGTGTGCAACTTAACCTACTTCATTTTTTTCCACTACCATGTGTGATAAACGTTGTCTCAGCATCTCACAGATTATCTAACTACAGCTAGGACAAATAAAAAAAACAAAAACGTGTGTAAGATCACACAAGAATAGCTGAGTTAACATTCAAACTGGGCTCTTTCTGATCACAAAATTAATACACTTTTCATTACCAGTGGTGTTTTCTTGAAATACTAAAATGCTTTCCTTGCTCTTGTTGCTTTTCACAGTTTTCAATAATTAAATGAGATTATTTTTTTTACCCTTTGAATGAAGTTAATTCTGTAATAAAGGGTCTCATCACTTACAATGATAAAGAACAATATTTGCCAAGAAGCCACTATTCATATCTGTGAACGAAGTTAAACCTGGTCCTTTATCTTTGAGAAAGTGTAATCCTAGTGGAGCTGGAACATAACCATATATCATCAGGGACTGAATCTTTATTAAACTCTTTCTTTTCAAACATGTTTTAGGTTAAAAAAAACACATTTGTTTCTAGCCTATTGTAATCAGAATTACACTATTGGTGATGGTGACAAGAGACTATACTATAGGATAAAAAGGTGTTCTTGTGTATTACATTCGGTTGGGTATATTGACAGTAAATTAATGAGTAAACAGATTGGTGCCTACAGTTGCATTCTGAAAAAATGTTTTTCCCTTAAGAATTTTTATAAAAAGAAGGTGAAAGAAGGAACATAACTTTAGATTGGGTAGTCACAGTCAGGAAAAGCCAGTGCTTGGTGATTTTTGAGATTGGAAGATGGAAAGGAGCCAACTATTTGAAGATTTAGGGGTAGAAAGAGTTGTAGATGGAGAGAAGAACATGTTTGAAAGTCTTAAAGTTGGGAAAGAGCTTGAACTCTTAAAGGATTTGGTATAAGGCCAGTGTGCTAAATATAGCAGAGTGGGCGTGAGTCAGGTCTAATCTTTTAGGGCCTTATAGGCCAGAGTAAGGAGTTTTTATTTTAAGTGAACCAAGAAGTTATTATAGGATTTAAGTGGAGGGTAACATAGTACAAAAGTAACTCTTGCTGGGGGTGATGGAAGTAAGGGTGGAAGAGAGGAAAACTAGTTAGAAGGCTATTTCAGTTATCCCAGGTAGAGATGCAGGTGTTTTGGAAGGGGGTAGTGGCATGAATGAATACAAAGATGGTTGATTGCTCAGTGAGCTCACAGATAAGTGAGTTTTTATACAGAAAGAGGCAATGATAAATGTGTGTATACAGGTGATGGTTATTATAGGAACAGAGAAAAAGTAACTTTAAATTTACCTGAGCCTTTAACATGTTCCCCAGAGGTATTTGAACTAGGTATTGAACAATAATTGAAAGCTGGATGGATGTTAAGATTATTGAAATAGTGACCATTAAAGGAAAACAAGCACAGCCTAATTTTTAACTTTAAATCCCTATTGTTATTCTGCCCAAGTCAGCAAATTTTGTCATTTAAGAGTCTCTAAACTACCACCTCTAGGCTTATTTCTTAAATAAGTCTAGATGTGTGTCTATCAGCCAAATGGTTATGGACTTCAAGTACTAGGGTATGTGTTGGAATACTAACTGAACAGAACTTACACTTTGTTGAGGAAGACAAATATTGTAAAAAATAATTCAAGTATGATGATGAATCTTAGCCAAAGAGAAAATACAGGACACCATAGGCATGAGTGTATGGAATTCAACCTAGTCTGGGTGGTCAGGGCAACTTTCCCTGAGGACATGACATTTCTACCAAGGATTAAAAGGGTGATAAGGAAGAGTTCACCAGGCAATGGTGACAGCATTCCCAACAGAGGGATTAGCTTGTCAAGGGGTTTTTGAATTCTAAGAGTAGTTTGTGTGTCTGGAACAAGGTGGGATGATGCAAGTTGAGATTTGAGTGACAGTATCCATAATTGTATGAAGATAAAACAGAGGACCTTTTGAAACTGAAGGTTATCTTTTCAGTAGTAGACTGGAGATAGGCACCTAGCTGTGTTATTTTGGACAAATTATCACTCAAGGACTTTATAAAAGAAGAAAATTGGTCAGTGACATTTATGATGATTGTAACTCAACAACTGGATCGAAATAAAGTATGACATAAAAATCCATCTTGGGGCTAGTATTTGGCTACCAAACCCATGGAACCAGATGTGTTAAGTATAACCAGCTCATGACTTCTAGAAATAGTGTTATACTATATAGAAAGTACTTTGTTATGACTGATATTTAGGTCTTAATGTCTTAGCCATGTCTCCTTTCTAAAATGTAAAATGTTTGGTATTTAATAGACACATACCAGGTCAGACAATTAAGTTCATGAACTTGTTGCAATGATGTTGGTAACCTTTTTTGGTATCAGAAGGATTATTCATTATGAATTTGTACCAACTGGACAAACGCTTAACCAAGTTTACTATTTGGAAGTACTGAAAAAGCTGTGTAAAAAAGTTAGACAACCTGAACTTTTTGCCAACAATTCATGGCTCTTGCATGACAATGCACCAGCTCACAAGGCACTGTTTGTGAGGGAGTTTTTAGACAGTAAACAAATAACTGTTGGAATTGGAACATCCTCCTTACTCACCTGATCTGGCCCCAAATGACTTCTTTACCCAAAGATAAAGGAAATATTGAAAGGAAGACATTTTGATGACATTCAGGACATCAAGAGTAGTACAACATTAGCTCTGATGGCCATTCCAGAAAGAGTTCCAAAATTTCTTTGAAGGGACTAGGCACTGGTGTCGGGGCATAGCTTCCCAAGGGGAGGACTTCGAAGGTGACAGTGGTATTCAGCAGTGAAGTATGTAGCATTTTTTCTAGGATGAGTTCGTGAACTTAATTGTCAGACCTTGTACATGTTCTTAATAACATTACTGTTTTGGTGTTTACTTGCTGCTGATTTTGTAGCAGGAGCAAAATCTTCACAGATAACTTCTACAGTACTGTTATCCCTATTTTACAAATGAGAAAACTGAGAAACAGGTTAAATAATTTGCCCAAAGTCACGAGGTTGAGGTAAATGCTGAAAGGCAACAGTAATATTGCTTTAAGTGGCAGACCAGAAAAAAACAACCGAAGGAAGGAGATTAGTACTTCACTATGAATATGTTCAAGTCACTTGGTAAATGTAGTTTCTGTACAACTTCATGATAAATTTCAAAGGCCAGCTGTTTCTTTGTTTTTGATTAATGGATTTGACCTACATATCTGCCCTCTCTCAGAGATGTTTCTATAATAAATATTTGAGGATGTGTGAATTTAGCAAATATTTTTGTTTCTTTTTAAGCCCATCTGGTAAACTTGTCCAGATTGAATATGCTTTGGCTGCTGTAGCTGGAGGAGCCCCTTCAGTGGGAATTAAAGGTAATTAAATGCTTCACTGATTTCCAGTGCCTGTTAATAGTTATGCTAATGTACTTGTTAAATTAATTAGTAATTAATTTATAAAAATTAATTTATTAAATATATTATGTAGCAGCATAATTTTGAACAATTTTTTGTTAATTTACAGTATTCTGAAGTTTAAAGAAAGTAATGAGATGAAGAAGGTGATTAATTTTTTTTCAGAATAAATGTAGCTCCTTTATCTATTGTGATAATCTATAATAGTCTTTCACATTCAGATAATTCAGTATTCTTTTATTTTTCCATTGATTATATATCACTATTCTTTGGTAGTTTTTAGTCTTTCTGTAATTTAGAAAAGTTAATTATAAAAAAATCTTAAGATACCCTTTAAAAAAAGTCTCTATCATTGATTTCAAATTTCAGATTATAAGAATAGTAGACCAAATAGGCAGAATTTCATTATTTTGAAACATATGGACTCTTAGGTATCCTGGAGTACTTTAAGAAAAGTTGCTAACACTTTTAGCTATAGGGATTTCTTAGTGCATATAGATGACTGATGAGGGAATAATTACTGCTCCTAAGGTGATTTTAATACAGAAATCCAGAAGAAAAAGTTTTATAAATAAGAGGAAATGGGTGAAATGTAGCCATAATTAGAAAAGTGTTGAAACAGTCTTTAAATGATTAAACATTTACGTCCCTCTCTCTCTTTTTTTTTTTTAAGCTTCAAATGGTGTGGTATTAGCAACTGAGAAGAAACAGAAATCCATTCTGTATGATGAGCGAAGTGTACACAAAGTGGAACCAATTACCAAACATATAGGCTTGGTGTATAGTGGCATGGGCCCAGATTACAGGTACGTTATACTATTGATTGTTTTCTCACAGCAATGAGCAATCTCATGAATTGCTCATAATCTATATTTGAGGAGAAAAGTCAAAGAATGTTTCTCCTTTAATCTTCCAACTCCCCACTTTTGTCTAGCAGTGGCATCCCTGGCAGCTGAATTTAGTTTTTCTGTATATGACAGACTGAGGGTTACTTTAATTAAGGAAGATACTCAGTGCCACTCGGGTGTAAAAGAGGAGATAGACTTCTGAGCACAGTCCCTCTTCTCCCATCCGAGGGCTGGGCTTCAAGGGCACTGGTGTTATCTAATGCATTTTAAAAACAAAAGCAATGCAAGTTATAATAGGTAAAAAGTCATCAGGCAGGGCCGGCCCAGTGGCTCAGGCAGTTAGAGCTCTATGTTCCTAACTCCAAAGGCTGCCGATTCGATTCCCACATGGGCCAGTGGGCTCTAAACCACAAGGTTGCCAGTTCGATTCCTCGAATCCCGCAATGGATGGTGGGAAGCGCCCCCTGCAACTAAGATTGAATACGGCACTTTGACCTGAGCTGCCGCTGAGCTCCCAGATGGCTCAGTGGGTTGGCGCGTGTCCTCTCAACCATGAAGTTGCCGGTTTGGCTCCCACAAGGGATGGTGGGTTGCGCCCCCTGCAACTAGCAACGGCAACTGGACCTGGAGCTGAGCTGCGCCCTCCACAACTAAGCCTGAAAGGACAACAACTTGAAGCTGAATGGCACCCTCCACAACTAAGATTGAAAGGACAACAACTTGACTTGGAAAAAAAGTCCTGGAAGTACACACTGTTCCCCAATTAAAGTCCTGTTCCCCTTCCCCAATAAAATCTTTGGGGAAAAAAAAAATCAGGCAGCAAAAGAAAGCATCTCCTCATACTTATTTTTTAGTAAAGGGACAAAATTCTCAAAGTCCACTGAAAGTTGCTGCATATAGCAGCCATTCAGGATCTGATACTCATCTGTTCACTCCTTTGATATATAGATAAAGGCGCTATATTTATTCTGAAAATAATTTAATCATCATCTTAGTCTCATCACTTTCTTTAAACCTCAGAATACTGTATACTGTAATACAGGAAGAGAGAGTAATCCTGTTACATCAGGGTACCATCAAGTTGAAAGATTCTGACAGCCTTCTGTGTTCGTCATTTAATAAGAAAAGGCATATTATTACTCCAGTCTTGATTTTGTGTGGTAGAGCAAGAATTTCACTTTAATAAGTTTCAGAGCAATAGTGTTGCTGAAATGTGATCAGGCTTCACTACAGTGGACCCTGTGACTGCTGTATAGAAGGGATGTTGCAGTGTGCTACCACAGACAGGATAAACTGAGGGGGTAGGATCTGAGTACTGTGCCGGGGATAATGTGCATGGTTCAGATCAGTAGTACCTGAGCATGTAAAGGTAAGTCCTGTTTGACATGCTGATATGTTTGATTGCTATGTAGTATATTCTTTTGATAAATTTTACATTTTTAAAGTTATTAGTAGTTTCTTGCTGTTCCTTAATCTCTGAAGGGGACTTGTTAAAGTGTAGTCTGTGGCAAAGATTGAGGCAGAGTGAGAAAAAAATGCTTGAAAGTGTGTGTGTGTGTGAGACTGAAATATAAAACGATAGTATGACTGCCCTTGGGATGAGGCGCACAATCTTGAAACTTTGGAGGGAGATAAAGCTCTTGTGTAACTAAATCTGTTACTGTTAAGCTGACTGGTACCCCTAGTCCCTAATTTTCTTTTTGCCTTGTCCTTATCCATCTCCTATGGCTCAGCTCCTCTGTGATGTTCTGATATTTTCTTATAAATTAACTCTAATCATGTAAGAGCAAGACTGGCTTTGAGCTGACAGCCACTATTAAATACGTGTAAAACTTGTGCTTGTAGGAATATGCCTTTAGAAGGAGAATGAGTGTTTAGGTAGTAGAGCATCTTAAATTTAATTGAATCTTATTTCTCCCTTGTTTGCTAGAGTGCTTGTGCACAGAGCTCGAAAACTGGCTCAGCAATACTATCTTGTTTACCAAGAACCCATTCCCACAGCTCAGCTGGTACAGAGAGTAGCTTCGGTGATGCAAGAATATACCCAGTCAGGGTAAGTTGATTTTATTGCTTGAACTGTGGTATGAATTGGAAAAAGAAATCATTTTTGAAGAGTAGTTGTATAAAAAAAGAGGACTTCCTATTCCTGTATTTGCTTAACGAGTAGAAAAAATCACTATGATGAACACCATATTTTGTCATGTATAATGTGCACTTTTTCCCCCAAATTTGTGAGGGAAAAATAAAGATGCACATTATACATGGGTAGTATTCTATATATAAATGTTTTTAATTCTTTTATTTCTGCTAATGAGTTAAAAGTGTAACTCTAGAAATCAGTAACGATATCCATATGCAAAATAATACCCTGGAATGTGATAATCAGTTTTGTTGAACTTATGACGAACTTGCAACAATGAAGAATTGTTGGCCTTCTATGATGTGTAAATACCGTAAATTTGTTACCGGTACATAAAATTTCTTGTACCTTCTATCTATTCTTGTGTTTTGTAATTATTTGTTACATAAAATTTCTTGTGCCATAATATGTTAGGAAATTAATGCTAAAATTCCTTTATAATGCAAAAAAACAAGTACCTAAATGTAAACAAATTAAAAACAAATTAAAATTTGAATTAAAAAATTAAAACGAAAGATATTTTTTTTCCCTGAAAGCTTGGGCCAAAAACGTGGGTGCACATACACGGGAGCACATTATACACAACAAAATAAACGGTAATTTCTCAGCTGGAGCTAGAATATTTTCTTGCAGAAAAATTCGACTGTTTTTTTGCTGTTTATATAATAAGAGAAAGCAACAGAAAGTAGCTTCTAAATAAAGTTCTTTTGCGAGTGATAAACACTCCTTTATAAGCAAACTCCTTATAAAAAAGCTTATAAACTCCTTTAGAAGCAAACCTCCTTGATGCTTCCAAATTTATCTTCCTGATCATAAGCACACGATGAAAGCACAAACTTTTGGACACATCCATGTTCATTTTAATTCTCTTGAGTTTGGGTGTGAACATGAATGAGGTGGTATAAAAGTAGTTAGTTGCTGACATGCACAGCCAGTTGGAACAGCTACACTTGTTTAAAGTTCTCTTTTGTTAGGGTACTAAATGTTACTCCTTACTTATTAACCCCAATGTTTATGTCACTCCATTTACTGAAATGATTTGACTACTGTTCCTTGGTGCCACAAAGAGAATTCATTTTGAATTGATTTGTTCAGAAAGATGTTAAATACTTTTTAAGGAACTTACAAATGTAATTTGGTTTACTTGATAATTTGCTTTACTTGAGAGTATTAATAAATTCTGACTTAGATTGACTTTAATACCATGATGATGCCAAGTGATTTTCATTTTCCTTTCTTTAGTGGTGTTCGTCCATTTGGAGTTTCTTTACTAATTTGTGGTTGGAATGAGGGACGCCCATATTTATTTCAATCAGATCCATCTGTAAGTATCATCAGGTGTATTTGAGGGGTTTGTTGAAGTACTTTTTGAATGTCTGATAAAAACAATAACCATAAGAAGTTTAAAATTTAGCAGTATTTTGTCTTTTTCACTTGGGTTTTAGAAAATAGGAAGTAGTGTGTATTTATTTACACATTTGAAGAGTTTATAATTCAGTCTTCTGATAAGGAAGCTACGTTAGTTCTGCCCTCTCTGTTTTGTCTTGTTCTTTATCTTCACATAGTTGAGTGATTTGTTGAAATAGTTACCAAATCTTTAAATCTGTAGAATTGTTACTTTAAGAAATATTGTAGTAAAAGATACGGGTCTAGGGGGTTCTGTTGTATTCTTTGCCACCTGTTTAATCTTGGGGCTGACTTGAGTGTGACTCATCTGCACAAACACTGATGTAAATGTCTGAAATTGGTCTCTGAGCTAGGAGGTGTTCATAAAGGGTGCTGCTTCTCCACTCTGTCTTATCTGCTGTGAGGAGGACCAGAAGAAGAAAATCATGATGAGGAACTGATCTTTCGTATTTTATGGATTATTAGATAATTGCAGGTTCACTCACTTTAGATCTTATGATCTAATCCTGTAATCTGAAAAGAAAAAGAAAAATAGTTTGTTACTTATATTGGGAAAATTAAGTATTTTGGGAAATCGACCACATCTCTGAGTTTCTGAAGCTAGATGACCAATCCTCTTACCTTCCTTTCCAGTGGGTAGTCAAAGCCATCATCACTAGAATCCAGATGTCATCTTTTGCCCTTTTTTCCTCTGTTATATCTAAAACGCAGTTGTTTCCTTTAAAATGTTTGATATTTTTGTGTGTGTGCATGCATGAGTATGTATATTTTCAACAGAGGAGATCATGACATATTGCTGCTTTCATTTAACATTAGATTACAAAATAGCAAAGCTTTTTAATGTTTTTAACGCATGGCGATCAATTTTTAATTGATTCACCAGTGATGAAGAATTTAGCACCATTTTTCAGGTAACATATGACAGTTTTTTAGAGCTCTTCAGTCCTAGTAGCTAAAATGTTATTTGTAATTACTTGCTTTAACTTAACCTCAGTTTCCTTTAACTGGGTTTTTTACATAAATTGTGAGCAATAAATTGTACATATTTGAAGTGTACAATTTGATGAGTATTGATGTATGTAAATACCCAAGAAAACTGTCATTACAATCAAGATAAACTTCTCCATAACTTTCAAAAGTTTCTTCATAACTTTTTGTTATTTATCCCTCTTATCTTTTTAAAAAAATAACCTATTTTGTAACCTTAGAAGTTAGACACAAATTATACAGCTGAAAAATAAATGACAAGACAGTATAATTAAATTAATGATTTCAAATACAATTTTTCCTCTTCCTTTCTTGATTAGGGAGCTTACTTTGCCTGGAAAGCCACAGCAATGGGAAAGAACTATGTAAATGGGAAAACTTTCCTTGAGAAAAGGTAGGCTCATCATAATTAGATTTGTTAGCAAACTTTATGGTTTTCAGCTCTTTAAATAATTGATATCATGAGTCCAAACAAATTTGTTGTATTGCTCTGTGTCGAGTCTTGTTACAAATAAAACAAATGAAAAAAGCTCTACTCTGGCTCCCTAGCCTTCAACATACTAAGTGGTAATATTGTTTATTTCTTTTTGAGATAAGGATGACATTTATTTTTTTAAATTTATTGGGGTGACAATTGTTAGTAAAGTTACATAGATTTCAGGTGTACAATTCTGTATTACATCATCTATAAATCCCATTGAGTGCTCACCACCCAGAGTCAGTTCTCCTTCCATCACCATATATTTGATCCCCCTTACCCTCATCTCCCAGCCCCAACCCCCCTTACCCTGTGGTAACCACTAAACTACTATTTGTGTCTATGAGTTTTTGTTTCTCATTTGTTTGTCTTGTTCCTTTGTTTTTGGTTTATATACCACATATCAGTGAAATCATGTGGTTCTCTGCTTTTTCTGTCTGACTTATTTCGCTTAGCATTGTACTGTCAAGATCCACCCATGTTGTCACAAATGTTCCTATATCTTTTCTTACCGCCGAATAGTATTCCATTGTGTATATATACCACAACTTCTTTATCCATTCATCTATCGAAGGACATTTTGGTTGTTTCCATGTCTTGGCCACCGTAAACAAAGCTGCAATGAACACTGGAGCACATGTGTCTTTATGTGTAAATGTTTTCAGATATTTTGGGTAGATACCGAGGAGAGTAATTGCTGGGTCATATGGTAATTCTATTCGTAATTTTTTAAGGAACCTCCACACTGTCTTCCTTTGCGGCTGCACCAGTCTGCATTCCCACCAACAGTATATGAGGGTTCCTTTTTTTCCACCGCCTCTCCAACATTTGTTACTGTTTGTCTTGATGATAGCCATTCTGACTAGGGTGAGGTGATATCTCATTGTGGTTTTGATTTGCATTTCTCTGACGATTCGTGATGTTGAGCATTTTTTCATATGTGTATTTGCCATTTGTATGTCCTCTTTGGAGAAATCTCTCTTCAGGTCCTCTGCCTCCTTGTATATTTTGGATATTATCCCCTTATTGGAGGCACTGTTCGCAAAAATCCTCTCCCATTCAGTTGGTTGCCTCTTTATTTTGTCGATGGTTTCTTTTGCTGTGCAGAAGCTTTTACGTTTCATGTAGTCCCATTCGTTTATTTTAGTTTTTATTCCCTTGCTTTTGGGGAGGTTTTGGATGACTGATTCAATTTAGTTACTGGTGATCGGTCTGTTTTGATTTTCCAGTTGTTCTTGGTTCAGCCTAGAAAGGCTATGTGTTTCTAAGAACTTGTCCATTTCTTTTAGGTTATTGAATTTGGTGGCGTATAGTCCTTCGTAGTATTCTTGTATGATCCTTTGTATTTCTGTGGCGTCCGTGATAACTTCCCCTTTTTCATTTCTGATTTTGTTAATTAGTGTCTTCTCTCTTTTTGTCTTAGTGAATCTAGACAAGGATTTGTCAATTTTGTTTTCAAAGAACCAGCTCTTTGTCACGTTAATTTTTTCTATTGTCTTTTGTTCTCTATTTCATTTAGTTCTGCTCTGATTTTTGTCATTTCCTTTCTTCTGCTGACCTTTGGTTTCATTTGTTCCTCTTTTTCTAGTTCTTTAAGGTGTTACATGAGGTTATTTATTTGGGATTTTTCTTGTTTCTTGAGATAGGCCAGTAATGATATAAATTTCCCTCTTAAAACTGCTTTTGCTGCATCCCAAGAATTTTGGTAGGATGTATTTTCATTGTTATTTGTTTCTATGTATTTTTTTATCTCTCCTCTAATTTCTTCTTTGACCCGGTCATTCTTTAAAAGTATGTTGTTTAATCTCCATGTACTTGTGTTTTATCCTGCTTTCTTTTTACAGTTGATATCCAATTTCAAAGCCTTGTGATCAGAGAACATGCATGGTATCATTTAATCTTCTTAAATTTGCTGAGGCTGATTTTATGTCCCAATATATGGTCTATCCTTAAGAATGTTCCTTGTGCACTAGAAAAAAATGTATAGTCTGATGTTTTAGGATGAAGTGCTTTATATATGTCAATTATGTCCATTTCTTCTAATGTGTCATTTAGGGCTGCTATTTCGTTATTTATTTACTGTTTGGAAGATCTATCCATAGCTGTAAATGATGTATTTAAGTCCCCTAGTATAATTGGGTTTTGGTCAATTTCTTCCTTTAATTCTGTTAGTAGTTGCTTGGTATATTTCAGAGCTCCCTGATTGGGGGCATATATATTGATGACTGTTAGGTCTTCTTGTTGTATAGTCCCCTTTACCATTATGAAATGTCCGTCTTTGTCTCTTGTTACCTTTTTCACCCTGAAGTCTGTTTCATCTGATATCAGTATGGCTACACCTGATTTTCTCTGGTACCATTTGCCTGGAGTGTCAATTTCCACCCTTTCACTTTGAGTCTATGCTTGTCCTTGTAGCTGTGATGTGTCTCTTGGAGACAGCATATGGTTGGTTGCGTTTAGTTTTTTGATCCAATCTCCTACTCTGTGTCTTTTTATTGGTGAGTTCAGTCCATTTACATTTAGGGTGATTATTGATATTTGAGGATTTCCTGTCATTCTATCTTTCGTTTTCTGGTAAGGCTGTGTCTCCATTGTTTCTTTGCCTTTTTGTTGTCTGTTATTTCTGTGTGGTGGTATTCTATGATGTTTCCCTGTTTCTTCTTTTGTTACAGTATATATTTCAGTTCTGGATTTTTTATTGAGTGGTTACCCTTAAGTTTATGTAAAAGAAAGTTTGATATTTAGAGTATTCCATTTTCTTCAGCATGCTTACTTTCTCCATTCCCATATTCCTGTTCATGGTTTTACTCTCCCTCTTTTTAGGTTTGGGTGCCACAGATTGTCCCTGTTGATGGTGGTCGAATAGCCTCCTTTAGTATTTCTTGTAGTGCAGGTCGTGTATTAGGAAATTGCCTCAGCTTCTATATGTCTGGGAAGGTCTTTATTCCTCCTTCATATCTAAAGGGTATCTTTGCTGGTTATGTTATTCTTGGCTCATAATTTCTCTCAATAGTTTGAATATTTGTTTCCACTCCCTCCTGGCTTGTAGAGTTTGTACTGATAAATCTGATCATGATCTAATGGGCTTTCCTTTGTAGGTTACCATCTTCTTTTCCCTGGCTGCCTCGAGGATTCTTTCTTTGTCGTTGATTTTAGACAGCTTCAATACAATGTGCCATGTAGAAGGCCTGTTGGGATTGAGGTAATTAGGTGTTCTATTTGCTTCTTGGATTCGAGGATCCAGTTCTTTCCACAAGTTTGGGAAGTTCTCATCGACAATTTGTTTGAATATATTCTCTGTTCCCTTCTCTCTTTCTTCTCCTTCTGGTATGCCCATTATTCTTATATTGCTCTTTCTGATGGAGTCAGAAAGTTCTTGTAGAGTTCTTTCATTTCTTTTAAGTCTCAAGTCTCTTTTTTCTTCCATCTGTGTCATTTCCAGGTTTCTATCTTTGATGTCACTGATTGTTCCTCCATCTGGTCAACTCTACTACTTAAGCTGACTATTTCATTCTTAATTTCTTCTATTGAGTGTTTAATCTCCAGAAATTCTATTTGGTTCTTTTTTGAAATTTCAGTCTCTTTCGTAAAATGCTCATGTTGTTTTTCGATTGTGTTTCTGAGTTCATTTAACTGCCTATCTGTGTTTTCTTGTATCTCGTTGAGTTTTTTCAGAACTGCAATCTTGAATTCTCTGTCATTTAAGTCACATCTTTCCATATCCTTAAGTTTCTTTTCTGGAGACTTTTCACTTTCTTTCTGAGGTGTTTTGTTGCCTTGGTTATTATGGCAATTACTGATTTAGTATTTCTCCTCCTAGGCATCTACAAGAGTGGCTTCTGCAACAGGTTGATAGGAAGAGGTCTTTCTGTTTTCCAGTACTTGTTGGTAGAATTTTTATTTTCTCTCTGACTGCAGCCTTTTTTTTCTGTCACACGGTAGTGCTATGTTTTCTCTGCAGTGTTCCAGCTTCTCATACAATGGGGGGATTCCCTGGGAGACGGGCTTCTCCTCTGTTAGTTCGCCTGGGTCACAGGGTACAGTGTCCGTGTCGGTATGCGGAGACCTTTTGAAGGTCCAAATCTCTTCCTGCACCAGATTCAGAGCCCTTATGTTTCAGCTGTTCTGTTTACTCCTACAGGGATGTTCCCAGATACTTGGGGCCAGGGGCGGGGTGAGTTGTGAGAGGTGGCCCAGAGCAATGGTGGTGACCACCATCACAGCCAGTCCATCTTCCCCACCTCCCTCCCCTTTGCCGGAACTAGTTGTGCTGTGAATCTGTGTCTGCGGTCCACAGTTCTCAGAACAGCAAATATTCTGTTCTGTTGATCTGGCACTGCTACTGTTTCTCTTCTAGCACTGGGCAGGTGGGGGCGGGGCGAGCTCTGGGAGGGTCCGGAGGGGGCGGCTAGTGTCCGTGCCTAAGTCTTTTGTTCTCTGCTCCGCAGTGAGGGCTTAAACCACCGTTTTCAGTCTTCCGTCAGTCTTTTCTCCGAGGTCTCTGCTATGAGTGTTGGGTTCAGCCGTGTGATATGCTGCCCCCCTCAGCCCTGTGGGCCATAAGTGGAGCCCCAGCAGTCCGAGTTCTTCCCTCTCCCACAGCTGCGGTAGTTCCCGGATGCAGCAAGTTCGGAGCACTGTATTAGGTCTGCGTCCTGTGCCTGCGTGGCTCCATCTCGGCACTTCTCCCTTCCCTCCTCACCCGCTCGCACAATTTGCCCACCTTTAGGGGATTTCAGTAGTGGGCGTCTTCCTCTTGCCTGTCTGCTGTGCCAGGGAGTCCTTTGTGGAGTTAAAGTTGTTCGATTAGTTGTAAATTCCAGGGGAGATTTACAGGGGCTCACCTCATGCCGCCATTTTGATGACGTCTTTTGTTTATTTCTTAAGAATTTCTCTTTCTACATTCTTATGGTTGTTTCCTGTGTTTAGTTTTTACTTCGGTTTTCCTATCAAAAAAAAAACAAACAATTGGACTTGGAGAAAACATTTGTGAGGAAAATTTTTATATGATTTAAGTAGTAACAGTTTACATCATGACAATTCCAAAAGAAGTTGTGAAGCCACATACCTGGTATTGATAGTAGATTAAATAATATGATGTATATGCTTGTTGAAAAGAGGAGCACTATGTAAAAACCTGCTGTCACCGTCCTGGCACAACAAACTGCTTTCCCTTTCCCAGCTGTATTCTGGACTCAGCATTATTGTAGTCCGCCAAGAAACGTCCTACATTTTGAATGGGAAAACTTTGTAATTGACTTGAACCAGCAGATGGACCTTCTCAGTACATTTCAACATAATATTAATGTTAAGATTATTAAAAACCTTAGACCTGGGATTGATTGGTAAACTTAAATAATTTTAGGATCTTAAAGCACTTTCCTTTTACTTGTTACTGTGTTTCCCCAAAAATCAGCTCTAATGCGTCTTTTGAAGAAAAAATTCATATACCACCCGGTATTATATATCATGTATCATATCATACCAAAGATCCGGTATTATAGTACATGAAGACCGGGTCGTGTATTAATTTTTGCTTCAAAAGACGCATTAGAGCTGATTGTCCAACTAGGTCTTCTTTTCTGGGAAACACAGTATTCATGAGTCTTCAAAATATTTCACATGGAATTATAACTTCTAAGAACAAATTATAGCAAAGTTCTGTTTTCTCTGCTTTGATTTTAAAAATTACTATAATACTGCCACCACATTCTGATTATAATAAACCACTTATACTTAAAGAAGTTTCCTAAAGTAAACTCATGTTGGGGTTATACTCTTCCTAATGTTGGGAATGCACACTAAACAATTTTCTATTTCTTATTTGCGGACAGCTATCGCAATTAGGTGACTTAAAGAATTAATCTGTAACTTAGTGTTTTTAAGAGTGCTTTAAATTTTTTAAAAGTGTTAAGCTGTTGTCATCAGTTTGTTTAAATAATCATAAATAATGTAAATACAGGGCCATAAATCTTTTTTTTTCCCAAAAAATTCTTAGATACAACGAAGATCTAGAACTTGAAGATGCCATTCATACAGCCATATTAACCCTGAAGGTTAGTTCAATATCTAACAATTGGATTCGTAATGATTTGTAATTAACTGCTTGGAAAATGGGCTTTTTTTCCCCTCCCTCTTCAATAGGAAAGCTTCGAAGGGCAAATGACAGAAGATAACATAGAAGTTGGAATCTGCAATGAAGCTGGATTTAGGAGGCTAACTCCAACTGAAGTTAAGGATTACTTGGCTGCCATTGCATAATAATGAAGTGACTGAAAAATCTGGAATTTCAGATAATCTGTATACCTAAACATGTTTAAAGTTTGTTTTGTTTTGCAGACTTTTGCATACTTATTTCTACATGGTTTAATGGATCGATGTTTTTAAAATGACACAAATCATAATAAACTCTTAAATCCAACTTCTAGCTTTTTAGAAATTAGTAAAATTTTAAAATAGTTATTTTCTGTTTTTTATCACAGTTGGTTTCTGGAAACTACATTACAAAACAGAATGGTGAAATCACTCTATAGTCTTCATGCAATTTTGGTTAAGTGAAATCTTGTTACCTTCTTTACTATCACATGCTGTCTATGCTTCAGTAAAGCAAAATGCTTATTTTGGTAAATGTCATTCCTTTTAGAGCTGAGACAATCTGCAGACTCATGAATTCATATGGGAAGGTAGGAAGCACAGATGTTTTTAGGCACCATTAAGTGTATATCATTGAAACCCTAGCATGTTCTGTGAGATAGAACTAGAGCTTTGAAGAGAGCTAAGCCATGTAGCCTTTAGTAGACACTTACATAATGTAAGCCAATAAAAAATGGTGTGTTGGGGTGGCCAGTAAGTTCCGTTGGTTGGAGAGTGGTGCTAGCAGCACCAAGGCTGCTGGTTTGATCCCCACGTGGGCCACTGTGAGCTGCGCCTTCCTTAAAAAAAAAAATATGGTGTGTTGGTTTCTCTATCACAAGTAAGTGAAAGTATTTAAAAAGAGCTCCTTAGATTCTGGTAGACCTTTTTATTTTATTTATTTATTTATTTATTTTTAGGAAGTTCAGCTTTATTATGCCGGCAGGCTCCGCAGAATCCTTCCCAAAAGACTGAGCCTCTGCTAGACCTTTTTAACTCAAGGATTAACATGTGTGCTAGAAATAAAGTACTAATACTTAAGTATCAAAACTATGGTTAAGACTCCCTCATTCATGTAATCTCAGAGTAATCAGAACCTTCACTGCAAATTAAGGTCCATACAAGCAAGTAAATAATAGAGTATCCGAACTCTGTTTTCATTATATTGAAAGGCATAGTGTAGTTTTCTTTGTTTTTTTTTTTTTAAAGCATCTTAGGATAAGAGAAATAATGTCATTAGTCTGGCTCACAGAACATCAGGAGGGTTTATGAATCGTTATTCTTACCAACAGAGAGATAGTAGACATTTTCATGATTTAAATGTAGCTCAAAAAATTTTGATTAAAGTTTAGCTGAAGTTAGGGGAAAAGAGCCTTTTCTTCGAGCATTTTTGTCAGGATTCCCAGTTCCACCCACCATCCCTAGAACACACCTATCATAGGTGGCAGAGGCATTATTATGGGAGATGCCAATTCCTTACTTCAAGGTGTTTGTCCTGCAGGCCTCACCTAGTAATCTCTCCTTATGGGTTATTGGTATATTGTGAATCCAGCACACTAGAAAAAGAAGATGGTGGTCAAAAGGAATGGTTTTTAGAGTTAAGTCTCATCTTTCCCACTTAATGACTAAGTAACTACATGTAATTATCTCCAAGTTTTCTAAGGACTAAATTTGATAATCCAAGTGAAAGGTCTGGCAAGGTTGATGGTTAAATACTCTTAAGTTTTAACTGTGTTTGAATTTGCTCTCTCTTGTCCAATATTAAAAAACAGGAATGCTATAATTCTACAAATCAAAGAAGGTAAAAGTAAAGGCATTTATATTTAGGACAAAAGGAAAGCACAAAAAACTGAATGCTTAACAGTATAAACGGAGGAAAAATTAGCTGAAGCAGATTGGTGTTGAGAGTCTATTCTCTGCCTCTTGCTCCACTAAAACGTGGAAGCCCAGTTCAACTGAAGCTGATTAGAACGCTTCTGTTCTCAGTTTATTCTTTTCATTGACCTTAGAAATAAGCCCTTTGTGTCTTAGTTCTTTGGTTTAGCAGCCCGTTCTCTGCATCCCTAAATGTTCCAAAACTAGTCATTTATAGCCTGTAGATTCTAGCTTCTTTTAATCTTAAATATCATAATGCTTCTAATTTTGATAGTCCCTCTATTTTTGGTTCAATTTGTATCTTAAAAATTTTGCTTCTACTTTCTCTTTTCCAGTTCTTCACTGAACCACCAATTTAAGTTTGCAAAACAATTATTAGCAATGAAACATGGGAATGTTTAAAATTCACAAAGAAAAGGAAAAGAAGGAAGAAGACTAATACTGATCTTTACAATTATTGAGTGCCGTTTGACTGGGTATTGATTAGGGGATAAGGGCAATCAAAGAGTTTTCATCTATTGTTCAGTTACGTTCATGGACTAAAATCACCAAATCTTAGTCCTTAACCTAACCTCTTTATCAGGTATCTCCTAGCCATTGGAGGCAAACTCTTGAGTCCTGGTAAAGAAACACAAACTTGAGATATTTAGTGAATTGCCCAGGAACTTAGAAGAGTTGGTAGCTACCTTGGTTTAGAATTATAATTTCCTGAAACCCAGTCCACTGGTCCTGTATTAATGTCACAACCTCACATGATTTCTTCAATTCAGACTCCATTGACTCTCAAAGAGTTTATTAAAGAATGAGCAATACCAACTGCCACACATATGTAGCTTCCTAAGTATGAACATATTTTAAAAGTTAGATAACTTTAACACTTCATCAAAGGCCATGTCCCTGAATTTCATCACTTAACTTTTATAGGTATTCCATTAGGTACTTTCCACACATCAAAATAGTAGGCTTATGTGTGTATTTTCGCATTCCTGAAGTTTAGCCACTATACATACTGGGCTGCAAGATGAGAATTTTGAACTCTTAGGCCACCCTCACATCCCCTCTGCCTCAATTTAATTAAATCAGTGTTTAAAAAGTTTTTGTTACAGCTGTGTGAGTACCCTGATTACATTTCCTGAATAATTTTGCTGGAGGCAATACTGACTCGCTTTTTTGTTTGCTTTGTTATCTGTGTAGCTGTCACAAATTCTTGCCAGTTTTCCCCAAAAGTAGTGTAAAATCTCTGTATACTGTTATTCTCATGGTCAGATATCAGGTAATGTAACCGTTGTAGCCCAGCCTCCAACCCCATGCCTCCAGTACCATTCCAGAAACTTTCTCGGGACCCTCTATCTTCTGCTTTAATCCAAGCTTGTTGCATGTTTGAAACTATATCCTCTTTCTTGATTGGCTGGGTTTTAAAATTCTAGTTTAGAAATATCTCATTTTGAAAACCTTACTCTACTCCCCTCTAGATGCCAGTGTTGCTGATGAGAAGCCTAATGCTGTTGTATATGTGTGATGCCAAATCTTGTTTATACCTTTTTTCCCCCTTTGCAGCTCTTAGGATCATTTCCTTTATCTACAGTGTTCTGAAATGTCAGTGATGTGCCTTTGTGTGGGTTTCTTAACATTCATTGTGCTGAGCATTCCGCAGGCCCTTTCACTGTAGAAACTGGTACTTTCAGTTTGGGTAAATGTTCTAGTATTGAGAAATTTCCTCTTCATTTTCTTTGTTTTTATTTCTAAAACTCTTACAAATTAGATGCTGGACCCTTTTGTTGTTGCCATATTTTTCACCTTTTCTACTTTTTAGTAGGTTTTTATGCATTCTTCCTACTCTTCCATTGATGTTTTAAGATTTGGGATACCATATCTTTCCTGCACTCTGTCATTTCCCCTTTAAAAAAATTCCTCTTGATTCATGGCTGAATTGTCTTTAATCTGAGGATGCTAGTAAGGAATATCTTTAAGAAGCATTTTGTTCTGCTTAGTTTTCTTCAAATTCTAAACAAAAATGTTTGGAAGTGCTGTTTGTGAGTTGGAAATCTGGGGGATGCTGAATATCAGCATTTCTGATAAATCATTTGTCTATGGTTTTTCATTTGCTCAGCATCTCCAGAGAAAAGTAGGGTTTGAGGAAGAATTGGAGAGGAGTGCCAACATTGTGAGAGGGGCAGAGAAGGGGCCAATAACATCTCACCATGCAACAGGAAAACTCACTCTTATAATTTGTCTAGAGCCCCTCTGATTCCCTATGGTTATCAAACTACTCCTCTGCTTGGGGAATGATGGGTAGCAGCCCAGCTGCACTAGACAGGAAAGAAGAGTTGAGTATTTGTTCCTTATACAGACTTTGAAGCAATACCCATTTTCAATCCAGCCTCACTGCACCCCTCCCTCTGCCTTCCAGGCATCTGTCTACATGGAAGTTCCAAAGCCTTTCTGGGGTTCTGCTCTGTGAATCAATGCAGTTTTCTTCACTAATTCCTCCATCTGCAGACATGCTGCCTAGCTTCAAATAACCTCTCTGGCGTACTGAACTGTAAAATATATCTACCTTTTAGGTTAAGAAGATCGAATAAATTTCTGTCATGCAGGTCTCTGGTCCCACTCCCCACACAAGAACACAGGATATGGTGAGTCCAAAAAAGAATACCAACAGAGCCATGGATCCAGGGTTCATACCAGTATATTGTCGCTGATGGCTGAGTTGGAGATACAGGAAGCAGGCTCCACACAATGGGGAACCCACCATCCGCTTCTCTGCTAATCAACCAACCAACCTTGCGTAGCCATGGCAGTTATATTAGTGGCTAACTGGTAACAGCTGATGGCCACCCGGCCAAGCCAGATGGCCATCTGATTACAGCTGATGGCCATCTAATAACCGAACCAGTACCTTTCCACATAAGGCCGAGAGCCTGGAAACTGCTCTCTGGGACTGTCCCCACAATTTCTATGTGAAAAGCTCTTCGGACAATGCCTGCAATATAGTAACAATAATAGTCATTGCTCTTTGACTTCCAGAAGTGTCATGTGCAGTCATCTCGTTCATTTTGTTTTGGGGGGTTTATTCCCTTTTTATTTCCTTAGTGTCCTTTAAAGTGTGGGGAAGAAGCAGGCATACATAGGATTGATTTTAATTTGAAATCCTCTTAATTTTTAAAATTAGCCTTTTTCAAAGCCCTAACTTTTCTGGGTGACTTTGGGCACTCTACTAGGCTAATATAAATATCCCAGACCCTTAGAAGCCACCCGATTGATCATTTGTCTTCTTGAGAAAGGCAGCTCATGTCTGTAATACACTTTCTATGTAGAGCCCAGGATGGTGAAATGGAAAGTGCTTTGGCTTGGAGTCAGAAATCCCAGCTCCAGCACTTAACCAGGTGTGTAACCTGACAAGCCTCTGCAGCCTGTTTACTTTTCTGTTAAAATGAGCCAAAAAGTTCTTCTAAAACAACCATTGCCTGGCACTCGAGGGGTTTGAGCTTGATAACAAAACGGTGTACTTGGCCAGAGTAAGGGAATAGGACTCAACCCGGAGATTTTCTCCACCAAAACGCACCGACTCCCACCCAGGCAAGGTCCAACCCTAATTAGGTGCTAGGGCGCGGGGGTGGGGAGGGTGGGGCGGTCAGCCTGCCTGGGCCCCTGGAGATGGAGCTGTCGGCGCCCCAGTGGGAGTGAGGTCCAGCCTGCGAAATACCCCTTGCGTCTTTCCTGGGGCCAGGCGGCTGTGCGCCTCCAAGCTCATACTACAACTGGCACCAGAGAAGCCAGGTGCCATCAACAAACATGGCCACCGCGCTAGCGTCAGTCCCGCTCGGGAGGCCGCGCTGCCGCCTGGGAATCACGATTCGGCGTCACCCGGCGAGGGTCCACGTGACACGGAGGAGCCGTAGGCGGAGAGGCTCTCGCCCGCGGAGCAGCGGCAGCGGAGGCCCGAGTCGGGTGGGGCTGCTCCGTGAAGTTTCCTGGCGGGTCCCAGCCTGGCGCGCGCACGTGCCGCTGCTCGCTCTCGCGGTCCTTGGCGCTGCGGGTGAGGAGCCGGCGGAGGGACGGGAGAAGGGAGCCGCCGAGCGGCCCTTCGAGGCCGGGAGGGAACTGGGAAGGCCGGGAGGAGAGGGGAGCTCCTTTCGGGCCCGCTGGCCCTCCTCCTGTCGTAGCTTCCGCTGCCTGGCCCCGGCCGCGCAGCTGTTTGAACCCAAGCGTGCCTGGCTGGGCGGTGCAGGTGGACCGCGCAGGGCCCAAGGGCCCGACGTCCGCCGTAAAGGCCCGGCCGACCTCCGGGGCGCCGCGGGCTGCACCTTAGACTTCATCTGATCTTATGGTTTGCTTTGCATTGGGAGCAGGAGCCAATTTAGTGGGCTCCTTCGGGCTTTAGAATATGCTAGTTGACGTCAAATTCAGGAACGAGGTAGTATTAATTCCTTGGTGGGTGTACCGTGTTCCCCTGGATAATCACCTTAAAAGAAACTCATTCGTGGAGGGAAGGTTAGAAAGATTGAGTGTACTCACTTTCGTGGAGAGAATCTTGCGTGAGACATTTTGCTAACCAGCTAGTCTGTGTGGATATTTTTATTTTAATCACTTTATCTTGACTTTCCGAGCTTTTATTAAAAATTCTCTACAACCAAAGAGTGGGGCTGCTGATAATGAATTCCTTAGGTAATAGATTGCTGACCTCCTGCATTTAATCCTGAACTGGATTATGCTGTGGACCCCATGACCCCAAGCTGAAGAAATGAATGTCTAAAGTGTGTCAGAGTCCAGTACACCTAAGAATTCAGAAGTGTAGGTATCATCCTTTCCTTAGCTGTCAAAGGAGGGAGTCAATCCAAAATCAGACATGCAGAAGCCCAGATTCCTACAGTCAGCCTCCATGCACTTTGTTGCTAGATTGAAGTTTTGTAATTCTCAGTGAAGAATTGACTGCCATAATTTTTGGGGACTGTTTCAATTTGCCTTGTCTTTTTATAGGAAAGGAATAATGCTGTCAGCATGTCTGCACACTCCATGCTCTGTGAACGAATCGCCATAGCCAAGGAACTAATCAAGAGAGCAGAATCACTTTCTAGATCGAGAAAAGGTGGCATTGAAGGTGGTGCAAAGCTGTGCAGCAAGTTGAAGGCTGAACTAAAATTCTTACAGAAAGTAGAAGCTGGGAAAGTAGCTATTAAGGAATCCCATTTACAGAGCACTAATCTAACGCACCTGAGAGCCATAGTGGACTCCGCAGAGAACCTGGAAGAAGTCGTTAGTGTTCTCCATGTTTTTGGTTACCTAGATACCTTGGGGGAAAAACAGAGCCTTGTAGTGGATGTTGTTGCAAATGGGGGCCACACTTGGGTGAAAGCAATTGGCCGAAAGGCTGAAGCTCTGCACAACATTTGGCTGGGCAGGGGCCAGTATGGTGATAAAAGCATCATCGAGCAAGCTGAAGACTTCCTTCAGGCTAGTCACCAGCAGCCAGTACAGTATAGCAATCCTCACATCATCTTTGCCTTTTATAACAGTGTTTCCAGCCCTATGGCAGAGAAGCTGAAAGAAATGGGCGTATCTGTGAGAGGAGACATCGTAGCAGTTAACTCTCTGTTAGATCACCCTGAAGAGCTCCAACCGAGTGAGAGTGAATCAGATGATGAGGGCCCTGAGCTTTTGCAGGTGACTAGAGTTGACCGCGAAAATATATTAGCGAGTGTTGCGTTTCCAACAGAGATTAAGGTGGATGTGTGCAAAAGAGTAAATCTGGACATCACTACTTTAATTACCTATGTATCTGCCCTCAGCTATGGAGGTTGCCACTTTATCTTTAAAGAAAAAGTGCTCACAGAACAAGCAGAGCAAGAGAGGAAAGAGCAGGTTCTACCACAGCTGGAGGCATTTATGAAGGACAAGGAGCTGTTTGCTTGTGAATCAGCTGTCAAGGATTTTCAGTCAATTCTAGATACTTTAGGAGGACCTGGTGAGAGAGAGAGGGCCACTATGCTAATTAAGCGAATTAATGTGGTGCCAGATGAGCCTTCTGAGCGTGCCTTGAGACTAGTGGCCAGTTCAAAAGTCAATAGTCGCTCATTAACGATTTTCGGAACAGGGGACACCCTAAAAGCAATCACAATGACTGCCAATAGTGGTTTTGTCAGAGCTGCCAACAACCAGGGTGTTAAATTTAGTGTGTTTATCCATCAACCCAGAGCACTTACTGAGAGCAAAGAGGCTCTAGCCTCCCCCTTACCCAAAGACTACATAACTGAACACTAATGATATCCTTTAAATAGTGTCATGAAAATAAGTTATTTATACCAAAGGCTGGGTTTTCCTATCTTAATTGGAAAAAAAAGTCTGTAGTAAAAATAACTTAGAATTCAAACCAGTAGAGTTGACTGTGTTTCTCATGTATAAAGTGTATAACTTCCTAGAGTAGAAAAAGCACAAGAAACTATCTGTCTACATTATCGCAATTAAGAATAAGTACATCTGTGTAAGGCTTTCAGCAGTATCACAATGCTTGTTTGGTTCAGGAGGGCTACAACCCACCTACCATAATCGCATTTCATAGAATATGGCTACACTGCACCTTACATTAAATACCTGGAGAAAACTGAAGATTGTTTTTTTATTATATTGGTTTATCAGTTGATAATGGGTTGAGGCTGGGAAGTAATAGTTTATAATTTTAGATTCTAAAGTTAAGGCTATTAATGACAAACTTATTGATTGCTATGTGTTAGGTGCAGTCTATGGGTATGTTTACAAACAGTACATAATATAGAATAAAGTAAATGAATTCTGATCATGTGAGTCCCATGGATCTGTTGATACACCTTTGTGAAAAGAAAGATAGCCAACAATTGTACTACTATAAACCCAGGACACATAAGGTAAAATATTAATTTGAGCAAATTGAAAAATAATTATATAAAACATTTCAAAAGAACTCAGATTTTACTTTTAAGTACAAATAGTCCCCATACTATAAATATTTGAATTATGAATCCTACCTTTCCTCTTCTTTTGCAAGTGGCAAGTGCAACTGCATGATCTCACTTTTGTGAAATACTGGCAGGGAGATTCCATGCCTGTTGAATGACACCATTGTAATTAAAAAGAAGTTATATCCATGTTGTGCTAGGTGCTTTAGTAATTTGTAACAAAGCAAACAAATTAGAAAAGTAGATGTATATTCACCACATTTTAAAAATTGGGAAATTGAGCCTTAGGGCTGAAGCCAAGTGTAGGAGCCAGTGTTAGATGATTTTGTGTCCCCAAAGCCTGACCTCTTTCTACTGTGCCAACTCCTATTTTGTGAGAAGGGAAATTTCCAATCATCCTGTTTGATGGGGAGGGGGAATTTGATTATTGGGGTCCGTGAACATTCTGAAATGAAATGCAAAATTTCTCTTTAAGTTTCTCGTAGGAGAGATTTTATTACTCAACTCATTTCCTAGGGGGAAAGGCTGTGATTGGAGTTCTATTGTAGTGTAGAGAGGTATACTTAACTTGGTTTTGCCACTGAAATTTTCTAGTGTTAAAAATTACTTAGTCATTTTAGAGAACCTGTTAAAGTACTATTAATTACTTGGTACTATAAGTACTGAATATTGTAATAGTTTGTTATGAAATAACTAAATGATGTTTGCTCTAAGAAATCCTTAGTCTGAAATGGAGGTAAATAACTGAAGTATAATGTACTAAACTCTTTAAAATAATTATGTTTAAAATACTATCGCAACAGTAAGGGTATAATTCTTACTATGGGATCAGGAAATCAGAGGAAGTGACGTTTGAGGGTTCTTAGCGTGAGATTTTACAAGATGTGTACAGGGTGTGAGTGGTATTGGAAAGGTACAGAAGTGAGTATGAGGGCCTGTTTCGAGTCCAGGCTCATGTGGACAATTTGCAAAACTGAAGGTGAAGCCAGGAAAGTAGAGGTTTTCTGAAGAGTTTGGCATTAGAGAGCGATTGGCAATTTTTAAGAAAGGGTGGGCCATGAAGAGATCTCAGGAAAATAACAAAAACCTGTAGTATGAAAAGAATCGAAGGAAAGATGGGACTATATATAATGGCCTTGACTAGACCAGTGATGATGGAATGTAAAATCATGAGTTTATGCTGGATTTATTCAAAGTGGAATTGACATTCAAGGTGGTATTTATTCATTCAGTACACATTTTTTTGAGTGCCCATCATGTGCCAGTCAGTATGAGGGGCTGAGCTTTCAAGGAGTAGCCGGAAAAAGGTAGATTCCTGTTCCTGCCTACTATGAATTGACACTTAAGAACTTGGAATCTTTGCCAATTAGAACATGTGCAGCTATGTAGCACTCTTTGAAGAAACTGCTTTCTGAAGTGGCCAGAGCTTTGGTCTCCCAACAAGTGTTCTTTTTCCAGACATTTGGTGACTACAAATTCTAACAATCAATGCAAGCACTTGACCCTGGAATGTAAAACAATAATGCCATATCTAGAAAATCACAGAAACACATGACCTATACATACCCTAAAGACCTATTCTAGCTGATTAAAAAGATAATATAAAAATTTAAAAATGAGGGAAGTAATTTAAAACAATGAGATTAGAAGTGTTCAGTTAAACACCAATTAAAAAACTGTCAAGTTGAATCATGTAAAGCAAAGCAAATGTCGAAAAAAATATGAAAAGTAAAGATATGTAATGTAAAAATTATGGTTAGGACTAGGACTTAGAAGTGGTAAGGAAAAGTAAAAGCATATTATTTAGAAGAAAGTAAAAAACAACTTTATAATTTTTGCCATTAAAAAATTCAGCAATATAGGGACCCGCCCAGTGGCTCAGGTAGTTGGAGCTTCATGCTCCTAACTCCAAAGGGCGCCAGTTCTATTCCCACATGGGCCAATGAGCACAAGGTTGCCGGTTCAACTCCTCGATTCCTGCAAGGGATGGTGGGCTGCACCCCCTTGCAACTAACAGTGGCAACTGGACCTGGAGCTGAGCTGTGCCCTCCACAACTAAGATTGAAAGCACAACTTGACTTGGAAATAATAATAATTAAAAAAACCTTTAAAAAAATCAGCAGTATAAATTTGGGTTATCAAATAGGACAAACAGTATAAATTACGTGAAACTGAACCACTTTAAATAAGGGGCAAGGATTGACAATAAATGCCATCCATATGAGAAAAGACAAGTCAAAAGTATTCTCAAGAAAGCAGAAAACCCACAAAGCAGAAAAGCTGCAAGACCAAAACAGGTTTGGAGGAGACTAATTAATTATAGGGAAATATACTACAGCTATATACTATTTTGATAAGTTTGGCAATCTCAAAATGGATGATTTTCTTAGAAAATATGAATTAGAATTGGAGAAGAAATAGAAAACCTAAATAACCAATAGTCATTGAAAAAAGTACAGTAGTTAAATAATGACCTCCCAAAAATGTCCAGGTCCAGTGAACTTCATTATGTAAGCTTTTGCTTACTTTTGAATACAAATAATCCCCGTGCTCTAAAAAGTCATATGGAGCACAACACCTTAAGTAGGGTGGAAATATTTAACATGGTAAATGGTATTCTGTTTGGGCCCTGTCATGTGGGGCACCCTGCTCACTGCGCCATTTATCATGTGGGGCACCCTGCTCGCTGCGCCATTTGTCATGCAAGGCGGCCTGCGGGGTGTCATGCGGGATCTCTGCTCCTGCTCCCCACATAAGAACGCAGGACATGGTGAAGCCAAAAAGGAACACCCACGGAGCCATAGGTAGGGGAGTCGAACTATTATATTCTCGCTGGCGGCTGGGTTGGAGACACAGGAAGCAGGAGCCACACTGTTCGCAACCCTCACTGCGCCGCTGCTTCCAGGCCCAGCCACCATCTTCTTGCTAGCCCCTATTTTCTGCTAGTGCAGCCTCAGCAGTTATATTAGTGGCCAATGGCTCACTGGTTACAGCTGACGGCCAACTAGCCACAGCTGATGGCCATCCAATCACAGGTGATGGCCATTTACTACCTGAGCCAGCACCTTTCTATGTGAGGCCGAGAGCCTGGAAACTGCTTTCTGGGGCTCTGTCCCCACAGGCCCCCCTCCCCAACTCTTAAGACGAGAACTTCGCTCCGCTCCTGCTTGAGGACAGGATGTACCCCTAGGTGAAGGACTAGAGCCTGCAGCCTATCAATTCTTATAATAGCAGCTGGTTGTCTCAGTTCATCACTGTATTGGAAATGTCTTCAGAATCATTTTATGAAATATAAGCATAACTGATAGGAAAACCTGACAAGATAAAGAAAGCTGCCTTAACATTTTGGAAAATAGAAACACAAACATCCTAGATAAAATAGATCCCAGGCTGAGAACACCTTACCCTGTGGCAATTTGGTTCCCAAGAGTATAAAAGGCAGAGATGACTCCCCAACTTTAACATCTGGAATGTGGGGATTAACCTCCATGCTGGGATAGAATCAGAGGCATGGGGCCTACTTGAGGTGAAGAGGTAATTCCAAGACCCCTGCATGAAGGGCTGCAGCCCCCATGAAAGAGGATCTTGTGAACATTGCCCCAAGAGACAGCCAGGAAATTTGACTCTAGTGTCTCTGAGTGGAAGAAAGTAAGTCTGAGACAAATCAAAGTCCAGCCTGTGCTCTACATAAATTTAGAGTCCCAATTCTATTAGTAGCATCCTGGGGAAGACCCAGAGATGTGAAATTACTAAAAAAATTTGTCCCAGGAAAGTACAATCCCTCAGAGACCTGACCAAAACATACGCAGTATCATTCTGGACTTGGGGACATTTCATTTCCCAAGTCTCACAGAGTCCAGTGGAAAACAAAGCTTTGCTTGGATGAGATTTCCATGAAAAACTATAAAAACATATGAGAAAACTTTCTGCCACCAGAGTTAGTCAGACAAAAATTCCTCTATAATTTGAGATACTAGTAAAACAATCTGATAAATAATATAAAGTAAGTGTTGAGGTATTTGACATGTTCAATAATGTTCTGAAAAAAAGAGGAATGATTCAAAGAGGCAGGTGGAGGCTAAAATACCACGTGTGAGAAAACATTGCACATAGCTAAGACAGATGATGTGTTTCATATCTGCAGCAAGTGGGCTGATCCCCAGAATCAGGCAGACGCTACCCACCAGTCACCAGTAGTGCTGGGCATAAGATAGGGAGAGCTGGTCCCCTGCAGAGAACTCCTCACTGTGGGAGGGGTGGTGGAATCTTGTGCCTACAGGGAAAGGACAGCGATAAGCCAAGCATCCCAGTGGTCCTGTCAAATTTAAGAATCAAATGAATATACGAGATGTGATCAGACAATACTGTGCTTGTTTAACAAAACAAAATTATTATAGTAAAAGACACATTGCCATTAATCCCCCTCAAAATACTCTCTTTACTTCAAACACATTTATCCCATCATTCTTGCCACTTTCTGAAGCAGTTCTAGAAGTCCTCTTTTGTGAGGGTCTTTAGTTGTGCTGTTGTGGCTGCCTTGATGTCCTGAATCGATTCAGAACATTTACCTGTGGTGGTCATTTTGAATTTGGGGAAGAACCAGAAGTTGCATGGTGCCAGATCTGGTGAATAAGATGGATGAAGACACATGTAATATTTTCATTTGACAGAAATTGCCATACCAGAAGTGACGTGTGACACAGAGCCCTTTCGTTGAGATAACAAAATACAGTGAATGCTGCTGCCAAGTGCCATCCAACAGAAAGGGAGAGGTCTTCAATATGGGAAGTGGCACGTCTAACCTTAGTAACAGTGTGTGACAAGTTTCAACTTGTTTGGTGCAGTCAGTCAGGTTCAGAGAAGGTGTGTTTTAAAGTGTGCTGTAAATCATCCTCCATCATGACAATGCTCTGAGTCACACATTGCTTCTGGTTTACAGCAATTTCTTTCAAATAAAAACATGGTGTGTCCTCTTCCACCTTATTCACTGGATCTTGTACTGTGCCACTTCTGGCTCTTCCCCAAAGTCAAAATGATTCAGGGCATCGAGGCAACTACGACAGTGCAACTAAGGACACTCACAAAAGAGGACTTCCAGAACTGCTTCAGAAGATGGCAAGAACAATGGGATAAGTGTGTTCAAAGTGATGGGGAGTATTCTGAGGGGGATTACTGGCAATGTGTCTTTTACTGTAATAATTTTTAAAAATTTAAACATTCACTGTATTTTTTTTATCATACCACATGTTCTCAGAAACAGAGAAGGGCCCAGGTGTGTACTGTGAGAGAATGAACCCTGCCATCATGGAGATCAGAATGGGAAAATGGTATTTCCCTCTCCACATAAATAAAAAATTATTAAAGAGGATAAGGAAAGAATACAGGCAAAACAGGACTTCTAGAAATAGAAAAACTCTCATTAAAATTAAAAGCGCAAAAATAAAACTTTCAAAAAGTCAATTAGATAAAACTAAAGAAAAAATTCTAAATTGAAATATAGATCTTAATAAGTTTTCCAAATTCAACAAAGAAGTAAAGTGATGAAAATCCGAGAGGCTGAGACCTGGAAACCAAATAGTTAGTTTTAACAAAGGGCACAGCAGACAGCATAGGTTCACACAGGGAGCCTGGTCCCAGTGGTCAATTCCTTTGCCTGCCTATCCTTTAGGGACTGGGAACTCTCATGTCCTCTCTCTCAGTCTTGCATTTAGCCAAAAGTGGCCAAGTTGCTTGCCAGTCAGACACAAGGGAAGTCTGTTAGTGATGCCTCCTCCTTTTCTGCACCATCTTCCTGATTTAATGTCGGGGATGGTGAGGCTTGTCATAGGAAGAATGATAGCTAATAAGTGTAAAGGAAACGCTAGAATTGGGGAAAATCACCATTTTGTCATTCTGAAAGAAGTGATTTTATGCGGATGAGAAAAACGCCAAGGGAGCCTCACAGACTTTGGGGCTGACATTTGCTTCCCTCAGGACTTCTTGCTATCTGAGAAAATAAAACCCTAATTTATTTAAGCCGCTGTAGTTAGCTTTTCCATTACATGTGGTTGAAATATTTCTAACTGACATTAAGGTTCATTTGTTCCAAAAAGAGAGAATAGATAGAATAGGAGAGAAGCCATAAATACATTTTTCAAACATACAGAAAAGCAATTAGAATAGCATATCAGCACTCACTCATGCACCCATCACCTAGGTTTAAAAAGTGTTATTATTTTGCCTTAGTGCTTTTATCTAGGTTTTCTTTTGGCTGAGATGTTTTATAATGAATTACAGACACCATGCTATTTTACCTATACATCACTCAGTATTCAGCTCTAAAAAGAACATTTTTTATACAACCATGATTTCATGAGCAAACCTAACAAAGAATTCTGAGCATCATCTAATGCCCAGTCCATATTTTGATATCATGGGATCTGTCTAACCAAGATCCAATCAAACACCATTCAATGCAGTTCTGTTTAATGTTTCTTATTTCTATTTTAATATAAAGCATTATCCCACTCTTCTTTTATGACTTGACTTTTGAACATAGCAGGACAGTTGTCTTACAGAAAATGTTATATTCTTGATTTCTTTGATTGTTTCTCGTGGCAAATTGTATTTCCTGTAAACTGGAAATGAGATATAAAGGCTAGATTCAATTCTGATTAAATATTTGGAACCAGAATATTTTATACGTGATACTGTATTCTTCATTTTGCCTTACACCAGGGGTCATATAATAGTTGTTGTTTCACCACTATTAATGTTAAGTACTATTTCCTGAACAAGGTGGTGTCAGCCAGAGCTCTCCATTGTAAAGTTATGTGTTTTTACCCGCTTTGGAACTAGTAAGTTAACTATGAAATAATACATTTGAACTGATGTGAATATTCAGTTCCCCATTGACCTTTCACATAATAATTTTAGCATGCATTGATTATTATGGACTGAATCAATTATTTCATTGAGAGTGACAAACTGATGATTTCCTTGTCTATCATTTCCTTTACGTTGATTAGCTGTCATTCTTCCATAAAGAAAAGGAGCTGGAAGAGGACCTCTGAGATGAGGCCATTTTACTCTGAAATACAGTTCCTTCTGGAATAGCAGGATATATCCTTAATTTCTTGTCTCTAACAGCAATAAATTGTTTGGAGGGAGATTATTTTGTAAACACCATATTAGACTCATGAATTACTATATGTTCAAATGTATGCAAATCAATTGCACTATTTTTCTTTTTGTTATAATTCATTTTATTTTATTTATTTTTAATAAGATTTTATACATTTAGAGCAGTTTTAAGTGTCACAGCAAAGTTGAGAGGATAAAGGTAAAAAGATTAATAAAGTAAGAAGATCTCCCATATACTTTCTGCCTCCCACATGCATAGCCTCCCCCATTATCAACATCTCCCACTAAAGTTGTATATTTGTTACCATGTGGTGTACTTGATGACCCTACCTACATTGACACATCATAATAACCCAGAGTGAATAGTTTACATACTGTTCACTCTTGGTGTTGTACATTCTATGGGTTTGGACAAGTGTGTAATGACATATATCTATTATTACGGTATCACAGTATTTTCACTGCCCTAACAATACTGTATGCCTCATCTATTCACCTCTCTCCTTCTCTCCCACAACCACTGATCTTTTTACTGCTTTCATCATTTTGCCTCTTCCAGAATTTTACATGGTACCATGTTTCCCCCAAAATAAGACCTAGCTGGACTATTAGCTCCGGTATTATGTTATATTATATTACCCAATTTTATATTATACCCACGATTTTATTACATCTCATGCTGCTGTAGGTTAGGAATTCAAGCAGGGCTTGGCTGGGTGATTTGTCTGTTCCAAGTGGCATTGCCTGGGGTCACTCAGTACTACTTACTGGAAATTGGCATGTCTAGAGGTTCCCAGATGACTCCACTCACATGGCCATCTCTCACCTTGGCAGGAATAACTGGAAGGTTCTGCTCAGCTGGATCCTTCTTCCTGTCCATGTAGTGTCACTAGCAGGTGTTTTATGTGAGAGTGTTCCAGGAGACAAGAAGTGAAAACCTGCAGTCTCTTAAGGCTCAGCTGGGCCCAGAAATGAGCACAGCATCATCTCTATTCCAGCAATTAAAGCAGCCCAAACTCACTTCAGTGGGAGGGGATGGTGGGCCCAGCATTGATAGAAGGGATGCTAAAGAATTTGTAACCATTTTTAATTTATCACAAGGATGCAAACCTTTTCCTGTTAAATACATTGTTTATCTTTGGTCTTTCAATGCTGTGTTCTTTTGTTACACAAAAGTCTTACGTTTTTATATAATAAAATATGTTGGTATTTGTTTTTTTCATTATGGCTCCTAGGTTTTGTGTCATGCTTAGAAAGCCTTTCTCCATCCAAAATTACTTAAAAAAAATTCCCTTATGTATCTTTCTGGTGTTTATTTGGTTTTTATTTTGCTGTGCACATGTTTTATATATACATTATACACTTTGGATATAATATGAAGTCAGAACCATGAAATATTTTCCAGGATAAGAAAATGAGTATCAGTCTTTTTTCTCTTTTTCATTTAATTTTATAACAGCCTCATGAACAAAAATTTATTTTGTGTTTCTATATTGTACTAATAAAATAGCATTTTAGATGTACCTCAACAACTTAATTTTAAGTCTACTGCAATATAAATGAGTTCTTTTCATAAGTGTTCAAGATTTGTATTCTGCTAAACTGTCAAGAGTATTTAAAGAGCATTTCCACTGGACCTAGATGAATGATGCTCCTATTTTTTCTTCATTACTGAATTCTATGCAGTTTAAAAAAAGCTTTATTGAAATATAATTCATATACCGTATAATTCACCCATTTAAAGTGTATAATTCAATGGATTTTAGTATAGTCACACAGAGCAACCATCACCACAGTCAATTATAGAACATTTTCATCACCTCAGTAAGAAACCCTGTGCCCTCTAGCAGCGCTTTAGCCCCCACTCCAGCCCTAAGTAACCACTGATCTACTTTCTGTCTCTATACATTTCCCTATTGTAGACTTTCATATGAATGGAATCCTATCATATGTGGTCCTTTGTGACCAGCTTCTTTCAGTTAGCATAGTGTTTTCAAGATTCTTCCATGCCCTACCCTAAATTAGTACTTCATTTTTTAAAAGAATTTTTATTAAAATACAGCTAACATACACTATTATATTAATTTCAGGTATACATCATAGTTATTCAACATTTATATACCTAAAGAAGTGATCACCATGGTAAGTCCAGCAACCATCTGACACTGTCCTATGTTATCACAATATTGTTGACTATATTTTCTATGCTGTACATTACATCCCCATGACTTATTTGTTTTATACCTGGAAATTCAGACCTCTTATTTTGCTTTACCTTTCACCCCTTTTTAAAATTTTTCAGTTACAGTTGACATTCAGTATTATTTTATACTAATTTTAGGTGTACAACATATGGTTAGACATTTATATAATTTAAGAAGAGATCCCCCCCTCCCTGATTAGTTCAGTACCCACCTGGCACTATACATAGATATTACCATGTTATTGACTATATTCCTTGTGCTTTACTTTATGTCCTCATCACTATTCTGTTACTACCAGTTTGTGCTTCTCAATCCCTTCAACTTTTTCACCCTGCCCCCAACCCCTCCCATCTACCACCCCGACAAATCTAGTACCCATCTAACACAATACGATTATTACAATATCATTGACTATATACCTTATGCTAGCCCCTAAATCTTCATGACTACTATGTAACAACCAATTTGTATTTCTTAATCCCTTCCCCCTTTTCACCCATTCCCAACCACCCTCCCATCTGGCAACCATCAATATGTTCTCTGTATCTATGAGTTTGTTTCTGTTTTGTTCATTTATTTTGTTCTTTAGATTCCACATATAAGTGAAATCACATTGTATCTGTCTTTCTCTGTTTTACACTCCACTCAGCACAGTATCCTCCAGGTCCATCCATGCCACCGCAGATGGCAAGGACACATTCCCTTCCATGGTGAAGCAATATTCCATCGTATATATGTACCACCTCCTCTTTATCCATTCTTTCATTGACATACAACCAGACAGCCTCCACATCTTGGCTATTGTAAACAATGCTACAATGAACATATGGATGCACACATCCCCTCAAAGTAGCATTTTGGGTTTCCTTAGATAAATACCCTGAAGTGGGATTACTGGGTCTTTGTCTCTTGTTAGAGGCTTTATTTAAAGTCTATTTTGTCTGGTATAAGTATTGCTACCCCAGCTTCTTTTTTTTTTTTTTCCATTTTCAAGAAATATCTTTTTCCATCCCTTTACTTTTTGTCTGTGTGTGTGTCTTTCAATCTGAAATGAGTCTCTTGTAGGCAGCATATGTAAGGGTTTTGTTTTCTTATCCATTCAGCTCTGCTATGTCTTGAGTGGAACATTTAATCTATTTACATTGAAAGTAATTGTTGATAGATATGTAGCTTTTGCCATTTTATTATTCATAATTTTGATATATTTTTTTCCATCTTAAAGATGACCCTCTGACATTCCTTGTAATACTGGTTTGGTGGTGATGAACTCCTTTAGCTTTTTCTTGTCTGAGAAGCTTTTTAGCTATCCTTTGATTCTAAATGATAGCTTTGCTGGATAGAGTAATCTTGGTTACAGGTCCTTGCATATGATTACATTGACTATTTTGTGCCAATTCCTTCTGGCCTGCAAAGTGTCTGCTAAGAAATCAACTGACAATCTTATGGGAGCTCTCTTATAAGTTACTGGTTGCCTTTCTTTTGCTGCTTGTAGAATTCTCTTTGTCTTTAAGCTTTGCTATTCTAATTTTAATACGTCATGGTGTGGGCCTGTTTGTGTTAATTTTGTTTAGGACTCTCTCTGCTTCCCCAACTTGTATGTCTATTTCTTTCTCCAAGTTAGGAACGTTATAGTTGTTATTTCTTCAAATAGGTTCTCAATCTCTTGCTTTCCCTCTTCTCCTTCTGGTACCCCTCTTATACAAATGTTGTTACTCTTAATGTTGTCCCAGAGAGTTCTCTTAAACTATCCTCTCATTTTTGGATTCTGTTTTATTTTTGCTGTTCCAATTGGGCGTTTTCTGCTACCTTGTCTTCTAAATCGCTGATTCAATCCTCTGCTTCATCTAGTCTGCTGGTGATTCTTTCTAGTGCATTCTTCATTTCAGTTATTTTAGTCTTCTATTTTTTTTATTATTTCTATGTCCATTTTTGTGCTTGTTATCTCTTTGTTGAAGTTGTTATTAAGTTCCTTGAGCATCCTTATAATCTTTGTTTTGAACTCTGTATCTGGTAGGTTGCTTGCCTCCATTTTTTTAAGTTTTTTTTTCTGGAATTTTCTCTTGTTCTTTTATTTGGGATGGATTTCTTTGCTTCCTCATTTTGATTGTCTCTCTGTTTGTTTCTATGTATTAAGTAGATCTGTTATGTGTCCCAGTCTTGGTCAGGTGGCCTCTTGTCATAGGTGCCTTGTGGGATCCAGTGGCATAGTCTCCCTGGTCACCTACACTGGGTACTCCAGGAGTGTCCCTTGTGTGAGTTGTGTGTGCCCTCATGTTATAATTGAGCCTTGATTGCTTTTTGCCTGTCAGTGGGCGGGATTGACCTTCAGGCTGACTGGCTGTGGGGTTTGGCCACATCCACAGCTTATAGGCTGCTATATGACGGGTTTACTCCACTGAATGGTATTTGCCCCAGTGGGCTCTGGTGCCTGTTGAGACTGCCCTTTGTGTATGCAACCTGTAGGGCTAATTTGGTGGTGCTTTGCAGTGGTCTGAAGCCAACCTCCAAGTATGTTGGTTCTGGGGCTTCTTTGGAGGGGTTTACAGTGCATGTTCAGTTCACCCACTGCCAGTGACTGGCCGAGGACTACCTGGTAGGAGGTACAAAGTGATCTGTGGTTGTTTGCTGCCTATGCTAACCATGGAGGGGTGTGAAAGAGGCCATGGTGTGAACTGAAGATGGTTGCCAGCATTGCTGGGTCTGGGGTAGGTCTGCAAAATTCCAGGACACTCTGAGGCCTGTTGCCACCTTCCAGCTTTCTTAAGTTTCCCGATAAAGCCTTGTGTGGTACATGAATTGAGTGAGGCAGGATCATAGGGAGTCACTAGTGTGGGAAAAGTTGTGATCAATAGGATAATGTAGACTCTGGTTTGGTGCCAGTGCTGAGTCTGAAGCTACTCAGCAAAAGTCTCAGAGCACATGGAGGCCAGCTGCCAGCCATGTAGGTCCTGCAGAATCCAAGTGTTTTTCAAGATTGCATGCAATGGAAGTGGGGCTGGCTGCTTTTGGAGAAAGTGCCAGTGGTAGTGGGTGACATGGGTGGAGCAGGGTCTCATGAAGTCAGCAAGGTGGAGCAGTGGAGCTCACCAGGCCTATCAGATTCATATTTGGCTGGAGGGAGAGGGCTCAACATAGGAAAGATGACACCAACCTGCTGGCTGTACAGGAACAGGGTCCCACACAGGGAAAATGGTGACTGTCCTCCAGCCCTCGCTATGAAGCCACATATCTCAGTCTTTTCCCCATATGCCTCTGATGTCCCTGAGTTGCTGTCCCTCTGCTGGAGCCTAAGGTGAGTGCCTGTGAGTGAAAGAGTCTGTGTGCGGGTTGTTTAAGAGGATGCCTGGGTTTACTGCAGCCTTCCATCCCACACAAATGGTCAGAATCCCCACTGTTTTTCACAGCCAGATGTTGTGGGGGTTCCTCTTCCCAGCATCAGTTCTCTGGGCAGGGAAAGCTGGCTGGGGCTGGGTCTCTCTCTCCTCCAGGAGAAACCTTTATGACCAAGATATCTCTCTTGGTTCTCAACCACCACACGGAGGTTTGGGGCCAGACTGTTTCTGTCTCCACTCCTCCTACCAGTCTCACCATGGTTTATTTATCTGAACTCTATGCAGTTTTCAAGAGTATTATCTTCTCAAGGGGGATCACTTTTTAAATTACATAAATGTTTAGCCACTATGCTGTACACCTCAAAACTAATATAAAACAATATTGAATGTCAAAAAGATAGTATTATCTTCTCATAAATTGAAAGGACCTCTTTGGATATGATCTATTATTTTCAATCCCTTTCCAGTGTTTTGATTGAATCTTTGGATCTTCTTAAGAAGAAAGCAGTACAGACATCTGTATAAAATATATTCCAATTTTGATATTAAGATTAGCCCTGGAGATAAACACTTTTAATATTAAGTATTTTATTTCATTAAAAAGGATTTTTTTTCTCCTTCACCTTGGGCGATGTAAACAGAAGGGTTTAGAAGTCATACAAAATGGCTACAAATCAAAACTGAAATTAATTTCAAATTGATCATTTTGTCTCATGTCTTTGATGACCGTTGTATCTACCAGTGAGCTGTATAGCAAAGACAGCACACACCTACAATGCAGATATGCAATTATACACATGTACACAGGTATGTAGTAATTTTGCAGTTTTTATTACCTTCAAATAAAAAAATAACAACAAAACTTTGTAAGTAAATTTCTTCAAAAGAAAATCTCTGCTAAGGAAAACAATTGTCCATAATTTCAAGATTAAGGGTAAAATTCTTGATTGAGTTGTGTGTGTGTTTGCATGTGTGAAGTGGGGGTTAAATGTGGGCAGAGGGTTGTATTTCCTAAATCACCAGCTCTTAAGAAAAGGCTGGTGAGCCTTCCTCTCCTCAGACGGTGGATGAAAAGGAAGCATTCTCAGTCAGTAGGACTACTTTAGAAGATGAAGATAATGATAACAGCAACAATAATATTAATATTAGCAATATCAGTGAAAAGAAAAATATCCTTTTTGGGCCTATCCTACAAAGAGAATGTACTAAATAAATTATCTTTCTGGAATGATTTATCCATCTCTATTATATATACTATATATGCTACATACATGGGTGTGCACATGCATGAAATTTTGAACCCTTTCTTTTGCATCACTTGACCCTCTAGTATTTTATTTTGCACCTCAACTACCTTCTATTTTGAGAATTCCAATTCCTTCTGATAATTTCTTTAAATCCTAAAACAATTATTCCCTTTCCTTAACACCTGGTAATAATTTTGGCAACAATTCAGACATGTCAAGTAGAAGACCTTGTGAGGTTTGAGAATGGTACTACATGATTACGCACCTCACAGAATAGGGGTCCTACAAATTTTTAATGAGGGCCATTTTCATTTTCTGTGTTGAAGAGCATACTCTTCTTTTATAAGAATTGTTCTTGGCCTGTAAATACTGACACAAGTGATCAGATAACCAGGTCTGAAAAGTAATTAGTTCACCAAATTTGTATCTTGTAAGGAATTGATATGTTAAATCAAGCAAGGCATTGCTTTTCCATAAAACCAGCACTTACATTTGAATGTGTCCTAGGAAGGGAAATAATCTCTCCTGTATCTAGAAATCAACAGAAATACATGACAGTCACCCCAACATAGTTAAATTTCTAAAATAATTTCCCTTACTACCCTAGCTTTTTCTTGCTCAGATCTATCCAGATAATGCTTTAGTTTACTGAAGTGTTCTATGCTTAGCCAGGGATGGGACTGTTGCATGCCAGCAACACATAGAGTAACTCTTCATTCAGAAAGAATCTTTTCATTAAGGAAGACAAAGTCATATTGAACAAATTCTCTTATTAATGAACTCTCATGTTGAAAGTATAGAACAAAAAAAAGTTTTCAACTTCAGAATCAACATAGCAAAATATAAGCCAGTAAAGAGAAATAAAGTTTACACTTAATGATCCATCCCTTTTACTGATTTTATTTAAAACAGACCTGGTAAACCTGAAAAGCTCAAAATATATTTCAGCATTTTGCAAGGTTTTGAAAATGTGCAGAGTAGAATGAAGCTTCAGTATTAGTTTTATTAATTTTTATTAGTTGTCCTTCGGTGTTAGTTTTCTCCACTCATTTTGAAATGTTGCTGCAAATGTGAAAGGACATTGTAAGTAAAAGTCCAGATTCCTCCAGTTCCATAACCACAGAAAAATCTGGAAGTTTCAGGTAGTTCCCACATGGAAGGGCTCTAGTGAAGTATGAAGGTGTGATTGAGGATAGGTGAGCTGGCGTGATAGCAATTACAGAAAAGCCTGAGGGTGGAGCAGGCCAGAGGATCAGGGCATCCTGGTGGGTGCTGCTGTTGGAGGCACTGGGTCGAGCAGCAGTTACCCTGAATGAGGGAGGCTGAGGGTCCTGAAAGTTGGTAGGAGCATGTTAAGAAATTGATCTGACGGCACCTCCTGCGAATGGTGTGATCTCCTCCTCCTTGTTGAATCTTTCCCTTTTTGACTGTCTCCTCAGGTGTAGGTGAGAATGGTAATCAAAGCCCAGAGGAGTGGGGAGAGTTACATGAGCTAATGCATGCAAAGGAGCCAGTCATGTCACAGGCTCAGTGAGTAGGGCCTGCTCTCTCCCCTTATTTTTCAGACCAATGACAGGTGGGGCAGAATTCAAAGACAGCAGGAGCCAATTTTAAACTATGCAGTTTTCCTGTAGAAACTAATTTTCAGCACTTATGAAATCTATACAATGTTGAAAACTGGGCATAAACCTTTTAGTTTTGAATCTTTGATAATGGCCATAGTATCATAGTCTTGATTTCAGCTAAAATTTTTTAATTTAAAATAAAATTACTTGTAAATTACACTGACAAAAATAATTTTTTTCAACATAAAAATCAAAGCTATGATTCCACAAGCTTTCTTTTGCCAAGACTTTCATGGGAGTGGCTACTTGGGGAGACACCAGTGGCCAAGGGGGAGAGAGTTGTCATGACTGTTGACTTAGCTCTACCACCTTCATACTCTTTCTGCTTCTGCACATTTTAACTTGAAAAAAAAGTGTTAATAAAAAGAGGATATGACAAATCTACATAATCCATCTCAGGAAGGTGCAGTCTACATATGTGGTCCAAAGGCAGATGAGGAATGAAAGCCAGAAGGAGGACTGAGAATCATTGTAATGGTTTAATAGGTTTAGGATAGACTATTGGTAAAATTATGGTCAGACCAGGGACTGAACAAAGGCATCTGATTTTATGTGGGTATATTGAAAAGAAGATAGTAATCATTATCATGCAATTTAATACTGATTACAATAATTATAATAATTAACTCTAATTAATACATACACTAATAATTTAAAATTACCTATGATTCCAAAATGCTCATCTAGAGTTATTGCATTGTTGATGGGGGAAAACAGGTTTTCAAAGCAAATTAAGAATGTGAAAGGGAAGAAAACAAAAAGGATTGTTTGGAACCGTGTTTGGAATAGTGGATCAGTGTCAGACACTTCTCTGTCCATTATCTCATTTAGTCCGGACAAAAGCTCTGTGAATTGTTATTCTTATATGCTTTTCATAGATGGGAATTAATGGTCAGAGGTAAGTAACTTGCCCGAGTTAGTGGAACCTGAAGCTCGGGTCTTCTAAGTCCAAAGCCCAAGTGTAATATTTTAAGAATTAAGGGCAACCACCTATTTTCAGACACTGAGAAACCACCCTAACAGTGTTCACTACTTGGTAATGTAGAAAATGCTCATTACAATATTCTAAAATATGGTTTATAGAGAGCTAGGATGTCTGGCCGCCAAAAGTCAACTACAATGTGAAAGCACTATATTTTTTTTAAGGACTCAAACATAAATTCATTTGCTCTGAAAATATCAGCTTCACTGAAGGGTTCACTGTGACTAGGAAATAAAAAATTCCAAATTGGGAGAAACTCAATTCAGGTTCTGGGCTAGATATTAAAGAGAGCAAATGTAGGCAAGAAGAATTGCTGCCGTGAATTATCTTGCTTCAGCAGCTGATAGTCAATATTGTGTTTCACTCGTAAATGTCTGTGACTTAAGTCAGCCCAGGCAATCATTAATCATCCACCCTTCCTTCCACCTTTCCTTAGTGGGGCATGGGGGATCGACCTCCAAATTTATCCTGTCTGGGAGGATGTGTCCAGAAGATAGAGGTATGAAAGTGATAGATGATGTGTATTGTCTGAACTCACTCTCCATTCCCACTTCTCTAAATTGGATATTTCTTTCCAAATCCAGTTAATAATTTCTCCTGACTTAGTACCATTCCCAGGGTTTGGATCCTTCCCAGCCCTCAGAGGATTTTCTCATCTGCATCAATTGGGCCACCTTCCCAGGACCATGGGCTCATTTTCCTGTGTGCCAGACACCTCATGCCCTTCCTGAGTTCTTGTCACCTCCGTGGCCCAATGGCCAAGCCTCAGAGGCACACTGAACACATTCCAATAGGCAGAAATCATGAGCAAGGACGTCGAGGGGATTCAGTTCTTCAACCCCAGAAGCACTTTGACTATCTCTTTATGATACTTTCCATTCTTTTACACACCCTCAATCTACAGTCTTTCATTCCCCACATACCGTCCTCATCCTCCTAAATTCTACCCTTTCTCCATGTGGCTCTCCCTACCCCACCCCATTCTTTCTCGGTCTCAGAGCTCCCCTTCTTTCTCTAACTGCTTTTCCTCTTTTTGCTGCCATTACCTAGGAACTGGGGCAGACTTTCCCCATTTAGATGTGGGGAAACTGTGTGGGAGTGGATTGGGAATGTTGGATAAAGGAATAAAATGGGGAGCAGAGGCTAATAATCCATGACTCTCTTAGGCAGGCAAGAATTGGGCAGACTGTGAACATTCCCAGGTTAATGAATTTTATTAATCAAGGCAGGCTGGCAAAGCACTCCTGCCCCTTTCCTAACTCAGTGCTCCCTCCATCTTCACAGTTGTCCCATGGGCCTGATGGATGAAGGGATGTTTACAGCAGGACTGGGGGAGTAGAGGCATGGTGGAGTGAGCCCTACAGCACACTCCTCTCACTGTACAGTGCCCACCTTTTGCACTTCCACAAGGGCCAAGCTTTTCTTGCATAAGTGGTTGCTGGGCAGATTCCTCTGCTGGTTTCATTTGTATGGGTAAGTCTGCACTTTGAAATGAAAAAATCAAACTCAAACTATTTCCAATACCCGTAGTGTAGAGTGCCTCAAAATAAAGCCAAATTAAACATGTTTACCCCCATGACTGCTGTTTTTATAAAAGTTTAAAAATGGAAGCTTTATAGACATATGTAAAATAAGACCCCCTTAGTCTCACCCTCAAGGATTTTCTCTATGAGCCATTTGGTTATACATCCTTCTAGTTATGTTCATCAAAGATGCTACATTATCATTAAAAACACTATAAATATTGCTTTAGAATTTGCTTCCTTCCTTCTCCCCCCAAATTAAATGTGTATATCTTGGGCCCTAATCATGTCAAGTCCAAAAACCTGTCTTCAGGCATCCTAGGGCAAAGGGACAACCTCTTCAAAGGAAACAAATGTTTGCTTGTTTTTTATTTTTTTATTGTCCTGTAGAATCGTACATTTCCTTTTTTACAGGGCATTTTTGCATGTTGTAAATAGAATATTTTTGGAGGGATTCACCATTATATGGTGATAACTGAAGTCACTGCCTATATGCCTTTTATCTCTAAGATAATGAAGCCTGAACAAAGACAAAACAAGGGACTTTCTGAAAAGAAATCCCACCATCACCCTTAGAATCTGTGGATGCACACTTCTGAAAGTTTTATTAGTTTTCTTCCTTGAAGTTTTAGAATACCATTAAGGATTTAAAAATAGTGTGGTCCAGTTTCAAAGTAGCAATATATTTTCCATAAGACTTATAATATTAATAAATAGACATTTGTATGATAATTAAATATTTTTCACTTTACTAGACAGGAAGTTAAAATCAGAGTGTCTGCTATGTCAAGCACATTTTTAAAAATCTGGGTGAATAAGAGAGATTACATTATACAAATGGCAGTGTGAGGTGAGCCTCTTGAAATCTCCCTGCAATTTACAACAAATTGAACAACTGTAATTGCACAAAGGACTCCTGGTGCAGTAGACAGGCAAGACTAAGAGACGCACAACTGAAATCATCTAAAGGTGGGCAAATTGGGTGAGCGGGGAGGAGGGAAGTGGGAAATGGGGAGATACATGCTACGCAGGTGCAGTAGCCGACTGGAGCTCGTTGCTCTGAGCTCCCTGCACTCCAGAGCTACAGCAGCCATGGGAGAGGAAAGAATTCAGACTGCTAGTGCTCCCCTTATAGCCCACAGTTCTGCCTGAGGGATCAGCATATAACAGAGCTGAACCCAATGCTCACAGCAGAGACCTCAGTGCAAAGACTGAGGAAAGAAGGGTGAAAATGGCTGTTTAAGTCCTCACTGCTGAGCAAAGGATGGAAGCCTTAGGCATGGAGTCTAGCCAACCCCTCCCACCCTTCCAGTGCTAGAAGCAGAATGGTAGAAATGTGTGGGGACAGAGCCCCAAAGATCAGTTTCCAGGCTCTCGGCCTCATATGGAGGGGTGCTGGCTCGGGTGGTAGATGGCCGTCAGCTGTGGCTGGTTGGCCGTCAGCTGTAACTATTGAGCCATTGGCCACTAATATAACTGCTGTGGCTATGGAAGAGAGTCAAGGAGAGTAGAGGAGCAGAGTCGAGGAGAGTGGAGGAGAGTCGTCGGTCGGTTGGCAGAAAAGCAGAGAGCAGATTGTACGTCCTGTGAACCCAGCCTCCAGTGAGACCATACTGGGTATGACTTCCCTAGCTATGGCTCCATGGGTGTTCCTTTTGGACCTGGCCACATCCTGCGTTCTTATGAGGGGAGCGGGATCAGAGACCCCGGGGGCCACCCCGCACGACACTGATAAAGACAGCATATTGGCTTGGATGGCACTGCTATCCCCAATGCTTAGTATATCGATACTCAATAAAAACTGCTACTTTCCTCCAATATTTTAATTATGAAAATGTCAAATGTGGAGTTCCGGAAAAATGGCGGAGTGAGGTGAGCCTCTGTAAAGCTCCCCTGGAATTTACAAAGAATCGAACAACAAAAACTCCACAAAGGACTCCCTGCACAGCAGACAGGCAAGACGAAGAGGCCCACTACTGACTGAAATCACCTACAGGTGGGAGATTTGCGCGAGTGGGGGGAGGAGGAAAGGGAGAAGTGCGCAGAGACGGAGCCGCGCGGGCGCAGGACGCAGACATAGCTCAGTGCTCCGAGCCCGCTGCTTCCCGGAACTACCGCAGCTGCAGGAGAGGGAAGAACACGGACTGCTAGGGCTCCACTTATGGCCCACAGGGCTGAGGGGACAGCATATAACACGGCTGAACCTAACGCTCACGGCAGAGACCTCGGAGAAAAGACTGAGGGAAAAAGGGTGAAAATGGTGGTTTAAGCCCACACTGCCGAGCAGAGAACGGAGCCTTAGGCACTGAGACTAGCCGCCCCCTCCCTACCCTCCCAGAGCTCGCCCCGCCCCCACCTGCCCAGTGCTAGAAGCGAAACAGTAGCAGTGTCACATCAAAACAACAAAAAATTTGCTGTTTTGAGAACTGTGGACCGCAGACACAAATTCACAGCCCAACTACTTCCGGCAAAGGGGACGGAGCTGTGGAAGCAGGATCAGCTGTGGTGGTGGTCGCCGCCATTGCTCTGGGCCACCTCTCACAACTCACCCCGCCCCTGGCCCCACCTATCTGGGCAGATCCCTGCAGGAGTAAACAGTACTGCTGTAACATACGGGCTCTGAATCAGGAGCTGGAAGAGCTTTGGAACATCAAAAGCTCTCCGCATACCCCCCGGGACACTGCGCCCTGTGACCTAGACGAACTATTAACAGAGGAGAAGCCCGTCTCCCAGGGAATCACCCCATTGTGTGAGAAGGTGGAATAGTGCAGAGAAAACACAGCACTACTGTGTGAGAGAAGAAAAATAGGCTGCAGTTGGAGAAAAAATAAAACATTCTACCAACAAGTACTGCAAGACAAAAGAAAGAAATCTTCCTATCAACCTGTTGCAGAAGTCACTACTGTAGATGTCTAGGAAGAGAAATAGTAAACAAGTAATTGCCATGAATAACCAACGCAACAAAATTGCTCAGAAAGAAAGTGAAAAATCTCCAGAGAAGGCACTTAAAGATACAGAAATGAGTGACTTAAGTGACAGAGAATTCAAGATTGCAGTTCTGAAAAAACTCAACGAGATACAAGAAAACACAGATAGGCAGTTAAATGAACTCAGAAACTCAATCAAAGAACAGCATGAGCATTTTATGAAACAGATTGAAATTTTAAAAAAGAACCAAATAGAATTTCTGGAGATTAAGACCTCAATAGAAGAAATTAAGAATGAAATAACCAGCTTAGGTAGTAGAGTTGACCAGATGGAGGAAAGAATCAGTGACATCGAAGATAGAAACCTGGAAATGACACAGATGGAAGAAGAAAGAGACTTGAGACTTAAAAGAAATGAAAGAACTCAACAAGAACTTTCTGACTCCATCAGAAAGAGCAATATAAGAATAATGGGCATACCAGAAGGAGAAGAAAGAGAGAGGGGAACAGAGAATATATTCAAACAAATTGTCGATGAGAACTTTCCAAATTTGTGGACAGAACTGGATCCTCGAATCCAAGAAGCAAATAGAACACCTAGTTACCTCAATCCCAACAGGCCTTCTCCAAGGCATATTGTATTGAAGCTGTCTAAAATCAACGACAAAGAAAGATCCTCAAGGCAGCCAAGGAAAACAAGACGGTAACTTACAAAGGAAAGCCCATTATATTATCATCAGATTTTTCAGCAGAAACTCTACAAGGCAGGAGGGAATGGAACCAAATATTCAAACTATTGAAAGAGAGAAATCATGAGCCAAGAATAATATATCCAGCAAAGATATCCTTTAAATATGAAGGAGGAATAAAGACCTTTCCAGACATACAGAAGCTGAGGGAATTTCTAATACACGATCTGCACTACAAGAAATACTAAAGGAGGCTATTCGACCACCATCAACAGGGACAATTTGTGGCAACCAAAACTCAAAAAGGGGGAGAGTAAAGGCCTGAACCGGAATATGGGAATGGAGAAAGTAAGCGTGCTGAAGATAATGGAATACTCTAAATATCAAACTTACTTTTACATAAACTTAAGGGTAACCAGTCAAAAAAGAAATCCAGAACTGAAATATATACTGTAATGAAAGAAGAAACAGAGGGAAACATCACAGAATACCACCACACAGAAATAATAGACAACAACAAAAGGCAAAGAAATAGTGGAGACACAGCCTTACCCAAAGCAAAAGTCCGGGACCAGATGGCTTCACTAGTGAATTCTGCCAAACTTTTAAAGTGGATCTAATACCAATCCTGCTCAAACTCTTCAAAAAAAAAGAAGAAGAGACAGTACTCCCTAACTCATTTTATGAAGCCAACATTACCCTGATACCAATACCTGGTAATGACAACACAAAAAAAAAATACTACAGACCAATATCTCTGATGAATACAGATGTAAAAATCCTAAACAAAATTCTAGCAAATCGAATAAAACAATGCATTAAAAAGATTATTCATCACGACCAAGTGTGGTTCATCCCCAGCGCACAAGGATGGTTCAACATCCGCAAATCCATCAATGTGATACATCACATAAACAAAATAAAGGGCAAAAATCATATAATTATATCAATTGACGTAGAAAAAGCATGTGACAAGATACAACATCCATTTATGATTAAAACACTTAATAAATAGGTATAGAAGGAAAATGCCCTAACATAATAAAGGCCATATATGACAAACGCTCAGCTAACCTCATAATTAATGGTGAAAAACTGAAGCCCTTTGCTCTACGTTCAGAAACATGACAGGGCTGTCCCCTATCACCTCTGCTTTTCAACATATTTTGGAAGTCCTTGCCAGAGAATCAGGCAAGAGAGAGAAATAAAAGGCTTCCAAATGAGGAATTAAGAAGTTAAATTGTCACTCTTTTCAGATGACATCATGCTATATATAGAAAACCTTAAAGACTCCACCAAAAAGCCATTAGAAACAACCAACAAACACAGTAAAGTTGCCTGCCACAAAAATCAACGTACAAAAGCCCATTGCACTCCTATATACGAACAATGAAATCTCAGAAAAAGAAATACAAAAAACAATTCCTTTTGCAATTGCAGCAAAAAGAATAAAATACCTAGGAATAAACTTAACCAAGGATGTGAAAGACCTATATGCTGAAAACTATAAGACTTTTTTGAAAGAAATTGAAGAAGACACAAAGAAATGGAAAGACATTCCGTGCGCATGGATTGGAGGAATCTACATAGTTAAAATGGCCATATTACCGAAAGCAATATACAGATTTAATGCAATCCCCATCAAAATCCCAATGGCATATTTTAAAGAAATAGAACAAAAAATCATCAGATTTGTTTGGAACCACAAAAGACCCCGAATAGCCAAAGAAATCTTAAGAAAAAAGAACAATACTGTAGATATCACACTCCCTGACTTTAGCTTGTACTACAGGGCTACAATAATCAAAACAGCATGGTACTGGCAGAAAAACAGACACATAGACCAATGGAATAGAATTGAGAACCCAGAAATAAAACCACATAAATATGGACAGATAATTTTTGACAAAGAAGAAAAAAACATACAGTGGAGAAAAGACATCCTCTTCGATAAATGGTGCTGGCAGAACTGGATAGCCACGTTGAAAAGAATGAAACTGGACTGCTATCTGTTGCCATGTACAAAAATTAATTCAAAATGGATCAAAGACTTATGCATAAGACCTGACACAATAAATTGCATAGAAGAAAACATAAGTACTAAACTTATGGACCTTGGGTTCAAAGAGACTTTTATGAATTTGACTCCAAAGGCAAAAGAAGTAAAAGCTAAAATAAATGAATGGGACTATATGAAACTTAAAAGCTTCTGCACAGCAAAAGAAACCATTGACAAAATAAAGAAGCCACCAACTGAATGGGAGAAGATTTTTGCAAACAGTGCCTCCGATAAAGGGCTAATATCCAAAGTACACAAGGAACTCATGCAACTCAACAACAAAAAAACAAACAACCCAATTGAAAAATGGCAGACGACCTGAAGAGACATTTCTCCAAAGAAGACATACAAATGGCAGATAGACACATGAAAAAATGCTGAACATCACTAATCATCAGGGAAATGCAAATAAAAACCACAATGACATATCCCCCTCACCCCTGTTAGAATGGCTATCATCAACAAAACAAACAATCACAAGTGTTGGAAAGGTTGTGGAGAAAAAGGAACTCTTATGCACTGTTTGTGGGAATGCAGACTGGTGCAGCCACTATGGAAGGCAGTGTGGAGGTTCCTCAAAAAATTACAAACAGAATTACCATATGACCCAGCAATCCCTCTCCTGGGTATCTACCCCAAAAATCTGAAAACATTTATACATAAAGACACGTGTGCTCCAACTTTCATTACAGCTTTATTAATGGTGGCCAAGACATGGAAACAACCAAAATGTCCTTCAATAGATGAATGGATAAAGAAGTTGTGGTATATATACACAATGGAATACTATTCGGCGGTAAGAAAAGATGATACGGGAACATTTGTGACAACATGGATGGATCTTGAGAGTATAATGCTGAGCGAAATAAGTCAGACAGAAAAAGCAGAGAACCATGTGATTTCACTGATATGTGGTATATAAACCAAAAACAACAAAAGAACAAGACAAATGAATGAGAAACGAAAACTCATAGACACAGACAATAGTTTAGTGTTTATCAGAGGGTAAGGGGGGATGGGGGTGGAAGATGAGTGTAAGGGGGATCAAATATATGGTGATGGAAGGAGAACTGACTCTGGGTGGTGAACACACAATGGGATTTATAGATGATATAATACAGAATTGTACACCTGAAATCTATGTAGTTTTACTAACAATTGTCTCCCCAATAAACTTTAAAAGTAAAAAAAAAGAAATGAAGAGAAAATAGCCAGCTTACGTAATATAGGTGACCAGATGGAGGAAAGAAATTTGACATCGAAGATAGAAATCTGGAAATAACACAGATGGAAGAAGAGTGATTCTTGAGAGTTAAAAGAAATGAAAGAACTCTACAAGAACTTTCTGACTCCATCAGAAAGACCAATATGAGAATAATGGGCATACTCACTGGTGTGGAGAAACAAGGGAGAAGGGAACAGCGAGTATGTTCAAACAAATAGTCGACGAGAACTTCCCAAACATGTGGAAAGAACTGGATCCTCGAATCCAAGAAGCTAATAGAACACTTAATTACCTCAATCCCAGCAGGCCTTCTCCAAGGCATATTGTATTGAAGCCTGTCAAAAATTAACGACAAAGAAAGAATCTTCAAGGCAGCCAGGGAAAAGAAGACGGTAACCTATAAAGGAAAGCCCATTAGGTAATCATCAGATTTTAGCAGAAACTGTACAAGCCATGAGGGAGTGGACTCAAATATTCAAACTATTGAAAGAGAGAAACTATGAGCCAAGAATAATACATCCAGCGAAGATATCCTTTAGATAGCTTTGTGGAATAAAGACTTTTCCAGACATAAAGAAGCTGGGGAAATTTTCTAACACATGACCTGCAGTACAAGAAATACTGAAGGAGGTTATTCAACCTGAAACAAAAAAAGCAAAAGAATACAAAACCATTAGTAGTATTACAAACTGACAGACAGTAGCAGGAAATGGCAACCCCTACACCAAATAAGACACTATATGCTTAAACATAACATACAGGGTAAAGAAGAAAAAAAAAATACTTAAAGAAAAAGAGGAAAAAGAAAACTTGCCACTGCAGTACAGATATCAACTCACAGCATAAGTAGGGATAATTTGTTACAACAAAAACATAAAAGGGAGGAGAGTAAAAGGCTGAACCAGCATAAAGGAATGGAGAAAGTAAGTATGCTGAAGAAAATGGGGCACTCAAAATATGAAGCTTTCTTTTATGTAAACTTAATGGTAACCACTCAAAAAAAAAAAAAAATCCAGAACTGAAATATGTAATATAATAAAAGAAGAAACAGGGAAAATCATAGAATACAAGCATAGTGAAATAAATAATAGACAGCAACAAAAAGTCAAAGAAACAATGGAAACACAGTCCTACCAGGAAACAAAAGATAGTATAACAGGAAATCCTCATATATCGATAATAACCCTAAATGTAAATGGACTGAACTCACCCATTAAAGGCCACAGAGTAGATTATTGGATCAAAAAAGTAAACCCAAACTTACGCTGCCTCCACGAGACACATCTCAGCTACAAGGACAAATATAGACTCAAAGTGAAAGAGTGGAAACAGACACTCCAAGCAAATAGTATCCAGAGAAAAGCAGGTGTAATCATTCTGATATCAGATGAAACAGACTTCAGGATTAAAAAAGATAATAAGAGACAAAGATGGACATTTCATAATGATACATAGGACTATGCAACAAGAAGAAATAACAGTCATCAATATATATGCCCCCAATCAGGGAGCTCTGAAATATACCAAGCAACTACTAACAGAAACTAAAGGGAGAAATTGACCAAAACACAATTATACTAGGGGACTTAAATACATCATTGACAGCTATGGATAGATCATCCAAACAGAAAATAAATAACGTAACAGCAGCCCTAAATGACACATTAGATGAAATGGACATAATTGACATTTATAGAGCACTTCATTCTGGAACATCAGACTATATATTCTATTCTACTATACGTGGAACATTCTCAAAGATAGGCCATATATTGGGACATAAAACTAGCTGCCACAAATTTAAGAATATTGACATCATGCCAAGAATAGTCTCTGAACATAAGGCTTTGAAATTGGATATCAACTGCAAAAATCAAGCAGGAAAAAACACAAATATGTGGAGATTAAACAACACACTTTTTTTTTTCTAATTTTATTTTATTAAATTTATTGGGGTGACAATTGTTAGTAAAATTACATAGATTTCAGGTGTACAATTCTGTATTACATCATCTATAAATCCCATTGTGTGTTCAACACCCAGAGTCAGTTCTCCTTCCATCACCATATATTCGATCCCCCTTACCCTCAACTCCCACCCCCCACCCCCCGCCCCCCTTACCCTCTGGCAACCACTAAACTATTGTCTGTGTCTATGAGTTTCTGTTTCTCATTTGTTTGTCTTGTTCTTTTGTTGTTTTTGGTTTATATACCACATATCAGTGAAATCACATGGTTCTCTGCTTTTTCTGTCTGACTTATTTCGCTCAGCATTACTCTCTCAAGATCCATCCATGTTGTCACAAATGTTCCTATATCATCTTTTCTTACTGCCGAATAGTATTCCATTGTGTATATATACCACAACTTCTTTATCCATTCATCTATCGAAGGACATTTTGGTTGTTTCCATGTCTTGGCCACTGTAAACAAAGCTGCAATGAACATTGGAGCACACGTGTCTTTATCTCTAAATGTTTTCAGATTTTTGGGGTAGATACCCAGGAGAGGGATTGCTGGGTCATATGGCAATTCTATTCGTAATTCTTTGAGGACCCTCCACACTGCCTTCCATAACGGCTGCACCAGTCTGCATTCCCACCAACAGTGTATGAGGGTTCCTTTTTCTCCACAGCCTCTCCAACATTTGTTATTATTTGTCTTGTTGATGATAGCCATTCTGACTGGGGTGAGGTGATATCTCATTGTGGTTTTGATTTGCATTTCTCTGATGATTAGTGATGTTGAGCATTTTTTCATATGTCTATTTGCCATTTGTATGTCCTCTTTGGAGAAATGTCTCTTCAAGTCCTCTGCCCATTTTTCAATTGGGTTGTTTGTTTTTTTGTTGTTGAGTTGCATGAGTTCCTTGTATATTCTGGATACTAGCCCCTTATCGGAGGCACTGTTTGCAAAAATCTTCTCCCATTCAGTTGGTTGCCTCTTCATTTTGTCAATGGTTTCTTTCGCTGTGCAGAAGCTTTTAAGTTTCATATAGTCCTATTCGTTTATTTTAGCTTTTACTTCCATTGCCTTTGGAGTCAAGTTCATAAAATGCTCTTTGAATCCAAGGTCCATAAGTTTAGTACCTATGTTTTCTTCTATGCAGTTTATTGTGTCAGGTCTTATGCTTAAGTCTTTGATCCATTTTGAATTATCTTTGGTACATGGTGACAAATAGCAGTCCAGTCTCATTCTTTTGCACGTGGCTATCCAATTCTCCCAGCACCATTTATTGAAGAGGCTGTCTTTGCTCCATTGTATGTTTTTAGCTTCTTTGTCAAAAATTATCTGTCCATATTTACGTGGTTTTATTTCTGGGTTCTCAATTCTATTCCATTGGTCTATGTGTCTGTTTTTCTGCCAATACCATGCTGTTTTGATTATTGTGGCCCTGTAGTACAAGCCAAAGTCAGGAAGTGTGATACCTCCATTATTGTTCTTTTTTCTTAAGTTTGCTTTGGCTATTCGGGGTCTTTTGTGGTTCCAAACAAATCTGATGATTTTTTGTTCTATTTCTTTAAAATATGCCATTGGGATTTTGATGGGGATTGCATTGAATCTGTATATTGCTTTGGGTAATATGGCCATTTTAACTATGTTGATTCTTCCAATCCATGAGCACAGAATGTCTCCATTTCTTTGTGTCTTCTTCAATTTCTTTCAAAAATGTCTTATAGTTTTCAGCATATAGGTCTTTCACATCCTTGGCTAAGTTTATTCCTAGGTATTTTATTCTTTTTGCTGCAATTGCAAAAGGAATTGTTTTTTGTATTTCTTTTTCTGAGATTTCATTGTTAGTATATAGGAAGGCAATGGACTTTTGTGCGTTGATTTTGTAGCCGGCAACTTGACTGTATTCGTTGATTGTTTCTAATAGCTTTTTGGTGGAGTCTTTAGGGTTTTCTATATATAGCATCATGTCATCTGCAAAGAGTGATAATTTAACTTCTTCATTCCCAATTTGGATGCCTTTTATTTCTTTCTCTTGCCTGATTGCTCTGGCAAGGACTTCCAACACTATGTTGAAAAGCAGAGGTGATAGGGGACATCCCTGTAGTGTTCCTGAATGTAGAGCAAAGGGCTTCAGTTTTTCTCCATTAATTATGAGATTAGCAGAGGGCTTGTCATATATGGCCTTTATTATGTTAAGGTATTTTCCTTCTATACCCATTTTATTAAGTGTTTTAATCATAAATGGATGTTGTATCTTGTCAAATGCTTTTTCTGCATCAATTGATATAATCATATGATTTTTGTCCTTTATTTAAACAACACACTTTTAAAGAACAACTGAGTCAAAGAAGAAATAAGAGGAGAGAGCAAAAGATACATAGAAAAAAATGACAATGAAAATACATCCTACCAAAATTTTTGAGATGCAGCAAAAGCAGTTTTAAGGGGGAAATTCATATAATTACAGGCCTAACTCAAGAAACAAGAAAAATCCCAGGTAAACAACTTCACGTTATACCTTAAAGAACTAGAAAAAGAACAAATGAAACCCAAAGTCAGTAGAAGGAAGGAAATAATAAAAATCAGGGCAGAACTAAATGACACAGAGAAGAACAAGACAATAGAAAAAATTAATTGGAACAAAGAACTGGTTCTTTGAAAACAGTAATAAAATTGACAAACCCTTGGCTAGACTCACTAAGATAAAAAGAGAAAGGACACAAATAAACAAAATCAGAAATGAAAGAGGGGAAGTTATCACAGATGCCACAGAAATACAGAGGCTCATCCAAGAATACTGTGAAGGACTATCTGTGACAAAATTCAATAACCCAGAAGAAATGGACAAGTTCTTAGAAACACTTAGCCTTCCTAGGCTGAATTATGAAGAACTGGAAATCTAAATAGAGTGATCAACAGTAACGAAATTGAATCAGTCATCCAAAACCTTCCCAAAAGCAGAAGTCTGGGACCAGATGACTTCACTAGTGAATTCTGCCAAACATTCAAAGAGGATATAACACCTGTCTTACTCAAACTCTTTCAAAAAATTGAAGAAGAGGCAGTACTCCCTAACTCATTTTATGAGGCCAACATTACCCTGATACCAAAACCTGGTAAGGATAACACAAGAAAAAGAAATTACAGACCAATATCTCTGATGAATACAGATGCAAATATCCTAAACAGAATTCTAGCAAATCGAATGCAACACACATTAAAAACATTATACTTCACGGCCAAGTGGGGTTCATCCCAGAGGTACAAGCATGGCTCAACATATGCAAATCAATCAATGTGATACACCACATAAACAAGATAAAGGACAAAAATCATATGATCATATCAATTGATGCAGAAAAAGCGTTTGACAAGGTACAAGAATCATTTATGTTTAAAACAGTTCATAAAATGGGTATAGAATGAAAATACCTTAACATAATAAAGACCATATATGACAAACTCTCAGCTAATATAATTACTGGTGAAAAACTGAAGCCTTTTGCTCTACATTGAGGAACATATAGGGCTGTTCCCTATCAGCTACGCTTTTAAACATAGTATTGGAAATCCTAGCAAGAGCAGGCAGGCAAAAGAAAGAAATAAAAGGCATCCAAATGGGGAATGAAGAAGTTAAATTATCACTCTTCGCAGATGACATGATGCTATATATAGAAAACCCCAAGACTCCACCAAAAAGCTATTAGAAACAATCAACAAATACAGTAAAGTTGCTGGCTACAAAATCAATGTACAAAAGTCCATTGCATTCCTATATACTAACAATGAAATCTCAGAAAAACAAATTAAAAAAACAATTCATTTTGCAATTGCAACAGAAAGAATAAAATACCTAGGAATAAACTTAACCAAGGATGTGAAAGACATATATACTGAAAACTGTAAGATACCTTTAAAAGAAATTGAAGAAAACATAAAGAAATGGAAAGACACTCCGTGCTCATGGATTGGAAGAATCAACATAGTTAAAATGGCCATATTACCCAAAGCAATGTACAGATTTAATGCAATTCCCATCAAAATCCCAATGGCATTTTTAAAGGAAGTAGGACAAAAAATCATTAGATTTGTTTGGAACCATAAAAGACCCCAAATAGCCAAATCAATGCAAAGAAAAAAGAACAATGCTGGAGGTATCACTCTCCCTGACTTCAGTTTGTACAACAGGACAAGAAGAATCAAAACACTCTGGTAATGGCAGAAAAGCAGACACACAGACCAGTGGAATAGAATTGAGAACCCAGAAATAAACCCATATAAATATGGACAGATAATTTTTGACAAAGAAGTAAAAAACATACAATGGAGGAAAGACAGCCTCTTCAACAAATGGTGCTCGGAGAATTGGAAAGCCACATGCAAAAGGATGAAACTAGACTGCTGTCTGTCACCATGTACAAAAATTAACTCAAAATGGACGAAAAACCTAAAAATAAGACCTGAAACAATAAAATGCATAGAAGAAAAAAACATAGGTACTAAACTTATGGACCTTGGGTTCAAAGAGGATTTTATGAATTTGATTTCAAAGGCACAGGGAGTAAAAGCTAAAACAAATGAATGGGAGTACATCAAACTTAAAATCTTCTGCACAACAAAAGAAACCATCGACAAAATAAAGAGGCAACCAACAGAGTGGGAGAGGATTTTTGCAAACAATGCCTCCAATAAGGGGCTAATATCCAAAATGTATAAGGAACTCATACAACTCAACAGCAAAAAACACACAATCCGATTAAAACATGGACAGAGGACCTGAAGAGATATTTCTCCAAAGAGGACATACAAATGGCAAATACACATATGAAAAAATGCTCAACATCACTAATTATCAGAGAAATGCAAATAAAAACCACAATGAGATATCACCTCACACCAGTTACACTGGCTATGATGAGCAAGATAAATAGTAACAAGTGTCGAAAAGGCTGTGGAGGAAAAGGAACCCTCATACACGTTGGTGGGAATGCAGATGATTTTTTGAGGTTCCTCTAAAAATTAAGAATAGAATTACCATATGACCCAGCAATCCCTCTCCTGGGTATCTACTGAAAAATTCTGAAAACATTTATCCATAAAGACATGTGCTCCAATGTTCATTGCAGCTTTATTTACAGTGGCCAAGACATGGAAACAACCAAAGTGTTCTTTGATAGATGAATGGATAAAGAAATTGTGGTATATATACACAATGGACTACTCTTTGGCCATAAGAAAAGATGAAATAGTACCATTTGCAACAACAGGGATGGATCTTGAGATTATAATGCTAAGCGAAATTAAGTCAGACAGAAAAAGTCAAGAACCATATGATTTCACTGATATGTGGTATTTAAAACTGAAAACAACAAAAGACAAACAAATGAAGAAACAAAAACTCATGGACACAGACAACAGTTTAGTGGTTACCAGAGGGTAAGGGGGGCGGGGGGTGGTTGATGAGGGTAAAAGGGATCAAATATATGGTAATGGAAGGAGAATTGACTGGGTGGTGAACACACAATGTGATATATAGATGATGTATTACAGAATTGTACATCTGAAATCTTTGTAACTTTACTAATGATTGTCACCCCAATAAACTTTAATTTAAAAAATTCTGTGGAAATTCTAAATGGAGAAAAAATTTATCATTCTACTAAAATAATTTTTGGTTTCCTTGCTTAAGTTTCTGTTATCTATTCAATCCAATCTTTTTGTGACTTAGCTTTTGAGACTGACTTGATCATGCTGATTATGTCAGAGAAACTTCCTTCTTCTGGAGATTGTTCAAGACATCTTTACATAAACAAAAAGAAAGTCAAAAGGACATGAAGACTGGTATTATGAAATGGCTCATTAATTAGCTATCTGGGCTAGATAGCCAGGAAATGTGAGGGAGCAAATTTGGTTTACAAACACTTTAGTTTTCCCTTAAAATACTGTTTTCAACATCCCCAGGCCCTAATGTGTATCTGAACCTTCTACAAGGTCTCACTGTTGTGGAGTTTATCTCTATCATAGACATCATAGAAACCTTTTAAACTTTTGGTTGCAGATATCCCTGCTATGACTAGCCCAGTGTGCTCTACTGAAAGATTTCACATTTCTCTGTGGTAATCCCATCCTACACCTGGGAAAATACACACAACCTATATCCTGGATCTCCCTACCAGCAGCTTTCTTATCACAATATCTTAGTAAGGTGTCTGAAGAGCCAGGCACAGCAGCCACAGATCTTTACTTGCAGATGAACTGGAAACTGCCAGGATGTCCCTAAGTCCCTCAGTTTCCTGCCTGTGGATGGCTGTCTCTGAGTCATGGAGAGGAAATAGGAGCTGTAGCCAGATGCTTTGAGTGGCCTCTTTAAGAACTTCACCTGGGAGCTTGTTGTGTTCTAGTTGTCCCAAACACGATGACTCTGTGTCAGTGTGTACTGGTATTAATGGGGACTGCTTTGTGAAATGCTCTCACTTTATTCCTTCAACAGCCCATTTCTTTGGGAAAGGGGACAAACAAGTATTCCTCCAAATGGATTTCTTTTTCCTCTACTCTCTCCTTTGCATCCATCAAAATTTCTCGCATCATAAAACATTGTTACCCTTTATGACTCTTCTTGAATCTCTGTTTGGAAGTGTCTTCCCAAAGCTAGTTGAGAGTACTGTCTGCTCCCTTGGGGCCTCTGCATGCTCCAAATGGTTCATTTTTCAGTGAGAGGGAAAGAGAAGTCACAGCTACATGAGAGGTTGCAAGTTCAGAGGGTGCCCTTTAACAGGTATAGGACACTTGTGACAGCACACTGAGGTGCTCAGTACTGTTGAACTCAGTTTTCAGGTGAAAAGCTGAGGCTCTGGCCAATGAGTGACAAACACACAATGACAGGGTCCTTAGTCACGCCATTGAAACTAGGGACCAGCTCTCCTTATTCCTGCTCACTCTCATTCTTACTGTCTGCTACAATACAGCTCTGCTGAAAACAGATAGAACCACGGAGGATGGGGACATTTGCATAACAGAATTGTGTTACATGTATCTTCAAAAATGATGAAATGTATGTCTTTAAATCAGGAAGTTGACCAAGAATGTAAGACTTTACCAAGTGACACTTCCTATTACTTGATATATGTATCAATCATATATATATATATACATATATATATATATGTATATATATATATATATATATATATATATATATATATATATATATATATGTTTGCTTTTCTAAGAATATGGTAGATCTTTTTTTTCCTACCACTGATAGCCCCTGGAAAGAGACCTTTATTTTAGTCTCATAATTATAGGTTTCTACTCCAATGACAATTTCCAAATTCCTGTCATATTTGATATCCCTGCTTTTGAAATCCAAGCGTAGAACATTTGCCTAAAAGTGCCCTTGTTTTACTTGTTTTAGCCAGGATTTCAGAGTTAATGGGCATTACTATATTAAAATATATGGTTATGTTTATTTTTTTGATTAAAAAAGTAATATGTGTTATAACAAGAAATTTGGAAATCATTGAAAGTAGAAAGGACTTTAAAATACCCCATAATTCCAGTCCCATTGTCAACAACTTTCTTCCAGTCTTTTTGTGTCTTTTAGGGTGATATTTAATATTTCATATACATGTAAAATATATATTGCATGCAATATATTATATACAATTTCTTGTTGTAAATTTCATATATATATATATATGAAGATCACTATATATATCTATAGATAGATATATAGATATAGATATAGGTATGTGTATATATATGTATATATATATTAATTTGAACATTTGTAACAGTAATACAATAAAATTATCCAAATGTCATTATAAAAATGTAGATAGCAAAGAGAGTTGTTTTTTAAAATAAGTGTATGGTTAAAATGATGGAGCTTGTCTTCAAATGTAAATAATGACACTGATGGACTCAAATAGCTATATTTAATACATAATAGAAAACAATTGTACTTACTATGGAAGTATAAATATATGCATACCAGGACGTAAGGCGGAATGTAAATAGTAGCTATTTACTAAGCACTATGCTCTAAAAGGTCATTTGTAGACTGTGATTTGAGATTGGAATTGGGAGCCAGAGAATACCTCCCAGGCAGAGGGGACCGGTACTTCCATGTCCAAACACTTGGTTGAGAGTCCTGGGGTTGGGCTCCTGGGTCCCAGAGGTGTGAGCAAGGAGCAGGTGGATGAGGCTGGAGATGATGGGGCTCAAAGAAGGGTTTTCTCTGTGAGTGCTTCTCTCTTTTCTATATGCCTTCCTCTTTCCCTCCCCCACTCCCCCTGGCCACTCCTGAGAACAGCACAGAAGTGGTGGGGGTCAAAATGGGGGGAAAGTAGGGGCTTGCTCTCGCTTTCTCTTTTCATTGTCTTATCTCTTTCTATTCTCCAAAATCTGCCTTCAGGAGACTAGGAATGCCTGGCCCTACAACTAGGTATGAGGTCTAAAGGAGAGGATAGTGACAGGTGAGGATAGCAGCTGTGGGACAGGGAGGAAATGCTCTTTGGCTTCAGAGAGAGAAGGGAGTTATCTAAACAGCCATAGATATGCAGACAGCCACTGATATATAAGAGGCACCTGTGAATGTGGTGGACAATCCAGTTTAATCACCTTGATTCAAAATCCTGGTCACATCCATTAGTGAAGAAATCAGGCATAGCATGGTCTAGGAGGTGAAAAGAAAAAGAAAAAGAAGAAGAGAAAAAAAGTTAAAATCTACAAAGTACAGATGTTTTACGATTTACCATGGTTTGACTTTTCCATGGTTCGAAAGCGATAGTGAAAGTGATACACATTCGTAGAAACCATACTTCGAATTTTGGTCTTTTCCCCAGCCAGCGGCACGTGGTGCTGGGCCGCAGCTCTCAGTCAGCCGCCCAGTAAATAATTGATACTCAACAGTGTATTCATAATGTTAAATGATTTTGCCCAACTGTAGGCTTATGTGTTACAAGCACAAAGTGGGGATTGGATTATAGGACAGTTAACAAATTATGTGCTTTCTTGCAGGTGGTTGCACTTATTTCAAAGGTGCGTTAAGCTAGAAGCACAAGATAAACCTTTCCCTGGAAAGTTACAGGCCTGGGGTGGGACAACCCACCATGACCTGCCCAGTTAGAGATTTATGATGAAATCACCATGTGAGGTTACTTTCTATAGGACCTCTGTTTTCGTCCACAAGCGTATGACTATCAAGCCATCCAGAATGCTCTTGTCAGCTGCTGATCTTGTCATCAGGGACTTGATGACACCCAAGTACCTTAGGAGTCCGCTAGGAACACGGGCACCTGAGTTAAATGGACACTTATAACAGCTCGTACTGCTCTCCTGAGAGGTACTGGAAACAAATCCTGTACACCTACATTTCATTCCTTTAGTTCACACGGTCTTTCTTAAGATTAGGTAGAATCTGCGTTCTTCTCTGTTTGGGCATTTATTTCATTTCTTAGCCTGGCTTCTCCTGATTCTGCTTTGGAGGTGTTGCACCTTTTAAAAGGGCAGATGATATGTTTGAGCAAATCTATATTGTTTTCAGTAGATAACTCTCAGATCAGGGAGCTGGGTGTGCCTGTTCATACTGGGACTGACGATAAGGAGAATTATCACAGAGATGAAAATCGAGACTTGCAGGATGTTGCTTCCTAAGGATGCAGAGGCAGTGCCTCTGTTGCTCATGGGTCTGATGAGGCCAGAGCGGAGGGAAGTTGGTGGCTCTTCTGTTTGCTTTGTAGAAAGAGCTTTCTTCTGAGGAAATTTGATGAACTCTGGAAAAATGTGGGGAAAGTTCTAGTAAGCTACTTTCTTTCTGGAGACTCAGCAGAAGAGAGTGAGCAAACAATGTCACTGACAAGTGTGCAAACCAAATGCAGGAATCAACACATCCTAAGCTGCCTGGGCTGCAGGGGCTCCTCAAGCACAACTCCAGGTGGACTGTTCCATAATCGAAGCCCTAGATCCTTCTGAAGGAGTGGAAAGAACTAGGATTAGTCAAGAACAGCTGATGGTGGACAAGAAGTTATATACTAGTGCACTCTATTCTTCTCCTGGAACAGGCCACAATCCCATACCTCAAATCTTTGCAGTCAGATGTATTTTGGATTTCAGAATACTTTGGATTTTAGGAAAAGGCATTATAACACGTACTATGTACCCACTAATGGCATCTGGGGCAGGACTCTGTTTAAAGAAGAAAAACACATTAATTTTCAGCAGCAAAGCAGATAAATAGCCACATTAAGTGTGGAATGTAAAGAATATAAATAGTTTCTCCTCAGTTCAGTCCAAGTTTTTCAGCCACATGAAATTGGTTTTATGTGGTTTTAAGGGCTTTGTGAGTGTCAGAATTTCAGATAAGGGACTGTGGGCCAGTGTTACTTTTCACATGACATTTTAATCTGAACATATTTCTTATCAATAATGAACTGCAAAATTAACATTTTCAAACATTTGCATGAAAAAACCCCAAAGTTTGTCATTCTAGTCTTTTTTGTCTCCTTTGCATCCTATATAATTGGTTCTCAAATTATAAAGTACATCAAAATTATCTGGAGAGTTGGCTAAACATGCTCATTCTTGGGATCCGCAGCCAGGAATCTTCATTTACAAAACTACCTCAGATGATTTTGATGCCAGTCAAATTGGACCTTATAAAGAGCCATCCCTGCCATTAGTTGCTCAAGTGCAATCAGAGGCCTGGAGCAAAGGGGCATCCTGCAGATGTCACTCCATTCATATTGAGTCCCCCCCACACCCTGGTAGTAGACTGTACCTGGAGGAGCTCGCCCAAGTCTTCCTGGGTAGGACCAGGCAGGTACCCAGGAACTGGGAGTATGAGGAGAGAAAGGAACTAGCGCTGGACTCCAGCCCATGTGCCAGATGCTGTTCAGAGGCTGAGTCACTGACTAACCACAACATGATGTACAGGGAGTATTTCTCCATTCTTGATATAGAAACAAGGTAAGAGATATTAAATAAAGCCCCATCTCACAGAGGTGGGAGTCAAGTATTTTGGGGTCGAATACCATTGCCCTTGCTTACCCTTCCTTCTGTTCCCGTCCTTCTAACCAAAAACACAGAGACTTGTGTTAATCATACTCCTCAGTTCATTCTCATTCTTGATCCATGTGGGGCCCTTTTCTTGTTTTATTTTAATTAATTCATTTTATTCCTTTTCCCCATCCTCACTTTTCTCCCATCAACTGTCTTGATTATTATTATTTTTTTAACAGGACTTTATTGGGGAACAGTGTGTACTTCCAGGCCTTCTTTTTCCAAGTCAAGTTGTTGTCCTTTCAATCTTAGTTGTGGAGGGTGCCATTCAGCTTCAAGTTGTTGTCCTTTCAGTCCCAGTCGCAGAGGGTGCAGCTCAGCTCCAGGTCCAGTTGCCGTTTTCTAGTTGCAGGGGGCACAGCCCACCATCCCCCATGGGAGTCGAACGGGCAACCTTGTGGTTGAGAGGACGCACTCCAACCAACTGAGCCATCGAGGAGCTCAGCAGCAGCTCAGCTCAAGGTGCCATGTTCAATTTTAGTTGCAGGGGGCGCTGCCCACCATCCCTTGCGGGAGTCAAGGAATTGAACTGGCAACCTTGTGTTTGAGAGCCTGCGCTCCAACCAACTGAGCCATTCGGGAGGCAGCTCAGCTCAAGGTGCTGTGCTCAAACCCAGTTGCAGGGGGCGGAGCCCACGATCCCTTGCAGGACTCGAGGAGTTGAACCGGCAACCTTGTGGTTGAGAGCCCACTGGCCCATGCGGGAATTGAACCGGCAGCCTTCGGAGTTAAGAGCATGGAGCTCCAACTGCCTGAGCCACCAGGCCGGCCCTAGATGACTTTTGATATATAGTATATAGTTTGGGAACCAATGTTACAGGGTGGGAAGGAGTCCAACAGAATCGAATTATAAACTTTTATTTTTCATTCAGATGTTTGAAAACATTAATTTTGCACCTCGTTATTGATAAGAAATATATCCTTCCCATATCACTACTCTGATAGTCTTCATGTATCCTCTATTATTCTTTTGGAGTGTGTATGAATTTGACTATGCTAAAGCTCTTGTTTTGGTTCTTACTGTTTTCACTCAGTACTCTTTTTAGCAACTATCCATGTTGCTTTAGTTACATTTGTGTTATTGCTTCTTAGTGCATCTGTCATATTTACTTATGCATTCCCCTGTGATGGACCTCTAGGTTGTTTCCAACTATCCCAACTACAAATAACTCTGGGATGGAAATCCTGGAGTGCTTAAAGACCTCTCAATAGGAGTTTCTTGGAGCATATCCCAGGGAGTGGTGTTTCCAGATCCTGGTGATTGCAAAGGCACCAAAATTCACCTTTTGGCATTGTGGAAGTCCAAGTTTTGCTTTGGCATTTGTTCCAAAACTGCAAAAGTGGCCACTGAACAAGATTTTCTTAAGCTTAGGCTCTGACTACATTTCAGCTTCCTGGACACCACAAACATTAAAGAAATGATAAAGGGTTAGCTTTTGAACAGAATGATCCTCTAGCCCAGTGTTCTTATTGTGCAGGAAAAAAAAAAAAAAAAAAAAAAGAGGCAAAGTGAGGGTGGTCATAACTTCCTAGGCAGTCTAGTGTCATGGGAAGAATATACTTGGAGTGAGGCAAACCCAGGCTTGATTGTCAGCTCTGCTGTGTGTTCCTGGGTGAGTCAAGTCCCCTTCAGATGGTGAAGATAGAAATATGAGCCCTGTAGAGAGGCAATGAGGACAGACTCCAGAGCTATCAATCTTCCTTTTAATTCTAATTCCCAGCTGCATGCTCTTTCTGATGTGTGAGGCTGCCCCATTCAGTTAAGGATTGAGTGTGCTCTCAGAGAAAGTCAGATTCTTTACTTTTTTAAAAATTTTATGTTTATTTTCTTCCCATTTGGACTCATTAATAATTTATAATAAAGCAGATTTATTTTTACATGTCAAAGAGTTTAGTGGAAATCACTTAAAACATTTACAAAAGCTGACACATAAGACCCTAAACACACATTATCTGTATGTGTTTATGTAAAATATCCAAACCTTTTAGAAAAAATGTTATTGAAGATTTTTGATTGTTGTTCTCTTCCAAAGAAAAGTAATTTCTTTGGAAAATTCTTTTTTTATTACTATTAGTATGGGAGGTCTGGATTAATACTTAAGAGTGTATCAGATCTGGTAAAGTGAACACTCTTACGCAATCTCCAGCTACATCTGTGTTGTGAGCGGGACATGACTATCAAAGTAGCAGTCTCACACACATTTATGTCTTTCCACAATATCAGGTTTCATGAGAATAGAGCCGTGGATTTAGTCCTACTGATTCAGTTTACCACGGGCATTAACCAAGGCTCTGGCCAGAGCAGTCTCCAATAGTCGAGGGAGAGCAGTTTCACACTAGAGGGTCACACAGGTTTGCAAGCAATAGGGTTAGGCAAGGTAAACAGAGGCTAAAGAAAGAAGAATGAGAAAGTCCGGTGCTTAGTGAGAATCCCGTTGGTGCTGGGGTGCATAGTGTTGGGTGTCAGGCAGGGCTGGTGAGACGGTCAGGAGATAAGACTTCCAACGCTCTATCTAGGAGGAGTGCAGGTGCAGCTGTCAGCTCTTTGGCTGAGGCCTGAGCGATGAGCTGTCAGAGAGCTCTGATTTTGGAGCTCTGGATGGAGCTGGAGACTGGATACAGTGTACTCATCTGCAGTCCCATAAAGCTCATGTGCAGTCTGATAAAGATGTCCAGATGGTCACATTCCACCCTGCATCTGGGGTTATATGGTTAGGGCATTCACATGATGTTCTGGCATGATTGTCACTTTGTGACTGACAACTATCAGAATTCTTAGAGTCCATTTTGTATTCATAATTAATGCTCTATACAACCTGCTACTTTAGGGTAGAAGGGATGAGGGCAAGCAGAGGCTTTTATGTATCGACTAAAAAAGCACAGCTTGTTTTAACCTGTACTGAGGACATGGGGGTGCTTTAAGCCTTTTCTGCACCATCTAGTCACCCTTCTAATATAAATGGCACAAGCTCAAGGACTAAGACCACTTTTCCACCAAATGGATAGACCCTCTTCTGACAGGACCACCAAATCTGGTCATATGAGGTGGCCCATGTCACTAAAAATTAGTGTCGGTTAAAAATCATGCAGAAATTATGCAGACATTACCAGATTCTATTGTGGAAATGGCTTATGTGTAACAAGTTATCTTTCAAGCAGAAGATAGAATTAAATTGGCAAATAAGACCCAGGCTGCTTATGTTCTATTTTACAGCATCAGTAAATATATAATTTGTTTCCAAGTTTGGAAGGGGAAAAATATGCTGTTTTATAGGAGTCCTCAAGATTTTTTAAAACTTCTTTATTTTTGAAAATTTCAAACATGTACAGAGAAAATTGTACAGTGAACGTGATATATTATTATTTATTCATATATGAGGTGTGATAAAATAAAATGATGAATGTTTAAATTTAAACAGTAGTATTATAGTAAAAGACACATTGCTTTTAATCCCCCTCAAAATACGCCCCCTCACTTCAAACACACTTATCCCATTATTCTTGCCACTTTCTGAAGCAGTTCTGGAAGTCCTCTTTTGTGAGTGTCTTTAGTTGCCCTGTTGTGGCTGCCTCCATGTCCTGAATCATTTCGACTTTGAGGAAGAGCCAGAAATTGCACAATACCCGATCTAGTGAATAAAATGGATGAAGACACACTGTAATGTTTTATTTAACTAAAATTGCCATATACCAGAAACGATGAGTGACACGGAGCATTGTCATGATGGAGGATGATTTATGGCACACTTTAAAACACACCGTGTTTCAACCGTAGCTTACAATTGAGTGACTGTGCCAAACAAGTTGAAACTTGTCACACACTGTTACTAAGGTTCAATGCACCACTTTCATTATTGAAGATCCCTGCCTTTCCTCTGGATGGCACTTGGCAGCAGCATTCACTGTATGTTTTGATCACAATGGAAAAGTTCCATGTCACACATTGTTTCTGGTACGGTAATTTCTGTCAAATAAAAACATTATGGTGTGTCCTCATCTACCTTCTTCACCAGATCTGGCACTGTGCAACTTCTGGATCTTCTCCAAAGTCAAAATGACCATGAAAGGTAAACATTTTGAATCAATTTAACACATTGAGGCAGCCACAACAGCGTAACTAAAGACACTCACAAAAGAGGACTTACAGAACTGCTTCAGAAAGTGGCAAGAACGATGGGATAAGTGTGTTTGAAGTGAGGGGGAGTATTTTGAGGGGCATTAATGACAGTGTATCTTTTGCTGTAATAATTTCTTAAATTTCAACATTTACCATACTTTGTGATCACAGCTTGTATATCACACACAATTGTAATTATTAATGCCTGGGCAATTGTCTTTCAACTATACTGTCTTCTATGTTATTTTGAACCAAATCCCAGATCAAATCTACTCATTTCATCTGAATACTTTTAAAAGATAAGATAATCACAATACTATTATGCCACCCAAGTAATTAACATTAATTTCTTAATATTATCAAATAAACAGTGTTCAGTTTCCTGCTTGTTTTATAATTTTTTAATAGATTGTTTTAATTGTAATCAAAATATACCCAGTGATAAATTGATATTGATATCTATATATCAATATTTATATTGATATTGCGATATATTGATTTTTCTCTTATATCTTTTATGATCCGCATGTACTTTTTATGTAGTCATATGTTGTGTAATAAACTGGGTTCTTTGTCTTGGAGGATTTCCCACAGTTTTTGATTTGGCCATTGACTTCTGGTGATGGTGTTTCACATGTTTTCCTATCCCTTATAATATATAAATTGGGAGTTTAGAGTTATATGCTTGGTTAGATGCAGATTATCTATCAGTCTATCTATCTATCTATCTATCTATCTATCTATCTATCTATCTATCTATCATCTATCTATCTATCTATCTATCTATCTATCTATCTATCTATCTATCTATCATCTATCCATCTATCTATATCTATATATCTATTCATTCATCCATGTATCTAGATAAGAAAAAGCTAAAGGTGTTCATAACCACTAAACCAGTATTATTAGAAATGTTACAGGGACTTCTTTAAAAAGAAGGGAAAACAAAGAAAAATAGGAATAATAAAATGACAATAAGTACGTAACTATAAATAGTTACTCTAAATGTAAATGCATTAAATGCTCCACACAAAAAGAGAACAAAACTCTTACATATGCTGCCTATAAGAGACTCACTTCAGATTGAAAAATACACACAGACTGAAAGTATAATGATGGAAAAAGATATTTCATGAAAATGGAAATTTAAAAAAACAGGGGTAGCAATATTTATACCACACAAAATGGACTTTAAAACAAAGGCTATAACAAATGTCAAGGAAGGACTAAATAATTCTACTTCTGGGTACTTACCAAAAGAAGCCCAAAATGCTACTTTGAAGGGAATGTGCATCTATATGTTCATTGCAGCATTATTTCCAATAGCCAAAATATGGAAGCAACCTGGGTGTCCATGAATGGATGAATAAAGAAGAGGAGGTACACATACACAATGGAATATTACTCAGCCATTAAAAGAATGAAATCTTACAATCTGCTATAATCTTGATGGACCTAGAGGATATTGTGCTGAGTGGAGTAAATCAGACAGAGAAAGACTAATGTCATATTATTTGACTTATATGTGGAATCTAAAGAACAGGATAAGTGAAAATCAAAATGGAAACAAACTCACAGATACAGAGAGCATATCGATGGTTGCCAGATGGGTGGATTGGCAGTATGGGTGAAGGGGGTGGAGGAATTAAGAAGTACAAAGTGGTAGTTACAAAATAATCATGGGGATGTAAAGTACAGCAGAAAAATTATAGTCAATAATATGGTAATAAGTATATATGGTGTCAGATGGGTCCTGGATTTAAAGGGGTGATTACTTCATAAGATATATAAATGTCTACTTGCTGTATTGTACACCTGAAGCTAACATACTATTATGTCAACTGTAATTGAAAAAAAAAAAAAAAAAGAAAAATTAAAAAAAGTTTTAAAAATAACAATTTCTGTCTTTAGATAAATTTGTTAAGTATCTTCTCACTTCTCATCTCTCAACAAATTAGTGGCAAGCATATGATAAGCCTTCAATTTATGAAATCAGGAAGAGTCCTTTTTTTAAGCAGCAAGCTAAAAAGGCCATATCTAGATGGAACAATGCCAAAGACTACTAGATCTCCTAAAGTCTCCAAAATGGTGATATACTTCTCTAGTACAATCCAATGAAAGTGATTCCTTACTTTCCAAAGTCATGTTCTTACACTCATAAAAATCCCCAGAAGTAGAGCTAGGAGCATTACTCGTGTAAATATCCTTATATGAAATTAAGCCTGTGACCAGCAGTTATGATTTTTAGGGAAAAAAAAGATTATACAGAAAGAAATGTGGGTAGAAACATTCTTGTGTTATATCATCAATATACACTTAACACTTTCTGAGGCTCACCATAATATAATTATTTCCCTCAACTGATGGGCATCCAGAGTACTACGCACACATGTCTATGCACACTTACCTCATCACACTGTATTCTTTGTTTAGTTGACAGTGGGCAAGCATTACATTGTTTTTTTTTAAATGTCAAGTACCTAGGGCAGTGGCTGTTACAAAAAAGTTTAAAGATAGTTCTTTAGTGATGGACACTGAAGAGTGTTAAGATTCCTTCAAACACTTTGTTTTCATTTTAAAAGTAATATATCCACATTGTACAAAATTTAGAAAATACTGAAATATAAAAGACAAAGGATAATCTGATCACCTGTATAACTACTATGCGCATTTTGCTTTTTTATGTAATAAAATTTTAGTATGTATAGTTTATACATTTCCTACATTGTGTTTTTCTTAAACTATCATAATGTCATAGCATTATTATGTTGTTACATAGTTATTATAATCTTTTAAAAATAACTATATTATTTTGGACCTTTACACTGTTTCCATTTTTCTGACATAATAAATACTATACCACCATAAGCACTAAAATGAATGTTAGTGCATATAGTTTTTAAATGAATTTTAAATTATTCTCAGTGAAAAAGTTAAAGATGTGAAATTTTGTTAAAGTATATGAATGTTTTTGTGGATTGTGACACATATTGTCCAATTATTCATATGCATTTAATATCATCTTAAACCCTATCACACGCATGTATGAATATGTTTCATCACACCCTGATAAGGTGTTTTTAAAAATGATTTTTATAATAATATAATAGTAAAAATGGAATTGTGTTTGAGTATTGTTGAGGGTAAGCATTTTTTCATGTTTTGTTACTCATGTGTCTAGATTATAGAATGATGAATCTTGACTAGATCTTTGTAATCATCTTCTCCAGTGTCCTTTGAGTTTTAAAAAATAAACTGTAGTATGTATTTTCAAATAAAATTTTACACACTCCTATCTCTAGAACAGATACAAATACATGTGCTCTGGTTGGAATGGGAGCGGAGGGTCCCATAAACCCTACTACTCAACTTTCTCAACCCATGAAACTCTTCCATGAAACTCTAGGGCTCTGTGAGATGGGGTTTGCAAACTACCCATTTACCTCTAGTATGGTCCTATCACCTTGGCAGACATCCCTGCTGAATCCCCACAGAGTGATGTGTGGAACCATAGCCTGTGTGTGATCTGGGAAGCAGCAAAGTGCTGAAGGCTGCCAAGGAGCATCCACAAAGTCCCTTTGGGGAGATAGGCAAGGGGTGTATGTGTGTGTGTGTGTGGATGGTAGTAGGGATATTTCTACTGAGAAGATGTAACCTTTCTCTAATAGGACAACTTTTTTTATATTACTGAATAGCACATCTAACATTGGTATCTAAACATCTATCTTACAAAGTGAAACAATAAATGTTGTAATGCCTCATATTATAAAAGGACCATAGGGTCTTTTTAAGTGGCATCTTCAGGAGCTTATTTGCTGATTATTAAATATTTAATAGAGGGAGAAAGAAATAATTGATGTGTTCTGGGCCACTGATGTTAAAGTAACAATCAGATAGAAACAACAACAACAACAACAAAAACAGGTCTAAAGCTATACTGATTTTTATGTTTGATTTTGAAATATTTTCTTTTACTGTCTAGGGAGCTAAAGAATGAAACCATGCAATTTAATATCTAGGTACTTGCCAATTAAAAGCTGTCTCTCCAGTCCATACAGTGCTGATCTTGCCCATGCAGTGCATCTGCAATGTGCGTACCAGTCTCCTGGGAGTCTTGTTCAAATGCACATTCTGATTCAAAATACCTGAGGTGGTAGTGGGGCATCTTCATTCCTCACAAACTCCCTGGTAGTGCGAATGTTGTTGGATTGTGCACCACACTTTGAGTAGGGATAATTCAACAGATTAGTAAAGAGCCAACATCTCTGTATGGGACAAATTAGGACCCCTTTTTCTCCCATACAGAGAATAGCATTAAAAAACTAGTAGCACTCACTCAAACAAAAAGATACCACTGACCAGCCCCTGACGTTTTTCTGAACCTTATAATGCTCTAAAGCTCTTCTCCAAATCCCATTTCATACTTTTTAATCTCTTCACCTTGTGGGGTGAAATCCAAGGAACTCACAGAGCTAAAGAGACACTTAATGAGCAGATATTGAACACATTGTATGGTTTGGGGGCTTATCAAACTTAGCACTATTGATATTTTGGACTGGATAATTCTTTGTTGTGGAGGGTCATCTTGTATATTTAAGAACAACCCTGGCCTCTACTCACTAGATGGAAGTAATATTCCAGCTGTCCTTTCCCACCTGTTGCCCAGATAAATGCTGGTTCCTGACAATCAAAAATGTCTCCATGAGGACGTCATCAAAATGGCAGCGTGAAGTGAGCCTCTGTAAAGCTCCCCTGGAATTTACAACTAATCGAACAATAATAACTCCACAAAGGACTCCCTGCACAGCAGACAGGCAAGATGAAGAGGCCCACTACCGAATACACCTAAACGTGGGCAAATGGCGTGAGCTGGGGAGGAGGGATGAGAGAAGTGCAGAGATGGAGCCGTGTGGGGGAAAGATGCAGACCTAGCTCAGTGCTCTGAGCTCGCTGCTTCCCGGAACTACCGCAGCTGCGGGAGAGGGAATATCTCGGGCTGCTAGGACTCCGCTTATGGCCCACAGGGCTGAGGGGGCAGTATATAACACGGCTGAACCCAACGCTCACGGCAGAGACCGCGGAGAAAAGACTGAGGGAAGAAGGCTGAAAACGGTGGTTTAAGCCCTCACTGCCGAGCAGAGAACGGAGCCTTAGGCACTGAGACTAGCAGTCCCCTCCCTACCGTCCGAGAGCTTGCCCGGCCCCCACCTGCCCAGTGCTAGAAGTGGAACAGTAGCAGTGTCAGACAAAAGAACAGAATATTTGCTGTTGTGAGAACTGTGGAACGCAGACACAGATTCGCAGCCCAACTAGTTCCAGCAAAGGGGAGGGAGCTGTGGAAGCAGAACCGGCTGTGGTGGTGGTTGCTGCCATTGCTCTGGGCCACCTATCACAACCTATCTGGGCACATCCCTACAGGAGTAAACAGAACTGCTGAAATATACGGGCTCTGAATCTGGTGCAGGAAGAGCTTGGGAACTTCAAAACCTCTCCGCATATCCACACGGACACTGCACCCTGTGACCCAGGCAAATTATTAACAGAGGAGAAGCCTGTCTCCCAGGATATCCCCCCACTGTGTGAGAAGCTGGAATAGTGCAGAGAAAACATAGCACTACCACGTGAGAGAGAAAAAAAGGCTGCAGTCAGAGAGAGAATAAAACATTTGACCAACAAGTCCTGGAAAACAAAAGAAAGACCTCTTCCTATCAACCTGTTGCAGAAGCCACTCCTGTAGATGTCTAGGAAGAGAAATAATAAATCAGTAATTTCCATGAATAACCAAGGCAACAAGACAGCTCAGAAAGAAAGTGAAAAGTCTCCAGAAAAGGAACTTAAAGATATGGAAATATGTGACTTAAATGACAGAGAATTCACAATTGCAGTTCTGAAAAAACTCAACTAGATGCAAGAAAACACAGAAAGGCAGTTTAATGAACTCAGAAATACAATCAAAGAACAACATGAGCATTTCACGATACAGATTGAAATTTTAAAAAAGAACCAAACGGAATTTCTGGAGATTAACAACTCAATAGAAGAAATTAAGAATGAAATAACAAGCTTAGGTAGTAGAGTTGACCAGATGGAGGAAAGAATCAGTGACATCGAAGATAGAAACCTGGAAATGACAGGGATGGAAGAAGAAAGAGACTTGAGACTTAAAAGAAATAAAAGAATTCTACAAGAACTTTCTGACTCCATCAGAAAGAGCAATATAAGAATAATGGGCATACCAGAAGGAGAAGAAAGAGAGAAGGGAACAGAGAATATATTCAAACAAATTGTCGATGAGAACTTCCCAAACTTGTGGAAAGAACTGGATCCTCGAATCCAAGAAGCAAATAGAACACCTAATTACCTCAATCCAAACAGGCCTTCTCCAAAGCACATTGTATTGAAGCTGTCTAAAATCAATGACAAAGAAAGAATCCTCAAGACAGTCAGGGAAAAGAGGACGGTAACCTACAAAAGAAAGCCCATTAGATTATCATCAGATTTTTCAGCAGAAACTCTACAAGCCAGGAGGGAGTGGAACCAAATATTCAAACTATTGAAAGAGAGAAATTACGATCCAAGAATAATAAATCCAGCAAAGATATCCTTTAGATATGAAGGAGGAATAAAGACCTTTCCAGACATACAGAAGCTAAGGGAATTTTCTAATACATGACCTGCACTTTAAGAAATACTAAAGGAGGCTATTCAACCACCATCACCAGGGACAATTTGTGGCAACCAAAAAATAAAAAGGGGGAGACTAAACACCTGAACCGGAATATGGGAATGGAGAAAGTAAGCGTGCTGAAGAAAATGGAATACTTTAAATATCAAACTTTCTTTTACATAAACTTAAGGGTAACCACTCAAAAAAAAAATCGAGAATGGAAATATATACTTTAATAAAAGAAGAAACAGAGGGAAGCATCATAGAACACCAACACACAGAAATAATAGACAACAACAAAAAGGCAAAGAAACAATGGAGACACAGCCTTACCAGAAAACTAAAGATAGAATGAGAGGAAATCTTTATATATCAATAATCACCGTAAATGTAAATGGACTGAACTCACCAACAAAAAGTAACAGAGTTGCAGATTGGATCAAAAAACTAAACCCAACCATATGCTGTCTCCAAGAGACACATCTCAGCTACAAGGACAAGCATAGACTCAAAGTGAAAGGGTGGAAATTGACACTCCAAGCAAACGATACCCAGAGAAAATCTGGTGTAGCCATAATGATATCAGATGAAACAGACTTCAGGGTGAAAAAGATAACAGGAGACAAAGATGGACATTTCATAATGGTGAAGGGGACTCTACAACAAGAAGACATAACAGTCATCAATATTTATGCCCCCAATCAGGGAGCACCGAAATATACCAAGCAACTACTAACAGAACTAAAGGGAGAAATTGACCAAACACAATTATACTAGGGGACTTAAATACACCATTTACAGCTATGGATAGATCATCCAAACAGAAAATAAATAACGAAATAGTAGCCCTAAATGACACATTAGATGAAATGGACATAATTGACATTTATAGAGCACTTCATCCTAAAACATCAGACTACACATTCTTTTCTTTTTTCTTTTTTTTTTTTTTTTTTTTTTCACATTCTTTTCTAGTGTACATGGAACATTCTCAAAGATAGACCATATATTGGGACATAAAATCAGTCTCAACCAATTTAAGAAGATGGAAATCATACCATGCATATTCTCTGATCACAAGGCTTTGAAATTGGATATCAATTGTAAAAAGAAAGCGGGAAAAAACACAAATACATGGAGATTAAACAACATACTTTTAAAGAAGGACTGGGTCAAAGAAGAAGTTAGAGGAGAGATCAAAAGATACATAGAAACAAATGACAATGAAAATACATCCTACCAATATTTTTGGGATGCAGCGAAAGCAGTTTTAAGAGGGAAATTTATCTCATTACAGGCCTATCTCAAGAAACAAGAAAACTCCCAAATAAATAACCTCATGTTACACCTTAAAGAACTAGAAAAAGAACAACAAGCAAAACCCAAGGTCAGCAGAAGAAAGGAAATAACAAAAATTAGAGCAGAACTAAATGAAATAGAGAACAAAAAGACAATAGAAAAAATTAATGTGACAAAGAGCTGGTTTTTGAAAAGATTAACAAAATTGACAAACCCTTGGCTAGACTTACTAAGATAAAAAGAGAGAAGACACTGATTAACAAAATCAGAAACGTAAAAGGGGAAGTTATCACGGACACCACAGAAATACAAAGGATCATCCAAGAATACTATGAAGGACTATATGCCACCAAATTCAACAACCTAGAAGAAATAGACAAGTTCTTAGAAACATATAGCCTTCCAAGTCTGAACCATGAAGAACTGGAAAATCTAAACAGACCGATCACCAGTAACGAAATTGAATCAGTCATCCAAAACCTTCCCAAAAGCAAAAGTCCGGGACCAGATGGCTTCACTAGTGAATTCTACCAAACCTTCAAAGAGGATCTAATACCAATCCTGCACAAACTCTTCCAAAAAATTGAAGAAGAGAATGTATTCCCTAACTCATTCTATGAGGCCAACATCACCCTGATACCAAAACCTGGTAAGAACAGCACAAAAAAAGAAAACTACAGACCAATATCTCTGATGAATACCGATGCAAAAATCCTAAATAAAATTCTAGCAAATCGAATACAACAATGCATTAAAAAGATTATTCATCACGACCAAGTGGGGTTCATCCACGGGGCATAAGGATGGTTCAACATCCGCAAATCCATCAATGTGATACATCACATAAACAAAATAAAGGACAAAAATCATATGATTATATCAATTGATGCAGAAAAAGCATTTGACAAGATACAACATCCATTTATGAGTAAAACATTTAATAAAATAGGTATAGAAGGAAAATACCATAACATAATAAAGGCCATATGTGACAAACCCTCAGCTAATGTCATAATTAATGTTGAAAAACTGAAGCCCTTTGCTTTACGTTCAGGAACACGACAGGGCTGTCCCCTATCACCTCTGCTTTTCAACATAGTGTTGGAAGTCCTTGCCAGAGCAATCAGGCAAGAGAAAGAAATAAATGGCATCCAAATGGGGAATGAAGAAGTTAAATTGTCACTCTTTGCAGATGACATGATGCCATATATAGAAAACCCCAAGTTCCACCAAAAAGCTATTAGAAACAATCAATGAATACAGTAATGTAGCAGGCCCCAAAATCAACGTACAGAGGTCCACTGCGTTCCTATATACTAACAATGAAATCTCAGGAAAAAAAAAATACAAAAAGCAATTCGTTCTGTAATTGCAGCAAAAAGAATAAAATACCTAGGAATAAACTTAACCAAGGATGTGAAGGACCTATATGCTGAAAACTATAAGACATTTTTGAAAGAAATTGAAGAAAACATAAAGAAATGGAAAGACATTCCATACCCATGGATTGGAAGAATCAACATAGTTAAAATGGCAATATTACCCAAAGCAATATACAGATTTAATGCAATCCCCATCAAAATCTCAATGGTATTTTTTAAAGAAATAGAACAAAACATCATCAGATTTGTTTAGAACCACAAAAGACCCCAAATAGCAAAAGCAATCTTAAGAAAAAGGACCAATACTGGAGGTATCACACTCCCTGACTTTAGCTTGTACTACAGGGCTACAATAATCAAAACAGCATGGCATTGGCAGAAAAACAGACACATAGATCAATGGAATAGAATTGCGAACCCAGAAATAAAGCCCCATAAATATGGACAGAAAATTTTTGACAAAGAAGCTAAAAATATACAATGGAGGAAAGACAGCCTCTTCAATAAATGGTGCTGGGAGAATTGGATAGCCACGTGCAAAAGAATGAGACTGGACTGCTATCAATCACCATGTACCAAAATTAATTAAAAAATATCAAAGACTTAAGCATAAGACCTGACACAATAAACTGCATAGAAGAAAACATAGGTACTAAACTTATGGACCTTAGGTTCAAGGAGCATTTTATGAATTTGACTCCAAAGGCAATGGAATAAAAGCTAAAATAAACAATTGGCACTCTATGAAACTTAAAAGCTTCTGCACAGCAAAAGAAACCATCGACAAAATAAAGAGGCCACCAACTGAATGGGAGAAGATTTTTGCAAACAGTGCCTCCGGTAAGGGGCTAATTTCCATAATATACCAGGAACTCATGCATCTCAACAACAAAAAAACAAATAACCCAATTGAAAAATGGGCAGAGGACCTCAAGAGACATTTCCCCAAAGAGGACATACAAATGGCAAATATACATGTGAAAAAATGCTCAACATCACTAATCATCAGAGAAATACAAATGAAAACCACAATGAGATATCACGTCACCCCTGTTAGAATGGCTACTATCAACAAGACCAATAGTAACAAGTGTTGGAGAGGTTGTGGAGAAAAAGGAACCCTCATACACTGTTGGTGGGAATGCAGACTGGTGCAGCCGTTATGAAGGCAGCATGGAGGTTTCTGAAAATATTACGAATAGAATTACCATAACACCCAGCAATCTCTCTCCTGGGTATCTCCCCAAAAAATCTGAAAACATCTATACATAAAGACACATGTGCTCCAATGTTCATTGCAGCTTTTTTTTTTTACAGTGGCCAAGACATGGAAACAACCAAAATGTCCTTCGATAGATGAATGAATAAAGAAGTTGTGGTATATATACACAATGGAATACTCTTCGGTGGTAAGAAAAGATGATATAGGAACATTTGTGACAACATGGATCGATCTTGAGAGTATAATGCTAAGCAAAATAAGTCATACAGAAAAAGCAGAAAATCATATGATTTCACTGATATGTGGTATATAAACCAAAAACAACAAAAGAACAAGAGAAGCAAATGAGAAACATAAACTCATAGGCACAGACAATAATTTAGTGATTACCAGAGGGTAAGGAGGGTGGGGGTGGGAGATGAGTGTAAGGGGGATCAAACATATGGTGATGGAAGGAGAATTTACTCTGGGTGGTGAACACACAATGGGATTTATAGATGATGTAATACAAAATTGTACACCTGAAATCTACATAATTTTACTAACAATTGTGACCCCAATGAATTTAAAAAAATGTCTCCAGATATTTACAACTGTTTCTTGGGGGAAGGAGAATGGCCCCTGATTGAGAATCATTGCTCTAGACTGTGCATAGCTTAGAGAAGAAACAGAAGAAAGTTTTTAGTGGAGCAAGGAAGAAAGCAACATATTTTGATTGCTGATTCTTAACACCAGCAAAGTCAGGAACTAGATACCGGGATCTCTGTTTTAGCCACTGCAGAATACAGAATATGGGGAAACTGCACTTCAGGATCTTTCCTGCTACCTTCCAAACTTTGTATAGGTGCATCTCTGGTGGAACGCAAATCACTTGCCGAATGTGAGTGGCGAGGGTGGTCAGGATATATGGTAGTTAGTATTTTACTTCTGTGATGAGGCAGAAAAATAGTTAATAAAAATGAACCCAATGGGGATTAGCAGAAAATGATTTGATCAGTACTTTGCACCACCTGTGTCCCCTTCCCAGGGACCGCCCATGTTCAGCTTCTAGGGATAAATTTTTATGTCAAAACAGCATTAGAAAGAGGAGATAAGACCCTAACTGAATTGATCCAGTGTTAGCGCTTGTGCAGACTACTGGAGCCTGCTCGTAACTTGTACTCCAGCCTCATTATAATACAATGAAAATAAAATGAATATTATGGCTTTGCCCCCCGCCTCCATCCCCTGTGAGTTTTTCTGTATGCATTATGGGTAAGAGCATGCACAGAAAGAAACTAGTTATAAAACTAATATATGTCAATCAAATGACCTCCGTCTGTACATAAAATATCCTGAGTTTTCTATTGTAAGGAAATGCACCTACCCTTTCCTATATAAGAAATATCTAATCTAATGATTAGTTCAGTTGTATGCTTGAGACTCTGCCCCTGGCAGCTTCTCTGCTGCTGCCTTTCTTCTTTTTCTTATTTTTTAAAAAATCAGTTTCAGGTGTACAAAATAATGTAATAGACATTTACACCTCTCACAAAGTGATAGCTCCCATCCCCCGAACTACTACCCCTCTGACATCGTATATAGCTGTTATAATTCCACTGACTCTTGAATAAATGTTCTAATGTCTATTCCTTTGTGCCTTGTGAATACTTTCACATTCTGCAAACGACCAGCGGTATCCAAAGATAAAACACTCTGCAGTGAAAGGAGACTCACTAGAAGAGTCTGGGATGAACATAGAGTGTACTAGTCCATAAGTCCACCCTTCTCCTAAGCCTCAGACTTCCCAGTAGCAGCTGAGCCTGGAGAAATTAAACTTTGGCTAAGCAAGAAAGCCCATTAAAGCTTTTTAAATAAACAGTAGGGCATGCTCTTGAAAAGATTTAACATGATAATTTTCTTCTTCTCTACAAAAGTACTTATAGTTCAGTAAGATTAGAATCAATAGATAAATATACAAGGCCTACATTAAACATCTTTCACCAGGCCCATCTTATGGCTGATTGTTTATGATTACAAAATGGGCATATAGTTCATCAATAGAAGGACCTTCCAAGCTAGGGTCTCATGAAAGATGAACAATTGTTGCTAATGCTTACAGAATGCTTCCTATGTGCCAGGAACTATTTTAAAGACTTGTTCTATATTAACTTATTTAAACCTCACAACAATCCCCAAATAATAACTTTTACAGATGAGAAAACTATAGCCCTGAGACCTTAAGTGTCTTGCTCAAGGTCATCCAACTAGGAAATGGCAGGTCTGGAATTCCAACTCATGGAAATATGGTTTCAAAGTCTGCTTTTACTAACTATGCTATAAATAAAATTCAATTAGACATCATCTTGTTTTTTGTAAAGGTTATGTGGATCTAATGAGGGAGAATATAAAAAAAATGCAAGAGTCTGTCAAGTTCAAGGTCTTTAGAGCTTGTGAAAAGACATTTAAATATTGTATGAAGAAAAGAAATGGAAAATCCAGCTAAGTGATATAACAGCATGAATGGGGGTAGCAGATTTTCACTGAGAAAAATTCAGCTAGATGTAACTTGAACCTAAGAGACATGGGCTCTCTGAGATGCCAACCCCTTCACTATGCTATGAAGTCTCCTATAATCTGTAAATATGGTTGAAAGTGGTCTACTGGTGTTATTGACTACAGTTTAGTCAGCTTCTTGCCTGATACTCTAGATCAGGGGTGTCAAAACTGCGGTTCGCGGGCCAACTGCGGTCCTCAATCCATTATTAATTGGCCTGCAGCAAATTCCAAAAATATATTTAGTTTACTTAAATAAACCAGGTGAGGCAATACGTACTTCACCTCGAATGAGTGGCCTGGCTGTTTGTGTATTTTACCGCATATGGCCCTTGGTAAAAAACGTTGAAAAAAGTTTTGACACCCCTGCTCTAGATGTTAAGAACTTCTAGCTGTTAAGAAGGTATTACCTACATTTTGGAGAATAATGTAATTAAATTTTAGTTCATTGGCATCTTTTAACTTCAAAAATATTTAGATTAAGCTTACGAATATTAAGATAATCAAAACTATTATGGTAATATTTTTGTAACAAGGAATCTGAATATGTTTATAAGATTTATTATCTTAGAATAGTAGTCAGCCATGTCAATAAATTAAAAATGTGTTTGAGAAGCTGATTTAAACTTACAATTTCTAGGTTGAAATTGTTCTAAAGTTGTAAATGATATTAAATAATTTAAGAAATCTGAATGTTCTTATTTATAAGTTTAATTTATTAAGTATATAGACCAATATTTATATATTTAGAAAAAGATTGTTCAATCAGATAATTATGTTGTTTAAAAGGAAATCAGTTGTATGAAATTTATAAATGCCATCATACATATTTGAAATTTTATAATTGAATTTTTAAATAGGACCAAACATGAACTAAAGGCCCCTTAAAAATAATTGCTAGAACTTTTTAGACTTACATATAGAATAAAATATATAGATTGAACTTAAAAGTTTAAGGAAGAACTAAATGTTTTGAATTTGTAACTGTAATAAATTAAACATCAATTTTCAAATTCCAAAATAAACCTCTGATTAATCCTTTCTGTCTCAGGCACTCTTTTTGAAGACATTATAGTTCCCTCCCCACCCCTGCACCTGCAAAACCTCAAATACACTCATTGAAGAAGTAGCAAAAATCTTGATGTAATCAAAGGAAGGCAGATTAATTTAGGAAAGGACAGAGACAGCCCGTACCCTTTCTCTAAATTATCAGTCTAAGTTTTTCAATATGAAAGAAAAAACTCAAATGGAATATTTGGAATAATAACGTATTTCAACATTTTTTGCATTTCATACTCTGTTCTCTCTCTCTCTCTCTCTCTCTCTCTCTTTAGAAGCATTTGGATGAGTTTTACCAGTCAAAGAGCAAACAGCAAAGCAATTCTTATTAGTAATTATGAAGTCTACATATTTCACAATATACTCTTTAGTGCTTGCTGGAAATGCTTCTCAGAACATTTTCTAATTTGCTTATTCTAATTAAGTAGGAAGGAAGGTTTTCAACTTTGAAAACTTCAATTTCGAGAACATGGCTTAATCAATATATTGCTCATGAAAAATTCAGAATAAAATTTTATCCATTTGGTTTAGACTATAATTGTTGCTTTATTATAATTGAGTCATATCTATTTTTATAGATTCTGGAAACTTCAAACTATAGAACTGTTTTTTTGTGGACAAAATAAACACATGTATTCTATGGAAAAACTAAATTATGATAAAAATATCAATATATGCATGGTCTTCAGTTATAAAAATTTATGTAATCACAGAATTATACATACAAACATGTACCTATTTCCTGACTGCAATTGTGAAAATTCATGTCTTCTTTCCATGTGCATTTTGGTTTCTTTTTTAGAGTCAGAGTTGGCCCCTGGTCCAGCTTTTCTAAGGGGTGCAGCAGGGGGTGCTTCAGAGGAGTGATGCTGCTTCGTGTCTGGGCTTCAGATTCTTCGTCTTTAAAGGGAGAGAATAAAAGATGACCTCGGAAGACTGTCCTAGCACTCATGGGATATTGTCTTGGGATTTAAAACCTGGTTTACTATTCAGAAACAGTCCCTTCTGGTGGTAAACAGCAGTAGGAAAATTGTTGTAACTCCATTCACGGCCATTAGAGCAGCCCCCATTTAGGGCACTTAGGTGGCATAGACTTTTCCTTAGAACAAAACTACTTCACCGTGGATAAAAGGCCAAACCTTAATTTTCTATCAGTGAGATGGCAGGATTCAGTGATGGAAACTTAGTACATTGTCTGACTCATAGCACAGTTTTCAGTACCACCGTATTTCCCTGAAAATAAGACCAGGTCTTATATTAATTTTTGCTCCAAACGATGCATTAGGGCTTATTTTCAGGGAATGTCTTATTTTTTCATGTACAACAATCTACATTTATTCATGTACAAAAATCTGCACTTATTCAAATATAGTCATGTAATCTTCTTCTGGAACATCATCATAACTCTCCAAACCCTGAATTCTGGCTTGAATTTCTTGTGACTCCGTTTCCGTAGAAAAATTGGCCCCAATCTCTCATGTCCAGCAATAAAGCTCTCCTTAAAGGAGCACTTCTTGTCCATGTAGCCTGTCCATAGTGCATTGGCAACACAGCTGTCAGTGATTTTATCTCATGAATTCTTCATCCATGTCACAACCTCTTGTAGGCTAAGCTTCACAAAGTTTCCACGCTGATTTCTGTCCATTCTATTTTAATGTAGTCATTGATTTCCATGCTCAAATGGTCCTTGAATGGCTTGTTTATTGAAATATCAAGAGTCTGGAGATAGGCAGTCATTTCTGTGGGAATCATTATTTGATCTATTCTTCTTCTTCAAGGAAGTTCTTCGTGTCTTTAGTGCGGTGAGTGCTGGTTGAATCTCAGACTAGCAGACCTCTTTGGCCACCTCGCAAAACAAGTGGCAGCATTAAATCGACCTACTTTCTTATAACTGCTTGTGTGCACCAGGCCTTTTGGGTTTCAAGAATATAAGTGCCTGAAACACGTTCAACCTTATCTTTTTTTCCCTTAGTGATGATTAGAGGTGGGGCTTTCTTTCCATCCAGACAAATTGCCAAAATACAGGTAACACGTGCACTTTCGTAACCAGTGGAGAAAATGTAGATTGACGAGGCAGACTTCTAATCAATTGTTTGAGATCCTTGGCCCATAAACACTGCAGTTTCATCCAGAGCAATCATGTTGGAGAGTTGGTATTTTGAAAAATCGATGCCATCAACAAAGGACTTGAATGCAAGTTCATGTTTAATAACTTTAGCATCTTCCAGCTTGAACAGTGTTGTCAATCTTCTTTTTTTTTTAAATTTATTGAGGTGACAATTCTTAGTAAACTTACATAGATTTCAGGTGTACAATTCTGTATTACATCATCTATAAATCCCATTGTGTGTTCATCACCCAGAGTCAGTTCTCCTTCCATCACCATATATTTGATCCCCCTTACCCTCATCTACCACCCCCCACCCCCCATCCCCCTTACCCTCTGGTAACCACTAAACTATACTATTCAGCGGTAAGAAAAGATGATATAGGAACATTTGTGACAACATGGATGGATCTTGAGAGTGTAATGCTGAGCGAAATAAGTCAGACAGAAAAAGCAGAGAACCATGTGATTTCACTGATATGTGGTATATAAACCAAAAACAACAAAAGAACAAGACAAACAAATGAGAAACAGAAACTCATAGACACAGACAATAGTTGTCAATCTTCTTAGAGACAGTTTTCATCGCTGAAGGAAGCCATCCAGCCAGTGTTGTGATGCTTTGAATTCTTCTGGGGATATTTCTAACTGTGGTGCCATTGCAAGGGCAAATGCTTGAATATCAGCCCTGCGCACAACCAAAGCCTTTGCTCTCCTGTCAGCAGTCCATTCACAGATCATGTCTTCCAGCTCAGGAAATAATGGTTGCCGAACTGATCCACACTTGCGCTTCTTAGCATTTCCCTCATCCACCTGTTGACTGAGGTTATCATACTCTGCTAGCCATTTTTGGACCATTCGTAGATCCAACTTCTTCTCTTTGCAGAAAGCCATAAGATTCTTGCCCCAGGAGTCCTCCATGATTCCTTTTTTGTACTCGATGAAATAGCTCTTTCTTTTTGCACTTATCTCGTCTGGGGGTCAAAATATTATTCCCTTTAAATCTACCATTAAATCAAATGTTAATTGAAGACTTATGAGACAGGAGTGGCAACAAAAATGATGACGGTTAAGAATGATGGTCCACACAAAAGCAATGAAAAATTGCAGGCACCAAGATTCAGAAAACGTTTCTTTATTTCACACGAGTGCATTAAGTACGTCTGTTACAACAAATGACATATTGGATTATGAAGATTCATATTAGACACAACCACGTCCATTCATTATCAAGCGTGTACATTATTTGTGCATTGTGTTCTGTAGTCCGATCGATCATTTGGCAATAAGTCTGGAGTTCATCTGTTTACTTAGGTTTACCTCTCATCCAAAGGTGTCCACTTAGGTATTTACAAATACTTAATTATAATTTATATTATTCTTTATTTTAAGTATTAATGTCAATAATATTATTTATTTATATTTAATTATATGTTAATATCATTATTTTATAATTCAATAAGTCCATTGTATGTTGCAATGGACATACTAAATTTGTCTATCTGGTTGACAATCTTAACGGGCTTATTTTTGGGTTAGGGCTTATATTACGAGCATCCTGAAAAATCATGCTAGGGCTTATTTTCCAGTTAGGTCTTATTTTCGGGGAAATATGGTAGCACTAGGGAATACCCCACTAATCATTAGTAACAGAAAACCACGTCCTTGCTCAATAAGACTGTCAGGTGATCCAAGGCTCTGATCAGAAATTTTAAGGCTCTCCTTTCCAGAAATCTCCCACGTGGTGTTGTCACCCCACCCCCCAATCTCTCTTCAGATTAGATGCCCAATATTTGAGGGTGTGTTCCTTCCCTTGCTCCCCTGCCTCCTTTCTCAAGAGAGAATCTCCTAGCTATAGTCTCTTGCTGTAAGCCATTGTTTGGGACTAAACATGCCTGTTACCTAACCATCCAGGGCACTTAGAAAGTGTGGTTCCTCAGCATCGCTTTGACTTGGACTAGGTTCTTGTTTCTAACAAAGTCCTGATCTGATTCTTAGTGACTCCCACTTTGACATTCAATGCTCTAGCTATGAATAACTCCACATTTTTAAACGTAAAACAATATTTAAGAGGAATACATGGCTTTAGGCCAAAAAAGTGGAGTTTAAATTCTGTATTTCAGGCATTAGGAAGAAATTAGGAGTGGCAGTAGAATGTTTGAGACACTGTGGAACTTTGGAAATTGTATCCAAGTCCTTATACACCATCTGTGCCTATTGCAAACCTGGCCTCACTAGGCTGAGTGATTTCTGGCACTCTTCTCGTGCAAGCCATTTCTGAGGTTAGCGTCACCTCTTAAGAAATGAGTTATTCAGATACAACAAATCTTTCAGAAGGCATAATTCAAAATATTCAGACAAGGGTGGACTGTGGAATAATTACCAAACTAAATCCTAACTTTTAATTTGAGTATGCTGACTTTAAAACTTTGGAAAATAAAAAGGCGCTTAATTGTGTGTATGTGTGTGTGTGTGTGTGTGTGTGTGTGTGTATGGTGCATGTGCAAATGTATGTGACTGTGTGTGTACGTGTGTGGAGTGTGTGCATGTGTGTGATTGTGTGTGTGTGTGTGCATATGTGTGTGTGTGTGTGTGTGCGTGTGTGTTTTGACATCTGCTGAAACAGAAGTCCAGGTGATGGAAGTCTCCTGTTTAATCACAAAACAGATTATTTTCCTCCAAATCCCTTGGCTGTGGTGGGAGCTCCAAGCCATGATCACTATTTCCACCATGGAGGGGGAGTTCATTCCAAATAAACACTGTAAGGCTGACAGATTCCTGAAACGAAACTTTAGTTTGAGTTTCTATTTATCACAAGTTCTTAAGAAAATTATTTCAGAATATAATATGTGCTCAAAATGCTTCAGTTGGAGTGAGTTGTAGGAGAGAAGAGATGATCTGAGTGTTAAATATTATGCTTTTTTAAAAATTTAAGATGTTTTTAAGAAGCAGCTCAGGCTACATCAGTAGCATTATTAATCCCTGGTCAAAAGCCAGTTGTTCCTTTTTCTTTTGACCTTTCTTTCTGCGCCATCACCCATCTTTCTAGGGATTGCTAATCCTGTGCATACTTGCTGTCCTTGTGACCCCATGCCCAGGGACAAGGACCTGCCAGGTAGAGTACATGCGCGGTCTATGGCTAAGAATAAGGAGCTCTGTGCCAGCAGAGGGAGCTTTCTGTCCACATTGGAACTGTCTCTGAATTTTAGCTAGGATTCGTCTTCTTTCTCCTTTTAAAACTTTAGAAGGAATTTTCAGGTAGCTGAGCTGCTGAACTTGAAATTGCAACCTGGCTTTGTGCATGCAATAGCATGTGTTATTCCATCTTTGAGGCATATATGTAATGTTCCTCATGACCACCTTCCATGTGGGTTTGCCACTGAGGGAGATGCCTATACCTTTCCTGGGTGTTGACCTCAGGTTAACTTTCTGAGTCTTATTTCACTGTCCTGACTTCATCATAAGGCCATGGTATGATGTTGGATCCTCAATTAACTTTCTTGTTTTTTGTTTCTTCATTTACAAAACGAGGCTGCTACAACCATGTGGTAGAATAAGCAATGTCCTCAGCAATATAATACAACTCAGTGCTAAAGCCAAAACCAGGATCAGGGGATCCCAGCATCTCAAAGCTGGAAAGAGATTGGGGGAGGAGGTACCTGGTGTAAGACTTCATCTGAGGAGGCAGAACAGCTTCCAGGATGGGAGGGCTATTGTCACTTGGCTGTGGTCCCAGGACTTGGGATTGCAGCCAATTGTTGCCCAATATATTGGGTTTCTGCAGCCTTATGTGTGTGACTTTGAGGACCCACAGTTTTTGACTCCAGGGAAAAGAAAAATGAGCTCTCTGATGTGGCTTGTGCATGAACCCTGTGTCTTTCCATGAAATAACAGCACTCCAAATAGAGGCAGCTGTGTCCAAACAGACTCTGTTTCTACTCTGTCTGCAGCATTCACTTGATGTACTCATTCATTCAACAAACAACTTTTGAGTTCTTCCTGAGTATCAGTTACTGTGCCACATAGTAGGGCTGTGGCCACAAGGTAAGCCTCACATTTGCACAGCTCACAAAGCATGCTGAGAGGAGTGCAGCCAGCATGACTTTTTTACGTGTTTGCCTCAGTGCCTTTCTGTGGGTGCAGTGTTCTGAATCTCCATGCTGCACTTCAATGGCTATAGTTACTGTTTTCTTTCTTTACAGTGGTACCTTGCATGTAATTCACCAACTATTTCCAGCTCTCTGCCTTGCAAGCCCATGGGAAGTTTGTGTGTCTTGGTATCTTGAGGTGGAGTGGGGCCACGTATCTGTGACCTGGGAGTGTGATGTGTTTTGCTTCTAGACCAGAGCCTTTGTTATGGTTCTGGACCTCCAAACAAGAGCTCTGGAGAAGGAATGGTGGCTGCTCCTCAGCCTGGTGCCCTAAGTGACTATACTGAACAGAGCCACTTGCTGACACCTAAGAGTGGTGTGTCCTGAATGAGAAATAGACCACTGTGCTATTTTCTACTAGGAGCCTTTCTCAGCTGATTACGTGCTTATAGAACATAGCCGTTTGGTCCCTTCTTTCTATAGGGAGTCACCAGGATAAATTGATTTATCTATTCTTTGATTCAAAAGTAGGGAGTCAGTGTCTCCTGTGTGTCACATACCATTCTGGGGATGCAGCATGAACACAGAGTCAATAACTGGGTCCCTCACTACACTTACTTTCTAGTGGAGAAGAAGCAATACGAACACAATAACCTCCAAAGAAGAATAGAAACAAAATCTTAGTGGGCTTTGTGTTAATGAGACAATTCCTGATTAATTCTGGCATTGCAGAGACGTGTAGTGACACTCCAGAAACCCCAAACTGTCATCCATCTGGGTAATGCTCGAAGGAAACCCTGCAAAAGACTAGAAGGTTCAGAGTATGTGAACTTTTGGGAGATTACGTGGGATGACTGTTTCAAGGCAGCTGGTCAGGTAAGGAAAATTCTATGAGCAACCCCAAGTCAGTTACATAAATTCTGAGACAGAGGAAATTTTTTCCTTTCATCTGCTTCCTCCAAGTACTGCTCTCACTCAACTAAATCTAGGCTGTTCATTTACCACATGGGTTGGGTCAAGAGTTAGCAGGAAATCAAGAAAAAGATTGTGTCAGAGAGAGTAGGGGGTCCATCTGTGAAAGGTATGGTGGTCCCTTCCCCCCTTGTCCCAGGCACAAAGGGATGACTCAAGTGCACAAGGATGATAACAATTTAGAATCATATTCAAACAGAATCCCAATCCTCTGCTTTCTAGTTTAATGTGTTCTTGGGCAAGTCACTTACCCTTCATAAATCTCAATTTATTCCTTTAAAGTGAAGTAATAGCTACCTTACAGTATCTCTGTGAAGATGAGAGGCAGTCTGAAAGAATGTCTGACCACACAAAAAGCACTCACTGGTAACCATTACTTTATGGAGGTAGAAAGTTTTTCCTGGAGGGTGTTAAAATCTATTGTCTCCTTTCTTACTCACAACATTCCTGAAAAGAGGGGTAGAAAAGAGCTCTTGTTGTGATTCCCAAATAAGAGATATGCACGCAGTCTGCAAAATATTACCTTTTTGTTATATAAGTCACTATGGTTATTTCTTGTGATATTGGCTTTCTACTGAATATCAACTTTTATATTTCAAAGAAAGAAACATCTGTAAGGATGGATGTTTGAGTATAGATAAGAAGAACCTTTAAATACCTGAATTATGGGGGTTCTGAATGCCAAGTTCTGGGTTATGTATGAAATTCATGAATTAAGAAAACAAATTTTTTAAAAGAAATTCTTCTAATGGTGCTTATTAGTTGGTACTTTAGTAAGCTAAACATCTAGTACAAGAATTTATACCTATCCTACCTGTGGTCATGGATTCCTAAGGACTGATGGAACCTGAAGGTTGTGAACTTGTGACTGTTCATCTGTGCTGAATTCTGCTAGACCTATGGGCCACCCTATCTCAGGAACTCAGATTGGTTCTTAAGTTTATTCCGTATGGTAGATACTCTGGAATCCAAATTCCTAAGCAAACATCCATCTGATTAGAATTCATAGTAGTTTATGCCTGAAAACAACTCTGACCATTTGCTTTTTCTTTTTTGGGGTGTTGGTTAAGGAATTATGGCAACTTGGACACATTATACTGTGGAAGACCTAATGCTTTCTAGAAAACAATTTCTGCTTTTACATATGCCCTGAGGCCATAGGTAGGTATTTGATATTTTAGACAATGAATAATAGAAGATACTAAATCAAGTCAATGTTCCTTGTCATGTCTCTAATGGAGTGTTGGACATTATTGCTGTAATGCCCTTAAAATAACTGAGTGAAAAATGAAAAACCCTCTTTCTGTCCAAACACAGCCAGTTAATTTCCTTATATAAAAATGTAGGTTTTTTTTTTTTTTTTTTTTTTTTTTTATTATGCTACAAAACTATTTCAAGCAAATGGAAACCAAACGTACACCAAAAAAGACCCATGTGTATTTTCAAACTGTTATACCTCAATGGTCCATGCCTTTGGGCTCTGGAGCAAAGAGCAGTCAAGTCTCCTTCTTTCCTTTGTGGCTTTAGGGGGGAAAAATACATATTTGTTGAGAACATGTTTGTATTGTTGTATAAATATATGATATATTAAGATAACCCCAAATATTTTGAAAAGAAGGATCCCAATGTTTGATTAAAAACTACCAAAGTAATAAATGCATGATCATTAGCTCCCAAATACTTACTATGGAATAAAACATTTTTTTATACATAAAGATTAATTTTATTTTTAATAGTCCTAAAATTTGAATATCTCTGATTTCTTGAAGTCTGATGAGCAAGGACCTACGAATCTCTTCATCATTAATGCTAATAGAATTGAATGCTCTAAAATAAAAATATAACCTTTAAATAAGTAGAAAGTACTTTCATATCACAAAATCTGTGGGGTAAGAAATGGATGTGAATATGACCAAAACAGGAAATAATCAAGGAAAGGAATCAGATCCTACAAACCCATACACATACTAATACACATACTCACCTGAACATATTCACATGCACAGATATTCAATTTATAAGGTTGTTTAATTTACGGCAAACATCGGATAGTTTAAAATTTTTATTTCCAAAGTTGAGAAAAATGGTGTTCAATGGCAAATATTTTGAAGAAAGTATCTTTAGTTTCCTTGAGTATTACTCATTGAGCACTCCCTCCCCCCACCACTGGTCTGCCCTATTCTTTTTTACAAGACTGGATTCACATAATGTTATCAGCTAAGCCACTGTGGCATGCACAGTGCAATACATAAACAATTAAATGTCCTGTTATGAGGGAAGCAGGCCTGGCCATAATCCAACAGGGGTCATCCTTGTCCTCTGTATTTACTACACCTCACATTACCCTTGGTCACCTTAGTCTTAATAAAGGGTAAAAGAGGTGCCAAATAGTAAATTTGTTGAATACTTGCTGCCTATTTTTCTCGCCATTGAAGCATCAGTTCTGATTCGTTTTTACACTGCATCCAGCAGGAGCCAAGGCTGAAAGTAGCATTTTGTGGGGGATTTCAAGTGCATAGATATGATCTTTGAACAACAGAAAATCAAATGATCAGAAGATGGACCAAATCAGATGTAGAGCCTCCAAGCTCAACCAAATGAGAATAAAAGTGATCCAAAAGTTACACACTTGATGGTGAATTTCACAGGACTTACCCAGCCCATGCAATGCATCATCTTAAGGTTAACATTCCTCTTTCCTAAGATGAGGAAATCATCTCAGCACATGTGTTTTAATGGGATGGTAATAGGATGACAATCTGTCATACTCTTAGAGATACAACATCTTGAAAAGTCCAGGGTCTGAGGACACTAATGCCACAGCCCTATACACTCATTTATCAGCTCACCCAGAGTTAGTACAATTCAAGAGAAGTGATTCATGCAAATCCCAAATGTATAAACAAGAAAGACAATGTTTTCCCAGTGGCGCTCACATCCTCTTCTTGGAGTGAATATTTCTCGGTAAACAACTATGTTTTCAGGGATTGCTTATTAACCCCTGGATTGTAAGAAACATTTGAAGAACCTGTCATACAGAGCCTTGTGACCTACTCCCTGCTCTGTCATCGTGTGCAGCTTTCAAGAAGGCAAAGTGTGAGGTCCCAGTACAAAATGCCTCACTTGACTTGAACTGGAGAACCATTGACACAACCGTACCTATCCTATCATACTATCCAAAAATAAAGTTCCACAGTTCTATTGTTTGTCTACTCTGCATTTGCTTTTTTCAGTTCAGTTTGCTTTCTTTCTTTAATTAATTAATTTAAAAAAGATTTTTATTGAAAATATAGTTAGCATACAATATTAAATTAGTTTCAGGTGTATACAATAGTTATTCAACATTTATATACCTAAAGAAGTGATCACCGTAAGTCCAGCAACCATCTGACACCGTCCTATGCTATCACAATATTATTGACTGTATTCCCCATGCTGTATGTTACATCTCCATGACTTATTTGTTTTGTACTTGGAAATGTGACCTCTTACTCCCCTTTATCTTCCCCGTCCTTTTTAAATTTTTCAGTTACACTTGACATTCAATATTATTTTACATTAATTTCAGGTGTACAGCATATGGTTAGGCATTTATATAATTTAAGAAGTGATCCCCCTGACTAGTCTACTACCCCCCTGGCTCTATACATAGGTATCACCATGTTTTGATTATATTTCCTATACTTTACTTTACATCCCCATGATTATTTTTTAACTACCAATTTGTACTTCTTAATGCCTTCAGCTTCTTCACCGTTCTCCTCAAACCCTCTTCCATCTGTCATCCCGATAAATCTAGTACTCATCTGACACCATACATAGTTATTACAATATTGCTGACTATAATCCTTACGTTATACCCTACACCCCCATGACTACTTTGTAACAACCAATTTGTACTTCTTAATCCCTTCTCCCTTTTCACCCACCATCCCAACCCCCCACCCATCTGCAACCATCAAAATATTCTCTGTATCTATGAGTCTGTGTCTGTTTTGCTTGTTTACTTATTTTGTCCTTTAGATGCCACATAAAAACAAAATCTCATTGCATCTGTCTTTCACTGCCTGACATACTCCAGTCAACACCATACCCTCCAGGTCCATCTGTGCCACTGCACATGGCAAGAACCCATTCCCTTCGATGGCCAAACAATATTCTATTGTATATTTGTACCACCAACTCTTTTTTAAAAATTTATTGGGGTGACAATTGTTAGTAAAATTACCTAGATTTCAGGTGTACCACCAACTCTTTATCCATTCATCCATCAGTGGATTCCCAGGCAACCTCCACATCTTGGCCATTGTAAACAATCCTGTAATGAACATTTGGATGCACACGTCCCATTGAAGTAGCATTTTGGGTTTCTTCGGATAAATATCAAGAAGCGGGATTAGTGGGTCCTTCTTTGTTTCTTGTTATAGGCTTTCTTTTAAAGTTCATTTTGTCTGGTATAAGTATTGTTACCCCACTTTTTTTTCCATTTTTATTAAATAACTTTTTCCATCTCTTTACTTTCAGTCTGTGTGTCTTTCAATCCGAAATGAGTCTCTTGTAGGCAACATATGTAAGGGTTTTGTTTTCTTACCCATTCAGCCACCCTATGTTTTTGATAGGAACGTTTAATCCACTTACATTGAAAGCAGTTGTTAATAAATAGGTAGTTATTGCCATTTTATTACACTTTTTTTAATCTTTTTTTTTCCATCTTAAAGAAGTCTCTGAGTTTCCTTGTAATACTGGTTTAGTGGTGATAAACTCCCTTAGCTTTTTCCTGTCTGGGAAGATCTTTATCTGTGCTTTGATTTTAAATGATAGCCATGCAGGGTAGAGTACCCTTGGTTGTAGGCCCTTGTTTTTCATCACGTTGAATATTTTGTCCCAATCCCCTCTGGCCGGCAAAGTTTTTATTGAGAAATTAGCTGAGAGTCTTATAGGAACTCCCTTCTAGGTAACTAACTGCTTTTTTTCTTGCTGCTTTTAGGATTCTCTCTTTGTCTTTAACTTTTGCCATTTTAATCATAATGTGTCTTGGTGTGGGCCTGTTTGCATTCCCCTTTTTTGGGACTCATGGTGCATCCAGGGATTGTATGTCTATTTCTTTCACCAGGTTAGGAAAGTTTTCAGTCGTTATTTTTTCAAATAGATTCTTAATCCCTTGCTCTCTCTTCTTCTTCTGGTACCCCTATGATTTTACACTTGATATTGTCCCAGAGATCTCTTAAACTATGCTCATTTTCTTGGATTCTTTTTTCTTTTTCCTGTTCTGATTGGGTGGTTTCTGCTGTCTTGTCTTCCAAATTGCTCATTTGATCTTCTGCTTCATCTAGTCTGCTGGTGATTCCTTCTAGTGCATTCTTCATTTCAGTTATTTTTTTCTTCACTTCTGACTGGTTCTTTTTTATGTTTTGTATGTCCTTTTCTTAATGCTTATTGTTTCTTTGTTGAAGTTCTCACTATGTTCCTTGGGCATCCTTATAACCATTGTTTTGAACTCTGTAACTGGTAGGTTGATTGCTTCCATTTTGTTTAGTTCTTTTTCTGGAGTTTTCCTCTGCTCTTTCATTTGGGACACATTTCTTTGTTTCCTCATCTTGGCTGCCTCTCTGTGTTTGTTTCTATGTATTAGGTAGGGCTGCTATGTCTCCAAGTTTTGCTGGGTGGCCTTATGTAGTAGATGTCCTGTGGGGCACAGTGGCACAGACTACCTGGTCTCCTGAGCCGGGTGTTCCAGGAGTGTCACTTGAGTGGGTTATGTGTGCCCTCCTATTATATTTGAGCCTTGTTGCTCTTGGCATGTTAGTGGGTGGGATTGCTGACGGGCTGTGGTATTTGGCCTCATCCAAAGCTTATGGGCTGCCCTGTGGGAGGCTTACCACATACAGTGAGATTCACCCCTGTGGGCTCTGCTGCCTATTAAGACTGCCCTATGTGTGTGTCTCTTGTGGGGCTAATTGGGTGTTGCTCTGCTGTGGTTGGAAGCCAACCTCCAAGTATGTTGGTTTTGGGGTCTCTTGGGAGGAGTTCCAGTGCAGGCCCACATCAGCTACTGCCTTTGACTGGACAGGGAGTACTGGTAGGAGCTACAAAGCAATCCATGGTTTGTTGCTGCCTTTGCTATACCTGGAGGCATGTGGGAGAGGCCATGCTGTAAAGTGAGAACAGCTGCCACCAGTACTGAGTCTGGGGTAAGTCTGCAAAGATCCAGGACACTCTGAGGCCTGCTGCCACCTGCCAGATCTTGTAAGGTTCAACACTGATAAAGCCTCTGGCAGTATGCAAGTTGTGTGAAGCAGGGGTCTCAGTGAGTCAGCCTAGTGGAGCAGCAGAGCTCACCAGGCCAATCAGATTCAGATTTGGCCTTTGTGGGAGGGCTTAATACAGGAAAGATGATGCCTGCCTGCTGGCCGCAAGGGCCTCAAACAGGGAAAATGGCAACTGTCTCTTCAGTCCTTACTCTGAAGTTACACAACTCAGTCTCTTTTCATATGTCTCTGACACCCCTAGAGTCACCATTCCTCCACCAGAGTCCAGGGAGAATGCCTGTGCTGGCCTATTAAGAGGATGTTTGGGTTTTCCCAAGCCTTCCATCCCACTCAGATAGTAGGAATCCCCACTGTTTTTCACAGCCAGATGTTGTGGGGGCTCTTCTTCCCAGCACCAGAACTCTAGGCCAGGAAGGGGTCCTGTGGGGTTGTGTGGGGTTGGGGTCCCTTGATCCTCTGTGGGGAACCTCTGTGGCTGAGATATTTCTCCCAATTTTCATCTGCCACTCAAAGGTTTAGGGCCAGCCTGTTTCGAGTCTCCGCCCCTCCTAACAGTCTCCATGTGACTTGTTCTTTATATTCTTAGTTATAAAACTTCTGTTCAGCTAGACTTCAGATGGTTTTCCATGTTGAATGTTCTATAATTTAGTTGTAATTTTGATGTGCTTACAGGATTAGGCAAGCCCAGTGTTTATCTACTCAGCCATCTTGGATCTCCTTCCTCAGTTTACTTTAAAGGCTTGTTAAAATCCCATTAATTGTGGGTCCCAGAAGCATTTAATTCTACTTGTGGATGATAAATCCGGAGTGGTTTATACCTTGGTGTGGTTCCTTCCCACATCCAGAGCAGAGTTATTGTTAGATGTGGCATGTCATCAAGGGTCTGGAATCCTATTGTTCTTTGGATTTGCAGCCTGAGTGAAGTGGATAAATGTTTGGGTAATAAAAAGAATGGCTACCATGAAGAAGTCATGATATAACTGTCTTGAAACTGCTGAGTCAATTTTAAGTTGTATTCTAAGATATTCATAATGAGGATGTTTTTGGACTCTTCAAGAAGAGATTTTTACTGGAGAAGGATGAAAAGATGGAATCTGGAGGAACACCAATAAACATGGGATTTAATTCCTACACATCAGGGAGGGAGATGGAGTGGGAACAGGGGGTAAGAGAGCATTCTTATGAACACTCAGGGAATAAAAATCACAAGTGTATTAAACAGAAGTCAAGAGAATGTGGGGATAGAAAGTAAGCCAAGCTTTCCTCTTTGTTTCTGTCTCCAATCTGGCAAAGAACCTGATAAGGTAAAGGCAAGAAAAAAGGTATTTTAAGGCCTTCCCTCAATTCATTCATTTATCGACAAAGATGAGCCATAACATAATGACATCCACATGCATAGCAATTGTGTTTCAGAGAAAGCCCTGAGTTGCTTAATTCTAAAAATTAATTAAGGTAATGCATATACATTTTTAAATAAAACTATACAAAGGAGTTTACAATGAAAAGTAACTGCCATCTTCCCTACCGTTTTCCCTCCTAAGGCTTATCCTTCAGAGACAACTACTTCTGATCCTTTTTTTGAGTCTACTCATATTTCTAAATAATGTAATTTTATATTGATAATTATACTGATAATATGAGTTTATACTGATATTTCTTAGTTTATTCTCACTTGACATTGTAGTGTTTTTCCAGTTATCCATGAAATACATGAACTTTTTATCTTCTCTTCCCTCTTATCCCCTAGTGTATTTTCATTCCTTTTTTAGTCTATATCATTATTTATTTTCTTTAATTAAACTTTTAATTTTGAGATAATTATAGATTTACATTCATTGTAAGAAATAATTCAGAGAGATCCATGCACACTTTACTCAGTTTTCCCCAATGGTAACATTTTGCAAATGTATAGTATGATATCATAGTCAGGATAACGACCTTGATAAAGTCAAGAGACAGAATGGTTCCATCACCACAAGGATCCCTCATGTTGACCTTTTACTGCCACACCACTTCCTTCTCATCCTCACTCCTCCGTGTATATAATTTTGTCGTTTCAAAATTTTTTTTAAAAAATTTTTATTTAATTTATTTAAAATTAAAAATTTTATTTAATTTTTATATAAATAAAAATATAAGTATATATCCTTTTGTAATTTTTTTCATTCTGTGGAATTCTGTGAAGATTCATCCAGTTTTCTGTATGTATCAATAATTTTGGTTTTTTTTTTAATTGTTGACTAGTATTCCAAGGTATGGATTTACCAGTGTGTTTAGCATTCACCCACTGAAGAACACCCATTCAGATGTTCTAATAAGATAGCTTTCAGTGTTTGACAATTATGAATAATGCTGCTATAAAAATTGATGTACAGGTTTTAGTGTGAACATAATTTTTCATTTCTATGGGATAAATGCCCAGGAGTACAATTGCTGGGTTTTACAGCAGTTACATGTTTAAATTTTTAGCTACCAACAACTATTTTCCAGAGCGACTGTATCATTTTACATTCTCACCAGCAATATATGAGCGATCTAGTTTCTTTACATCCTCACCAGCATCTGTGGTGTCACTACTTTTTGTTTCAGCCATTTTGAAAAATATGTTTTGATATTTCATTGTGGTTTTAATTTGTATTACTTTAACTGCTAAAGATGTAGAGCATATTTTCATGTGCTGTTTTGAAATCTATATATCTTCTTTAGTGAAATATCTCTTCATGTCTTTTGCAGATGTTCTAATAAGGTGGAAAGGCAGAAAATAATAATAATTTCAAAATTATTTTAGATGTTCTAATTTTTTTGCCTTTCCATGGACATTTTAGAATATTATTGTCTATATTTAAAAATATCTTACTGGGACTGTGGTAGAAATTGCATTAAAACTGTATGTCAATTTGAGGAGATTTGACATCTATACTATGTTGTCTTTTAACCAATGCCTGTGGTATGTATTTCCTTTTATTTTGATCTTTGATTTCTTTCATCAGCTTGTGTAGTTTACAACATGAGTTCTATGCATGTTTTGTCAGATTTATGTAAATATTTTATTTTATTGCTTTTTAAATTGAGATATAATTGACATATGACATTATATTAGTTTCAGGTGTACAATATAATAATTTGATATTTGTATATATTGAGAAATGATCACCACAATAAGTCTAGTTAGCATTGAACTCTACACGTAGTTACAATTTTTTTCTTGTGATGATAACTTTTAAGGTTTATTGTCTGAACAATCTTCAAATATGCAATGTAATATTATTAACTATAGTCACCAGGGTCTGCCAATTAAATTCATGAACTTGTTGCAACTATATTGCTAACCTTTTTTGATATCAGAGGGATTATTCATTATGAATGTGTACCAACTGGACACACAGTTATCCAAATTTACTCTTTGGAAGTGCTGAAAAGGCTACGTGAAAAATTAGACAACCTGAACTTTTTGCCAAAAATTCATCTCTTGCATCACAACAATGCACCAGCTCACACAGCAATGTCTGTGAGGGAATTTTTAGCCAGTAAACAAATAACTGTATTGGAACACCCTCCCTACTCACCTGATCTGGCCCCCAATGACTTCTTTCTTTACCAGAAGATAAAGGAAATATTGAAAGGGAAACATTTTGATGACATTCAGGGCACCAAGGGTAATACGATGACAGCTCTGATGGCCATTCGAGAAAGAGTTCCAAAATTGCTTTGAAGGGTGGACTAGGCGCTGTGAAGCCTTACCCTCCTGAAAACTGGATTATTATTATTTTTTATCAGTTTCAGGTGTACAAAGCAACTGTTGTGCAGGGCGGCCTGCGGGGTCTCTGCTCCCGCTCCCCACATAAGAATGCAGGATGTGGCTAGGCCAAAAAGGAACACCCACGGAGCCATAGGTAGGGGAGTCATACCACTGTAGTCTCACTGGAGGCTGGATTCACATGATGTGCGACCTGCTGTCCGCTTTTCTGCCAACCCACCAACTCTCCTCAACTCCCCTCGACTTGACTCCCCAGCGCAGCTGCGGCAGTTATATTAGTGGCCAATGGCTCAATGGTTACAGCTGACGGCCAACTAGCCACAGTTGATGGCCATCTACTACCCAAGCCAGCACCTTTCCACGTTAGGCTGAGAGCCTGGAAACTGCTCTCGGGGGCTCTGTCCCCACAGCAACATAATAGTTAGATATTTACACCCCTCACAAAGTGATAATCCCCCTCCCAATTTATTACCCCTCTGACATCGTGATTTTTGTATATTGATATCGTGTCCTGCAACTTTACTGAATTTGTTTATTCTAACAGTATTTTAGTGGGATCTTTTGGGTTTTCTAGGTATGATATCATGTTATCTGCAAACACAGACAGTTTTGCATTTTTCTTTCTGATTTGGATGACTTTTATTTACTTTTCTTGTCTAGTTACTCTGGATAGAACTTTCAATAGTATATTGAATGAAAGAAGTGAGCGTGGGCATCCTTGTCTTATTTCTGGTCTTAGAGGAAAAACTTTCAGTTTTTCACCATTGAGTGTGATATTAGCTGAGGGTCGGTCATATAAGGCTTTTACTATGTTGAGTATACTTTCATACTAAAACAATTTTATTGAGTGTTTTAATCATAAATGGATGCTGTATTTTGTCAAATGCTTTTTATGCATCTATTGATATGATAGTATGATTTTTATCTTTTGCTTTTTAAATGTGGTGTATCACATTAATCCACTTGCATATGTCAAACTATATGACTGTCAGCTGATTTCCCAACAGAAACTTTGAGGCCAGAAGAAATTGGTATGAAATATTCAAAGTGATGAAAAACAAGGACCTACAACCAAGATTACTCTACCCAGCAAAACTATCATTTGGAATTGAAAGTCCGATAAAAGTTTCCCAGACAAAACGTTAAAGGTGTTCATCACCGCCAAACCAGTATTACAAGGAATCTTAGAGGAACTTCTTTCAGAAGAAGAAAAAAAATACAATTGTTTTTTACATATCATAAACAATTACTTTCAATGTAAATGGATTAAATGCTCCAATCAAAAGGTAGGGTGGTTGAATGGATAAGGGAAAAAAAAAACCTTATATTTGCTGCCTGTGAGAGACTCACTTAAAATAGAAATACACAGAGACTGAGAGTAAAGAGATGGAGAAAGATATTTCATGAAAATGGAAATTAACAAAAAAAACCTGGGGTAGCAATACTTATTCCAGACAAAATAAATTTTAAAACAAAGGCTATAACAAGAGACAAAGAAAGACCCAATAATCCCACTTATGGATATTTACCTAAAGAAACTCAAAATGCTACCTTGAAAGGGTGTGTGAATCCATATGTTTGTTGCAGAATTGTTTGCAATAGACAAGATGTGCAGGCAGCCGAGGTGTCCATCAATAGATGAATGGATAAAGACGAGGTATTACACATGAGAGTGTAATATTGCTTGGCTATGGAAGGGAATGGGTTCTTTCCACCTGCAGTGGTATCAATGGGCCTGGAGTTATTGTGCTGAGTGGAGTATGTCAGACAGAAAAAGACAAATGACAGTTGATTTCACTTGTATGTGGAATCTAAAGAACAAAATAAACAAAATAAAAACAAACTCATAGATATAGAGAACATTTTGATGGTTGCCAAATGGAAGGAGAGTTGGAGAATGGGTGAAAGGGGGTCATTTTTATGTCTTCTTGGGAGAGTTTCTGTTCATGTCCTCTGCCCATTTTTTAAATTGGATTGTCTTTTTGTGTTGACTTATATGAGTTCCTTATATATTTTGGATATTAGCCCCTTATCAGAGGTGTTGTTTGCAAAAATTTTCTTCCATTTGATTGGTTGCCTCTTTGTTTTGTTGGTTTCTTTTGCTGTAAAGAAGCTTTTTAGATTGATAAAGACCCATTCATTTATTTTAGCTTTTACTTCTCTTGCCTTTGAGGTCAAATTCATAAAATCCTCTTTGAACCCAAGGTCCATAAGTTTAGAACCTATGTTTTCTTCTATGCATTTTATTATTTCATGTCTTATGTTTAGTTTTTTTATCCATTTTGAATTAATTTTGGTGTATAGTGACAGATAGCAGTCTAGTTTCATTCTTTTGCACGTGGCTTTTAAATTTTCCCAGCACCATTTATTGAAGAGGCTTTCTTTTTCTCTATTGTATGTTTTTGGCTTCTTTGTCAAAAATAATCTGTCCATATATATGTGCGTTTATTTCTGGGTTTTGAATTCTATTCCATTGGTCTCTGTGTCTGTTTTTTTGCCAATACCATGTTATTTTGATTATTGTTGCTCTGTAGTACAAGCTGAAGTCAGGAAGTGTGGTAACTCCAGTCTTATTCTTTTTTTCTTAAGATTGCTTTGTCTATTTGGGGTCTTTTGTGATTGCAAACAAATTTGATGATTTTTTTTTGTTCTATTTCTTTTTTAAAGAATGCCACTGGGATTTGGATAGGGATTGCATTAAATCTGTATATTGCTTTGGGTAATATGGCCATTTAAACTATGTTGATTCTTCCAATCCATGAACATGAAATGTCTTTCCATTTATTAGTGTCTTCAATTTCTTTTAAAAATGTCTTATAGTTTTCAGTGTATAGGTCCTTCACATCCTTGATTAAGTTTATTCCTAGGTGTTTTATTCTTTTTGTTGCAGTTGCAAAAGGAATTATTGTTCATGTTGCTTCAATTTCTTTTCTGAAATTTTATTGCTAGTGTATAGGAATGCAATGGATTTTTGTACATTGATTTTGTAGCCAACAACTTTACTGTATTTGTGTATTGTCTCAAATAGTCTTTTTTTTTTTTAATTAAATTTATTGGGGTGACAATTGTTAGTAAAATTACATAGATTTCAGGTGTACAATTCTGTATTACATTATCTATAAATCCCATTGTGTGTTCATCACCCAGAGACAGTTCTTCCATCACCATATATTCGATCCCCCTTACCCTCACCTCCCCCCCCCCCTTACCCTCTGGCAACCACTAAACTATTGTCCGTGTCTATGAGTTTCTGTTTCTCATTTCTTTGTCTTGTTCTTTTGTTGTTTTTGGTTTATATACCACATATCAGTGAAATCACATGGTTCTATGCTTTTTCTGTCTGACTTGTTTCGCTCAGCATTACTCTCTCAAGATCCATCCATGTTGTCACAAAAGTTCCTATATCATCTTTTCTCACTGCCGAATAGTATTCCATTGTGTATATGTACCAACAACTTCTTTATCCATTCATCTATCGAAGGACATTTTGGTTGTTTCCATGTCTTGGCCGCCGTAAACAAAGCTGCAATGAACATTGGAGCACACGTGTCTTTATCTCTAAATGTTTTCAGATTTTTTGGGTAGATACCCAGGAGAGGGATTGTTGGGTCATACGGCAATTCTATTCGTAATTCTTTGAGGAACCTCCACACTGCCTTCCATAACGGCTGCACCAGTCTGCATTCCCACCAACAGTGTATGAGGGTTCCTTTATCTCCACAGCCTCTCCAACATTTGTTACTATTTGTCTTGTTGATGATAGCCATTCTGACTGGGGTGAGGTGATATCTCATTGTGGTTTTCATTTGCATTTCTCTGATGATTAGTGATGTTGAGCATTTTTTCATATGTTTATTTGCCATTTGTATGTCCTCTTTGGAGAAATGTCTTTTCAAGTCCTCTGCCCATTTTTCAATTGGGTTGTTTGTTTTTTTGTTGTTGAGTTGCATGAGTTCCTTGTATATTCTGGATACTAGCCCCTTATCGGAGGCACTGTTTGCAAAAATCTTCTCCCATTCAGTTGGTGGCCACTTTATTTTGTTAATGGTTTCTTTCGCTGTGCAGAAGCTTTTAAGTTTCATATAGTCCCATTCGTTTATTTTAGCTTTTACTTCCATTGCCTTTGGAGTCAAGTTCATAAAATGCTCTTTGAACCCAAGGTCCATAAGTTTAGTACCTATGTTTTCTTCTATGCAGTTTATTGTGTCAGGTCTTATGCTTAAGTATTTGATCCATTTTGAATTAACTTTGGTACATGGTGACAAATAGCAGTCCAGTTTCATTCTTTTGCACGTGGCTATCCAATTCTCCCAGCACCATTTATTGAAGAGGCTGTCTTTGCTCCATTGTATGTTTTTAGCTTCTTTGTCAAAAATTATCTGTCCATATTTATGTGGTTTTATTTCAGGGTTCTCAATTCTATTCCATTGGTCTATGTGTCTGTTTTTCTGCCAATACCATGCTGTTTTGATTATTGTGGCCCTGTAGTACAGGCCAAAGTCAGGAAGTGTGATACCTCCAGTATAGTTCTTTTTTCTTAAGATTGCTTTGGCTATTCGGGGTCTTTTGTGGTTCCAAACAAATCTGATGATTTTTTGTTCTATTTCTTTAAAATATGCCATTGGGATTTTGATGGGGATTGCACTGAATCTGTATATTGCTTTGGGTAATATGGCCATTTTAACTATGTTGATTCTTCCAATCCATGAGCACGGAATGTCTTTCCATTTCTTTGTGTCTTCTTCAATTTCTTTCAAAAATGTCTTATAGTTTTCAGCATATAGGTTTTTCACATCCTTGGTTAAGTTTATTCCTAGGTATTTTATTCTTTTTGCTGCAATTGCAAAAGGAATTGTTTTTTGTATTTCTTTTTCTGAGATTTCATTGTTAGTATATAGGAAGGCAATGGACTTTTGTGCGTTGATTTTGTAGCCGGCAACTTGACTGTATTCGTTGATTGTTTCTAATAGCTTTTTGGTGGAGTCTTTAGGGTTTTCTATATATAGCATCATGTCATCTGCAAAGAGTGATAATTTAACTTCTTCATTCCCAATTTGGATGCCTTTTATTTCTTTCTCTTGCCTGATTGCTCTGGCAAGGACTTCCAACACTATGTTGAAAAGCAGAGGTGATAGGGGACATCCCTGTCATGTTTCTGAACGTAGAGCAAAGGGCTTCAGTTTTTCACCATTAATTATGAGATTAGCAGAGGGCTTGTCATATATGGCCTTTATTATGTTAAGGTATTTTCCTTCTATTCCCATTTTATTAAGTGTTTTAATCATAAATGGATGTTGTTTCTTGTCAAATGCTTTTTCTGCATCAATTGATATAATCATATGATTTTTGTCCTTTATTTTGTTTATGTGATGTATCACATTGATGGATTTTCATATGTTGAACCATCCTTGTGCCCCGGGGATGAACCCCACTTGGTCGTGATGAATAATCTTTTTAATGCATTGTTGTATTCGATTTGCTAGAATTTTATTTATGATTTTTGCATCGGTATTCATCAGAGATATTGGTCTGTAGTTTTCTTTTTTTGTGCTGTCCTTACCAGGTTTTGGTATCAGGGTAATGTTGGCCTCATAAAATGAGTTAGGGAGTACTGTCTCTTCTTCAATTTTTTGGAAGAGTTTGAGCAGAATTGGTATTAGATCCTCTTTGAAGGTTTGGTAGAATTCACTAGTGAAGCCATCTGGTCCCGGACTTTTGCTTTTGGGAAGGTTTTGGATGACTGATTCAATTTCGTTACTGGTGATCGGTCTGTTTAAATTTTCCAGTTCTTCATGGTTCAGCCTTGGAAGGCTATATGTTTCTAAGAACTTGTCCATTTCTTCTAGGTTGTTGAATTTGGTGGCATATAGTCCTTCATAGTATTCTTGGATGATCCTTTGTATTTCTGTGGTGTCCGTGATAACTTCCCCTTTTACGTTTCTGATTTTGTTAATCAGTGTCTTCTCTCTTTTTATCTTAGTAAGTCTAGCCAAGGGTTTGTCAATTTTGTTAATCTTCTCAAAGAACCAGCTCTTTGTCACATTAATTTTTTCTATTGTCTTTTTGTTCTCTATTTTATGTAGTTCTGCTCTAATTTTTATTATTTCCTTTCTTCTGCTGACCTTGGGTTTTACTTGTTCTTCTTTTTCTAGTTCTTTAAGGTGTAACATGAGGTTATTTATTTGGGAGTTTTCTTGTTTCTTGAGATAGGCCTGTAATGAGATAAACTTCCCTCTTAAAACTGCTTTCGCTGCATCCCAAAAATTTTGGTAGGATATATTTTCATTGTCATTTGTGTCTATGTATCTTTTGATCTCTCCTCTAATTTCTTGTTTGACCCAGTCCTTCTTTAAAAGTATGTTGTTTAATCTCCATGTATTTGTGTTTTTCCCCGCTTTCTTTTTACAGTTTATATCCAATTTCAAAGCCTTGTGATCAGAGAATATGCATGGTATGATTTCAATCTTCTTAAATTTGTTGAGACTGATTTTATGTCCCAATGTATCAAATAGTCTTTTCTGGTGGAATCTTTGGGGTTTGCTAAATAAAGAATCCTGTCATCTGCAAAAGTGGCATTTTGACTTCTTTATTCCCAATTCAGATGCCTTTTATTTCTTTTTCTTTCTTGATTGCTCTGGTAGGACCTTCAATACTATGCTGCATAACAGTGGTGATATGGGGCATCTCTGTCTTGTTCCTGAACATAGAGCAAAAGTTTAAGTTTTTCACCATTAATTATGATATGAGCTAAAGATTTGTCATATATGGCCTGTATTTTGTTAAGATATTTTCCTTCTATACACATTTTACTAAGTGTTTTAATCATAAATGGATGCTGTATCTTGTCAAATGCTTTTTATGCATGTTGATATAATCATATAATTTTAACTTTTATTTTATTTATGTGGTGCATCACATGATTTATTTGGGTATATTGAACCATTCTTGTGTCCCTGGGATGAACCCCACTTGATCGTAATGTAAAATTTTTGTAATGCATTGTTGTATTTGATATGCTAGAATTTTACTTAGGATTTTTGTATCTGTATTTATCAGCAATATTTGTCTGTAGTTTTCTTTGTGTTATCCCTGCCAGGTTTTGGTACAGGGTAATGGGGGCCTCATAAAATGAGTTAGGAAGTATTGCTTCTTTTCAAATTTTTTTTTGTTTATTTATTTTTTTTTAATGTAATTTTTCTTTTCTTTTTTTTTAAATTAAATTTATTGGGGAGACAATTGTTAGTAAAATTACATAGATTTCAGGTGTACAATTCTGTATTACATCATCTATAAATCCCATTGTGTGTTCATAACCCAGAGTCAGTTCTACTTCCATCACCATATATTTGATCCACTTTACCCTCATCTCCCACCCCCCTCCCCCTTCACACTCTGGTAACCACTAAACTATTGTCTGTGTCTATGAGTTTTTGTTTCTCATTTGTCTGTCTTGTTCTTTTGTTGTTTTTGGTTTATATACCACATATCAGTGAAATCATATGGTTCTCTGCTTCTTCTGTCTGATTTATTTTGCTTAGCGTTATAATCTCAAGATCCATCATGTTGTCACAAATGGTCCTATTTCATATTTTCTTACTGCTGAATAGTATTCCATTGTGTATATATACCACAACTTCTTTATCCATTCATCTATCAAAGGACATTTTGGTTGTTTCCATGTCTTAGCCACTGTAAATAAAGCTGCAATGAACATTGGAGTGCACGTGTCTTTATGGATAAATGTTTTCAGATTTTTTTGTATTGAAACCCAGGACAGGGATTGCTGGGTCATACAGTAATTCTATTTGTAATTTTTTGAGGAACCTCCACACTGCCTTCCATAGTGGCTGCACCAGTCTGCAATCCCACCAACACTGTATGAGGTTTCCTTTTTCTCCACAGCCTGTAATGAGATAAATTTCCATCTTAAAACTGCTTTCGCTGCATCCCAAAAATTTTGGTAGGATGTATTTTCATTGTCATTTGTTTCTATGTATCTTTTGGTCTCTTCTCTAATTTCTCCTTTGACCCAGTCCTTCTTTAAAAGTATGTTGTTTAATCTCCATGTATTTGTGTTTTTTCCCGCTTTCTTTTTACAGTTGATATCCAATTTCAAAGCCTTGTGATCAGAGAATATGCATGGTATGATTTCAATCTTCTTAAATTTGTTGAGACTGATTTTATGTCCCAATATATGGTCTATCCTTGAGAATGTTCCGTGTACACTAGAAAAGAATGTATAGTCTGATGTTTTAGGATGAAGTGCTCTATAAATGTCAATTATGTCCATTTCATCTAATGTGTCATTTAGGGCTACTATTTCGTTATTTATTTTCTGTTTGGATGATCTATCCATAGCTGTCAATGATGTATTTAAGTCCCCTAGTATAATTGTGTTTTGGTCAATTTCTCCCTTTAGTTCTGTTAGTAGTTGCTTGGTGTATTTCGGTGCTCCCTGATTGGGGGCATAAATATTGATGACTGTTATGTCTTCTTGTTGTACAGTCCCCTTCACCATTATGAAATGTCCATCTTTATCTCTTGTTATCTTTTTCACCTTGAAGTCTGTTTCATCTGATATCATTATGGCTACACCTGATTTTCTCTGGGTACCATTTGCTTGGAGTGTCAATTTCCACCCTTTCACTTTGAGTCTATGCTTGTCCTTGTAGCTGAGATGTGTCTCTTGTAGACAGCATATGGATGGGTTTAGTTTTTTGATCCAATCTGCTACTCTGTGCCTTTTTATTGGTGAGTTCAGTCCATTTACATTTAGGGTGATTATTGATATGTGAGGATTTCCTGTCATTCTATCTTTAGTTTTCTGGTAAGGCTGTGTCTCCATTGTTTCTTTGCCTTTTTGTTGTTGTCTATTATTTCTGTGTGGTGGTATTCTATGATGTTTCCCTCTGTTTCTCCTTTTATTCCAGTATATATTTCAATTCTGGATTTATTTTGAGTGGTTACCCTTAAGTTTATGTAAAAGAAAGTTTGATATTTAGAGTATTCCATTTTCTTCAGCACGCTTACTTTCTCCATTCCCATATTCCGGTTCAGGCCTTTACTCTCCCCCTTTTTGAGTTTTGGTTGCCACAAATTGTCCCTGTTGATGGTGGTCGAATAGCCTCCTTTAGTATTTCTTGTAGTGCAGGTCGTGTATTAGAAAATTCCCTCAGCTTCTGTATGTCTGAAAAGGTCTTTATTCCTCCTTCATATCTAAAGGATATCTTTGCTGGATATATTATTCTTGGCTCATGATTTCTCTCTTTCAATAGTTTGAATATTTGGTTCCACTCCCTCCTGGCTTGTAGAGTTTCTGCTGAAAAATCTGATGATAATCTAATGGGCTTTCCTTTGTATGTTACCGTCTTCTTTTCCCTGGCTGCCTTGAGGATTCTTTCTTTGTCATTGATTTTAGACAGCTTCAATACAATGTGCCTTGGAGAAGGCCTGTTGGGATTGAGGTAACTAGGTGTTCTATTTGCTTCTTGGATTCGAGGGTCCAGTTCTGTCCACAAATTTGGGAAGTTCTCATCAACAATTTGTTTGAATATATTCTCTGTTCCCTTCTCTCTTTCTTCTCCTTCTGGTATGCCCATTATTCTTATATTGCTCTTTCTGATGGAGTCAGAAAGTTCTTGTAGAGTTCTTTCATTTCTTTTAAGTCTCAAGTCTCTTTCTTCTTCTATCTGTGTCATTTCCAGGTTTCTATCTTCGATGTCACTGATTCTTTCCTCCATCTGGTCAACTCTACTACCTAAGCTGGTTATTTCATTCTTAATTTCTTCTATTGAGTTCTTAATCTCCAGAAATTCTATTTGGTTCTTTTTTAAGATTTCAATCTCTTTTGTAAAATGCTCATACTGTTCTTTGATTGAGTTTCTGAGTTCATTTAACTGCCTATCTGTGTTTTCTTGTATCTCGTTGAGTTTTTTCAGAACTGCAATCTTGAATTCTCTGTCATTTAAGTGACATATTTCTGTATCTTTAAGTCCCTTCTCTGGAGATTTTTCACTTTCTTTCTGAGCTATCTTGTTGCCTTGGTTATTCATGGCGATTACTGGTTTACTATTTCTCTTCCTAGACATCTACAGGAGTGACTTCTGCAACAGGTTGATAGGAAGAGGTCTTTCTTTTGTTTGCCAGTACTTGTTGGTAGAATGTTTTATTATTTCTCCAACTGCAACTTATTTTTCTTCTCCCACACGGTAGTGCTGTTTTCTCTGCACTATACAACTTCTCACACAATGGGGGGATTCCCTGGGAGACGGGCTTCTCCTCTATTTATAGTTCGTCTAGGTCACAGGGCGCAGTGTCCCGGGGGGTATGCGGAGAGCTTTTGATGTTCCAAAGCTCTTCCAGCTCCTGATTCAGAGCCCGTATGTTTCAGCAGTTCTGTTTACTCCTGCAGGGATCCGCCCAGATAGGTGGGGTCAGGGGCGGGGTGAGTTGTGAGAGGTGGCCCAGAGCAATGGCGGCGACCACCACCACAGCCGATCCTGCTTCCACAGCTCTCTCCCCTTTGCCGGAACTAGTTGGGGTGTGAATTTGTGTCTGCGGTACACAGTTCTCAAAATAGCAAATTTTCTGTTGTTTTGAGCTGACACTACTACTGTTTCGCTTCTAGCACCGGGCAGGTGGGGGCGGGGCGAGCTCTGGGAGGGGTGGGAGGGGGCGGCTAGTCTCAGTGCCTAAGGCTCCGTTCTCTGCTCGGCAGTGCGGCTTAAACTACCGTTTTCAGCCTTTTTCCCTCAGTCTTTTCTCCGAGGTCTCTGCTGTGAGCATTGGGTTCAGCCGTGTTATATGCTGTCCCCTCAGCCCCGTGGGCCACAAGCGGAGCCCTAGCAGTCTGAGTTCCTCCCTCTCCCGCAGCTGCGGTAGTTCCGGGAAGCAGCGCGCTCGGTGCACTGAGCTATGTCTGCGTCCTGCGCCCGCGCGGCTCCGTCTCCGCGTACTTCTCCCTTTCCTCCTCCCTCCACTCGCGCGAATCTCCCACCTGTAGGTGATTTCAGTCGGTAGTGGGCCTCTTCGTCTTGCCTGTCTGCTGTGCAGGGAGTCCTTTGTGGAGTTTTTGTTGTTCAATTCTTTGTAGATTCCAGGGGAGCTTTACAGAGGCTCACCTCACTCCGCCATTTTTCTGATTTTCACTTTCTTTCTGAGCTATCTTGTTGCCTTGGTTATTCATGGCGGTTACTGGTTTACTATATCTCTTCCTAGACATCTACAGGAGTGGCCTCTGCAACAGGTTGATAGAAAGCGGTCTTTCTTTTGTTTTCCAGTACTTGTTGGTAGAATGTTTCATTTTTTCTCCAACTACAGCTTACTTTTCTTCTCCCACTCGGTAGTGCTATGTTTTCTCTGCACTATTTCAGCTTCTCACACAATGGGGGGATTCCCTGGGTGTCGGGCTTCTCCTCTGTTAATAGTTCATCTAGGTCACAGGGCGCAGTGTCCGTGTGGGTATGCAGAGAGCTTTTGATGTTCCAAAACTCTTCCTGCACCAGATTCAGAGCCCGTATGTTTCAGGAGTTCTGTCTACTCCTGCAGGGATCCACACACGTAGGTGGGGCAGGGTCGGGGTGAGTTGTGAGAGGTGGCCCAGAGCAATGGCGGCGACCACCACCACAGCCGGTCGTGCTTCCACAGCTCCCCCCCTTTTGCCGGAACTAGTTGGGCTGCGAACCTGTGTCTGTGGTTCACAGTTCTCAGAAGAGCAAATATTCTGTTATTTTGCTCTGACACTGCTGCTGTTCCGTTTTTAGCACCAGGCAGGTGGGGGCGGGGCGAGCTCTGGGAGGGTAGGGAGGGGGCGGCTAGTCTCAGTGCCTAAGGCTCCGTTCTCTGCTTGTCAGTGAGGGCTTAAACCACCGTTTTCAGCCTTCTTCCCTCAGTCTTTTCTATGAGGTCTCTGCCGTGAGCGTTGGGTTCAGCCATGTTATATGCTGCCCCCTCAGCCCTGTGGGCCACAATCGGAGCCCTAGCAGTCCGAGTCCTTCCCTCTCCTGCAGCTGCGGTAGTTCTGGGAAGCAGCGAGCTTGGAGCACTGAGCGAGGTCTGCGTCCTGTGCCCGCGCGGCTCCGTCTGCGTACTTCTCCCTTTCCACCCCCCCTCCTGCTCACGCGAATCTCCCACATGTAGGTGATTTCGGTAGTGGGCCTCTTCGTCTTGCCTGTCTGCTGTGCAGGAAGTCCTTTGTGGAGTTTTTGTTGTTCGATTCGTTGTAAATTCCAGGGGAGCTTTACAGAGGCTCACCTCTCGCCGCCATTTTTTCTCCAACCTCATGAGATTTGTATCTTTGATGTCAGTGATTCTTTCCTCCATCTGGTCAGCTTTATTACCTAAGCTGACTATTTTGTTCTTCATCTTTTTGATTGAGTTCTGAATTTCCAGAAGTTTATTTGGTTGCTTTTTAAAATTTCAATCTCTTTTGTAAAGTGTTCATTTTGTTCTTTGATTGTGTTTCTGAGTTCATTAAACTGCCTGTCTGTGTTATCTTGCACTTCATTGAGTTTTTTTCAGAACTGCTATTTTGAATTCTCTGTCATTAAATCACATATTTCCATGTCTTTATGTTCATTTTCTGGAGTCTTTTCATTTTCTTCTGGGTTGCCTTATTATTTTGGGTATTCATGGCAATTAGTGAATTATTATTTATCTTCCTGGGCATGTAGAGGAGTGGGTTCTGCAACACATTGATAGGAAGAGGTCTTTCCCTTGCTTTCCAGTAGGTGTTTGTAGAATGTTTTCTTTTCTTTCCAACTGCAGCCTTTAATTCTCTCTCTCATGCTGTAGTTTTATGTTTTCTCTGTACTGTTCCAGCGTCCCACACAAGGGGGGATTCCCTGGAAGTTGTGCTTCTCCTCTGTGAGCAGGTTGCCTGGGTCTAAAGGCACTGCCTCCTTTGGAAGATGTGGAAATCTTCTGAAATCTGAACCTCTTCTTGAACCAGATTCAGGGCCTCTGTGTTTCAGTGGCTCTTTTTTTATCCCTGGGGGGATCTGCCCAGATAGGTGGGGGTTGGGGGCAGTGAGGGTTGTGAAAGATGGCTGTGGTCAATGGGGGCGACCACCAGCACAGCCTGCCCTCCACCCAGAGCTCCCTCCCCTTTGCCAGAACGAGTTGGGGTGAAAGTCTCTCTCTTTTGGCTGCAGATCTCAGAACTGCAAATATTCTGTTTTTTGATTTGACACTGCTACCATTCTGCTTCTATCACTGGGCAGGTAAGGTGAAGCAAGCTCTGCGAGGATAGGAGGAGTTGGCTTGACTCTGTGCCTATGACTTCCATCCTCTGCTTGGCAGTGAGACCTTAAACCTGCATTTTCACCTTTCTTCCCTTAGTCTTTGCTCAGAGTTCTCTACCATGAGCATTGAGTTCATCCGGGTTATGTGCTGATTTCTCAGGAAGGACTTTTGGCCATAAGGGGAGCACTGGCAGTGTGAATTCTCCCCTCTCCCATGGCTGCAGTAGCTCCAGAATGCAGGGAGCTCATATTTACAAGCTAGGTCTGCATCCTGTGTCCACGCGGCCCACGTCTCCGTACTTCCTGCTTCCCTCCTCCCCCAATCACCCAATTTGCCTACCTTTAGATGATTTAAGTTGTGTTTTTGTTAGTCTTACCTGTCTGCTGCAGGGAGTTCTTTGTGGAATTAAAGTTGTTCAATTTGTTGTAAATTCCAGGGGTGATTTCTAGAGGCTCACCTCACACTGCCATTTCTATGCTGTCATCTCTGGAAAGAATGAGAGAATATACTCTTTAATACGAGAACTCTTAATTTTTCTTTCTTCTTTGGAACACTCTGGGTATTGCCTACGTGCAAATCCTAAAACCCTGGAATAAATCTTTATCATTCAAAGCCTTCAGACTCTTTCTGAGTTCATTCAACACCTCATTCCTTTCTGGAATCAATACAAGAGTAAACAATCTCCAAATTTCAACAAACATTAACATAGTTGCCCTCATACTTTCAGTCTGTTTGAGGATGCAGTAAATGTGCTCTTTCCATGTTTGGGGTCAGGTCACCTCAGATTTTAATAGGATAATGGAATCTGGGTTCTGACCACATCTTCACTAGCACAAGCTTTGCTGAATAACTCTAGATGTGGCTTTGATTTGTGGCAATATAGAGGAGATGAAGAGGAAACGAGATAGAAAATAAATTTTAAATTGAAGAACGTTCCATATACATAAGATGCCAGTTAATACTGGGTCTCTGCTTTTAAATACATTACAACCTAGCAGGGAGATAAGTCCTATTTACATAGGGAGTAAGTAAGACTGCGGGAGGGAGACCTATTTAAGGGGGGTTATTATTGATAAGAGCTTCAACTATTGACTGAGAGATGAAGGAAGCATCAGGTGAAAGAGAGCTAGCCTTGAAGCAAACACAGCAACTGACATGCTAAACAAGGATGGTTTCTCTCTACTTTGGGAACTGGGTACTTGGTTGTACCATTCTCCAGGAGAGAAGAATGAAGCAGGTGTAAATTTGGAGTCTAGGGGAAGAGGGGGAGTGGTCCATGGACATAATGGATTCAACTTTGTGTAGGTTGAGATGCGCAGGTGGCACACAAGAGGAGATTGCCACAGCCAATTAGATATATGTGTCTAGAACTCAGGAGACAGATCTGGGTAAAAATACATAATATTCAGAATCAAGAGGTAATTGAAGAGTAAAAGTGGATTAGCACACCTAGGAGCTGTGTGTAGAGAGAGAGGGAAGTGGAGAAATGATGAAACTCTGGAAAACCTTTACTTAAAGGAAGAGAAAAGAAAGAATATCTTGCAAAGGATTCTGAGACTTTTGATGTCACATCTTCTTCTGCCCTGGCTAACATCTAAGTTCGTTTTCAGCTGTGCTGGATAGTGCCTGGTGAGCTCACAGCTTCCCATCTTTTTGCTTCTTTGCTTGAGAACTTTCTCTGGTGCCATTGGAACTTACTCAGCAAGAACAGGAACATCTCACAGTGCTGAGAATTTAACAAATTTAGGTAGAAAAATAATCTGCTTCCAACCTTTGGTGGCTCAATTCTGAGGTGTGTTCCACAGAGTTCCTCAGGGTGCCCACCACACTGTTTTGATACCCTTTACTAGCTAATTTTCTTATCCCTATTTCATTGTTTGTTCTTTCACCATTTCATTGTTTGTACTTCCTGGGATCATTTCCCTAATAAATTATCTGAATTATCCTTCCCTCCTCCAAAAATATTTACCTGTCTCAGGATCTTGGAGGGAAAAGCTAAACTAATACAGAAGGAAAAACCAGATGGGTAGGGAAAAATCAATAGCCTGGTATCTTGGGGAGGGTGGTGGAGAACAAGGATAGAACTTCATGAAGACATTGACCAGCAGTGCAAAGTAGTTCAGAGATATCGAGCTGGATAAGGCCTGAAAATATTTCCCTGAATTTAGCAGCTAGAAGATGAATGACAAGAGCATTTTCAGTAAAGTGGTAAAACTAGTAGGTAAATTTTAGATGTTGTTAAGTGATTGTGGGTTGAAAAGAGGAGGAAGTAAAATAGGGGGAAATGGTAGCAGCTAGAAAGAAACATGTAGCAAGGGGAAATATTTGTTAATTTATTTAAGATGGTGTGGACTGAGTGTGCCAAACAAGAAAAAAGCAGTAGAAATCATGCCAGTAGAGGAATGTGAACAATTAATAGAATAGAAAAGGAAGAAGGGAAAGGATAGAATCCAAAGTGGAAATCATCCATGTTCAACATACCTTGCCCACAAAAACTGGACCCAATGATAAATGTACCATGAGAAACTTTATGGTGAGTAAGAAATGGTGGGTAGAAAAAGTTTGTAACTTGACTTCTATTTTCTCTGTAAAGTAGGAGACCAGTCGTAAGTCAATATCTGTAGCAGAGATGATCAGGAACAGAGAATTGAGGACAGTGGTGAGGTTTGAAATACAGTTGCAGGAACTCAGAGCTACAGAATGTATAGATGAATAGAATGATGACTAGAAAGTACTAAAACCCCTAAAGGCTGAGAATGTGACAGTGTGGTGGCCTCAATCCCCGAGGTTTTGTTCAGATGCTCAGAGACAAAGCCTAGAATCCTAAAGAATATATTTATTCAAATGGTTATATTAGTCAGAGTTCTCCAGAAGAATAGGACCAATAGTGTGTGTGTGTGTGTGTGTGTGTGTGTGTGTGTGTGTGTGTGACAGAGAGAGAGAAAGAGAGAGAGCGAGAGCTTTTAAGGAATTAACTCAAATGACTGCAGGGTCTGGCAAGTCCAAATTCTGCAGGGACGGCCAGGAGGCTGGAGACCCAGAAAAGAGCTGGTGTTGCAGCTCTGAGTCTGAAGGCAGTCTGGAGGCACAATCCTCTCTGCCTTGGGGAAGCTCGGTCTTTTTTTTTTCTTTTAAGGCCTTCAAAATGATTAGTGAGGCCCACCCACATTATGGGTAATCTGCTTTATTCAAAGTCTATTAATATAAATATTAATATCATCTAAAGAATACTTTCCTCTGGATGGTGAACACACAACATGGTATATAGATGATATATTACAGAATTGTACACCTGAAACCAATGTAACTTTACTAACCATTGTCACCCCAATAAACTTTAATTTAAAAAAATACTTTCATGGCATCATCTAACTGGTGATTGACCAAAAGTCTGGGTACCATAGACTAGTCAAGTTGACACATAAAATTAACCATCATACAGTGGTGGTAAGAGAATGGTTTAAATTATATATAAAAACCTACACTGATTACAGGTTAAAGTGCAAAAGGAGAAGCCTGATACCCTGAGAAAAAAACGAATCTATGAGGGAAGGCTTAAGAACTTGCTCCTTGGGTGACTGTTATGTTCATTAAAGTTTGAGAACCATAGGATTAAAAGGGACTTGCTAATTAAATTACCGGATACCTATGATGGCAATAAGGAGTAAGGGGAGTTTTAAAAATGAAATGCTATGTCCAAAGTATGTGACATTAACAATAAAGGTTTATGTGTTGTCTAGTCCCATGGTTATGGGTGTCTGAAATGAAGGTGAAGTTCAATGAAGCTACCTTGGTCAAGGAACTCTGAAACTAGGTGGTTGCCTAGGTCCTCCTGGCCACTGGAGTTGTCCTGGTTGAGGGCAGTATTGGGGTTGGATGGTGGTGGATGCATTAGTAAAGAGAGAAGAACTAAAGGGATTCATTATAGCTACAAGAGCAAAAAGTAAACTATATCCTCTTCTCTCCTGACCTTTTACGATACTAAACATGGGAAGGAGAGCTCTCTTGAAAAACCAGCAGAGGAAGCAATGTTCTTGGAGAGAGCTAGATTATAATGAGAATAAGAATTGGCATTCTATGAAGACAGAAAGGGAATTTGTTTCTATTGGAACAGGGGTGACAGAGGGCACCAGAGAGTTTGGCAGGAAAGAAGGAATCAGAAGAAGGACTGGTAAAAGGGGTTTGGAGCATTGTGTGTGTGTGTGTGTGTGTGTGTGTGTGTGTGTGTGTGTGTGTATTACATGATACTGAATCAGCTCCAACTCCTGGTCACACTATGAATGAGTAATGTCCACAATTTCCTCTCCTCAACAACCCTGTTCAGCTCCCATGGACTCATGCCTCTGGCTTCTTTTATGGAGTCAACCTATCTTATATTTGGTCTTTCTCTTTTCTTGCTGCCTTCTATTCTGGAGCATTAAGAAAAGCTAAATGGCCAGTGGATCTTTGGGGGCAGAGGCCAAGAAAGACAGAAATTGTTGTCTGCAGGATTAACTGATATTACAGTTCCAAATGGAATTTGAAATTAGGACAAGTTAGTACCCCTATAAGGCCTCAGATTATTTTATTAAACAATGGTTATAGCAGATTGACATTTGCCCTGGTTCCAAGTAGAATAAGCTATTTTGCTCCCTGGGGAAAACCCTATTCCCAATGTGCAAGTGAAGATAATGGTTAGTCCTCAGGACTTTGTGGAGGGGGCATCACAAGCTGGATCTTGTAGGAAGGATGAGAAGAAAATTTCAGATGGATGAGCAAAACCGTGAAGGAGAGATCAAGCAAAGCCCATTTAGACCATGGCAACCAGACATGCTTTACACTCACAAAACCCTCATTTATCTCTAGAATCACTGATGTTGCTCAGCATGGGTGGGGTGATTTCCTCAGAACTGCCTGTGTACAAAAAACGTTTAGGTTGTCTTTGGAATTTTAGGAAAGGAAATGCCCTTTCTTTGCTGGTTTCACCCTTAAGTAATGAAAGGCCTTGAGAGGCTGAACATGACTCTTAGGAATCCTCTTGTCGGGGACGTGGCCACAACCTCAGCAGCATGCCTAATGGCTTTACCAAAGTGTTGGCTTCTTCTCAAAACATCAGAATGGTGTGAGCTAATTTGAACCTGGCCAAAGGAGATGATGTAGAGAAGAATTTAGAGAAGTTTTCTTTTTTCATCTGACTTAGAGACATCGATACCACTGTTATCAAATGTGAAAAAAGAGAAATATGTTTGGGAATTATTATTATCTATATTCATTCAGCCAACTAAAAGGTGGAAAGTACTCACCCTGTTCCAATATTTAGTACAAAAAATTCAAATAAAAATAACTTTTAAAGAATTATAATAAATTTTTAATTTCTTAAATAATTGCTTGATTTCTTCTTTTTTTTTAGTGAGTGGCAATATAAGGCACTGAGTTTAGTTCATTACATATCATCCTTCAACTAGCTTCACTTGGGACCCAGGAAAACATGTTTAGGAATTTCCTGTACTGTGATACCTGTGTTATAGACACCTATTCAATATGCCTAAGTTACTCAAAAGTGTGTGTGTGTGTGTGTGCGCGCGCGCGTGCGCACATGCATGTGTGTGTGCATTTTAATAATTAGAGAAAATATATTTGAACAATCTTAGCATACAATCTCATGATAAAATTCTTTCTGGGGACCTAAATCAGATAACTAATGAGGTAGGAATGTCATAATACATTTGTAACCCCTGAGTGGATTCCAGCTCTTAACAAGGTCTGATTATGCCGACAATAGTGATTTACGTAACTTTTGAGGCTTGTTAAATCAGATCATATGTAGGAAAGTAAGGAAATAAATAAATAATGTGTGAGTAAATGCAAGTAAAATCAAGTGAAGATTTGAGAAAACTATCTACATAATTATTTCCTTAAAAGTTCCTTTTGGAAGAAATAAAACTCATTATTTGCAAATGACATGATACTATATATAGAAAACACTAAAGTCTCCACCAAAATATTATTAGAACTAATAAATAAATTCAGTAAAGTTGCAGGATACAGAATGCATATATAGAAATTTGTTGCATTTCTATGCACAAATAACAAATGATTAGAAGGAGAAATTAAGAAAACAATCTCATTTACAATTGCATCAAAAGGCAAAAAATACCTAAGAATAAATTAAACCAAAGAGGTGAAAGACCTGTATTCTAAAAACAATAATAAGTTGAAGAAAAATTGAAGAAGATACAAATAAATGGAAGAATATACCTTGCTCATAGATTGGAAAAATTAATATTGCTAAAATTTTCTTACTATCTAAAGTAATAGACAGATTCAATGCAATCTCTATTAAAATACCAATGGAATTCTTCTCCAAGTTAAAACAACTAATGCTAAAATTTTTATTGAACCACGAATGACCTTCTATAGCCAAAGAAATCTTGAGAAAGAACAAAGTGAAAGGTATCACACCTCCTGGTATCAAACAATACCACGAAGCTACAATAACAAAAGCGTTATGTTATAGCCATAAAAAGAGATCAGTAGATCAATGGAATAGAATAGAGAGGCCAGAAATATATTCTCACTTATATGGTCAATTAATCTATGGCAAAGGAGGCAAGAATATACAATGGGGTAAAGACAGTCTCATCAACAAGTTGTGTTGGGAAAATTGGATGGAAAAATGCAAAAGAATGAAATTAGACCACTTTCTTATACCATATACAAAAATAAATTCAAAATGGATTAAAGACTTAAACATAACACCTGAAAATATAAAACTCCTTGAAGAAAGCATAGAAAGTAAACACTTTGATGTTGTTTTTAGCAATATCTGTTTGGCTGTGATTCCTTGGACAAGGGCAAAAAACTGAAAACAAACAAAGGGGACTACATCAAAATAAAAAGTTTTACACATAAAACAAATACATCAGCAAAATGAAAAGACAACCTATTGAATGGGAGAAGGTATTTGCAAATGGTGTATCTGATAAGGAGTTAATATCAAAAACACAAAGGAACTCATCTAACTTAGTAAAAAACAAACAAACAAAAAAACCATCTTACTAAATAATGGGCAGAGGACCTGAATTGACATTTCTTTAAAGAAGACATACAGATGGCCAACAGACATATGACAAGGTGCTCAATATCACTAATCATCAAGGAAATTCAAATTTAAACCACAACAACATATCACCTCACAACTGTCAGAATGGCTATTGTCAGTAAACACGTAACAAATGCTAGTGGGGATGTGGAGAAAAGGAAACCTTTATACATTGTTGGTGAGTTCGTAAATTGGTGCAGCCACTATGGAAAACAGTATGAAGATGCCTCAAAAAATTAACACTAGAACTACCATGTGATCCAACAATTCCGCTCCTGGGTTTTTAAGGGGGGAGGGGAGTGGTAGATAAGAGTAAAGGGGATCAAATATATGGTGATGGAAGGTGAACACACAATGGGATTTATAGAGGATGTAACACAGAATTGTACACCTGAAATCTATGTAACTTTACTAACAATTGTTACCCCTATAAATTTAATTTAAAAGAAAAAAAGAGAAAAATACAGTAATTGTTTAAATTTAAAAGAAATTGTCACAGTAAAAAACACATTGCCATTAATCCCCCTCAAAATATTCCCCTTCACTTCAAACACACTTATCCCATCATCCTTGCAACTTTTGAAGCAGTTCTGGAAGTCCTCTTTAGTGAATGTCTTTAGATATGCTGTCATGCATGCCTTGATGTCGTGAATTAATTAAAAATCTTTACCTTTCATTATCATTTTGACTTTGGGGAAGAGCCAGAAGTTGCACAGTGCCAGATTTGGTGAATTAGGTGAATGAGGACACATCATAATGTTTTTATTTGATAGAAGTTGCCATACCAGAAGTGATGTGGGACACGGAGCATTGTCATGATGGAAGATGAAGTAAACACACTCACAAAAGAGGACTTTCAGAACTGCTTCAGAAAGTGGCAAGAATGATGGGATAAGTGTGTTTGAATGGGGGTGGGAGTGGGGGTGCAATTTGAGAGGGATTAATGACAATGTGTCTTTTACTGTAATAAATTTAAAAAAATTTAAACATTCACTGTATTTTTTGATCACACCTCATATGTCCAGGCATTGATGAAAGACTGGAAAGTTCAAAAGTTTAAGTTCCCAGGCTAGTTAAGCAAGAATAGAATCATTTCCTCATACCCCGACCTACTTGATTTTAATAACTTAACAGCTAGAGTATAGTGATTGCATTTTATTTCTTCACTCTACCCCTCAGAGGAAAATTAAATTTATTCCTTTTGTAAGAGAACAATAAAAGATAAGATGAAGAGTCTTGTGACTGATCTCCGAAGATTAAATGAAATCAGTAATATCAGCATTGTCAGCTATGGAAAGAGCATGGTTCTGCCCCCACTCCATGAATTACCAATATGTGTTTCCTATCTTAATAACTAGCTTAACATTTATACAATGAAATGGAAAACAGACTACAGTCATAAATCCAGGTGAACCTAATGAATTCCTAGGGGGGTGTGCTACACTTGTAAATCATTCTCATTTAAATCTTGTAACTAGGGATTGAACTTCCGGAAAAATGGCGGCATGAGGTGAGCCTCTGTAAAACTCCCCTGGAATTTAAAACGAATCAAACAACAAAAACTCCACAAAGGACTCCCTGCACAGCAGACAGGCAAGGTGAAGAGGCCCACTACCGACTGAAATCACCTACAGGTGGGAGATTCGCGCGAGTGGAGGGAGGAGGAAAGGGAGAAGTGCGTGGAGACGGAGCCACGCGGGCGCAGGACGCAGACCTAGCTCAGTGCTCCGAGCTCGCTGCTTCCCGAAACTACCGCAGCGGCGAGTGAGGGAAGAACTCGGACTGCTAGGGCTCCGCTTGTGGTCCACAGGGCTGAGGGGACAGCATATACCACGGCTGAACCCAACGCTCACGGCAGAGACCTCGGAGAAAAGACTGAGGGAAAAAGGCTGAAAACGGTGGTTTAAGCCCGCACTGCCGAGCAGAGAACGGAGCCTTAGGCACTGAGACTAGCCGCCCCCTCCCACCCCTCCCAGAGCTTGCCCCGCACCCACCTGCCCGGTGCTAGAAGTGAAACAGTAGCCGTGTCAGATCAAAACAACAGAAAATCTGCTGTTTTGAGAACTGTGGGCCGCAGACACAAATTCACAGCCCAACTAGTTCCGGCAAAGGGGAGGGAGCCGTGGAAACAGGACCAGCTGCGGTGGTGGTTGCCGCCATTGCTCTGGGCCACCTCTCACAACTTACCCCGCCCCTGGCCCCACCTATCTGGGTGGATCCCTGCAGGAGTAAACAGAACTGCTGAAACATACGGGCTCTGAATCAGGAGCTGGAAGAGCTTTGGAACATCAAAAGCTCTCCGCATACCCACTGGGACACTGCGCCCTGTGACCTAGACGAGCTATTAACAGAGGAGAAGCCCGTCTCCCAGGGAATCCCCCCATTGTGTGAGAAGCAGGAATAGTGCAGAGAAAACAGCACTACCGTGCGGGAGAAGAAAAATAAATTGCAGTTGGAGAAATAATAAGACATTCTACCAACAAGTACTGGAAACAAAAGAAAGACCTCTTCCTATCAACCTGTTGCAGAAGTCACTCCTGTAGATGTCTAGGAAGAGAAATAGTAAACCAGTAATCGCCGTGAATAACCAAGGCAACAAGATAGCTCAGAAAGAAAGTGAAAAGTCTCCAGAGAAGGCACTTAAAGATACAGAAATGAGTGACTTAAGTGACAGAGAATTCAAGATTGCAGTTCTAAAAAAACTCAACGAGATACAAGAAAACACAGATAGGCAGTTAAATGAACTCAGAAACTCAATCAAAGAACAGCATGAGCATTTTATGAAAGAGATCGATATTTTAAAAAAGAACCAAAGAGAATTTCTGGAGATTAAGACCTCAATAGAAGAAATTAAGAATGAAATAAGAAGCTTAGGTAGTAGAGTTGACCAGATGGAGGAAAGAATCAGTAACATCGAAGATAGAAACCTGGAAATGACACAGACAGAAGAAGAAAGAGACTTGAGACTTAAAAGAAATGAAAGAACTCTACAAGAACTTTCTGACTCCATCAGAAAGAGCAATATAAGAATATGGGCATACCAGAAGGAGAAGAAAGAGAGAAGGGAACAGAGAATATATTCAAACAAATTGTTGATGAGAACTTCGCAAATTTGTGGCCAGAACTGGACCCTCGAATCCAAGAAGCAAATAGAACACCTAGTTACCTCAATCCCAACAGGCCTTCTCCAAGGCACATTGTATTGAAGCTGTCTAAAATCAACGACAAAGAAAGAATCCTCAAGGCAGCCAGGGAAAAGAAGACGGTAACTTACAAAGGAAAGCCCATTAGATTATCATCAGATTTTTCAGCAGAAACTCTACAAGCCAGGAGGGAGTGGAACCAAATATTCAAACTATTGAAAGAGAGAAATCATGAGCCAAGAATAATATATCCAGCAAAGATATCCTTTAAATCTGAAGGAGGAATAAAGACCTTTCCAGACATACAGAAGCTGAGGGAATTTTCTAATACACGACCTGCACTACAAGAAATACTAAAGGAGGCTATTCGAACACCATCAACAGGGACAATTTGTGGCAACCAAAACTCAAACAGGGGGAGAGTAAAGGCCTGAACCGGAAAATGGGAATGGAGAAAGTAAGCGTGCTGAAGAAAATAGAATACTCTAAACATCAAAATTTTCTTTTACATAAACTTAAGGGTAACCACTCAAAATAAATCCAGAATTGAAATATATAATGAAATAAAAGAAGAAACAGAGGGAGACATCATAGAATACCAGAACACAGAAATAATAGACAACAACAAAAAGGCAAAGAAACAATGGAGACACAGCCTTACCAGAAAACTAAAGATAGAATGACAGGAAATCCTCACATATCAATAATCACCCTAAATGTAAATGGACTGAACTCACCAATAAAAAGGCACAGAGTAGCAGATTGGATCAAAAAACTAAACCCAACCATATGCTGTCTCCAAGAGACACATCTCAGCTACAAGGACAAGCATAGACTCAAAGTGAAAGGGTGGAAATTGACACTCCAAGCAAATGGTACCCAGAGAAAATCAAGTGTAGCCATAATGATATCAGATGAAACAGACTTCAAGGTGAAAAAGATAACAAGAGACAAAGATGGACATTTCATAATGGTGAAGGGGAATGTACAACAAGAAGACATAACAGTCATCAATATTTATGCCCCCAATCAGGGAGCACCGAAATACACCAAGCAACTACTAACAGAACTAAAGGGAGAAATTGACCAAAACACAATTATACTCGGGGACTTAAATACATCATTGACAGCTATGGATAGATCATCCAAACAGAAAATAAATAACGAAATAGTAGCCCTAAATGACACATTAGATGAAATGGACATAATTGACATTTATAGAGCACTTCATCCTAAAACATCAGACTATACATTATTTTCTAGTGTGCACGGAATATTCTCAATGATAGACCATATATTGGGACATAAAATCAGTCTCAACAAATTTAAGAAGATGGAAATCATACCAAGCATATTCTCTGATCACAAGGCTTTGAAATTGGATATAAACTGTAAAAAGAAAGCGGGAAAAAACACAAATACATGGAGATTAAACAACATACTTTTAAAGAAGGACTGGGTCAAAGAAGAAGTTAGAGGAGAGATCAAAAGATACATAGAAACAAATGACAATGAAAATACATCCTACCAATATTTTTGGGATGCAGCGAAAGCAGTTTTAAGAGGGAAATTTATCTCATTACAGGCCTATCTCAAGAAACAAGAAAACTCCCAAATAAATAACCTCATGTTACACCTTAAAGAACTAGAAAAAGAACAACAAGCAAAACCCAAGGTCAGCAGAAGAAAGGAAATAACAAAAATTAGAGCAGAACTACATGAAATAGAGAACAAAAAGACAATAGAAAAAATTAATGTGACGAAGAGCTGGTTCTTTGAGAAGATTAACAAAATTGACAAACCCTTGGCTAGACTTACTAAGATAAAAAGAGAGAAGACACTGATTAACAAAATCAGAAACGTAAAAGGGGAAGTTATCACGGACACCACAGAAATACAAAGGATCATCCAAGAATACTATGAAGGACTATATGCCACCAAATTCAACAACCTAGAAGAAATGGACAAGTTCTTAGAAACATATAGCCTTCCAAGGCTGAACCATGAAGAACTGGAAAATCTAAACAGACCGATCACCAGTAACGAAATTGAATCAGTCATCCAAAACCTTCCCAAAAGCAAAAGTCCGGGACCAGATGGCTTCACTAGTGAATTCTACCAAACCTTCAAAGAGGATCTAATACCAATTCTGCTCAAACTCTTCCAAAAAATTGAAGAAGAGACAGTACTCCCTAACTCATTTTATGAGGCCAACATTACCCTGATACCAAAACCTGGTAAGGACAGCACAAAAAAAGAAAACTACAGACCAATATCTCTAATGAATACTGATGCAAAAATCCTAAACAAAATTCTAGCAAATCGAATACAACAATGCATTAAAAAGATTATTCATCACGACCAAGTGGGGTTCATCCCCGGGGCACAAGGATGGTTCAACATACGCAAATCCATCAATGTGATACATCACATAAACAAAATAAAGGACAAAAATCATATGATTATATCAATTGATGCAGAAAAAGCATTTGACAAGAAACAACATCCATTTATGATTAAAACACTTAATAAAATGGGTATAGAAGGAAAATACCTTAACATAATAAAGGCCATATATGACAAGCCCTCTGCTAATCTCATAATTAATGGAGAAAAACTGAAGCCCTTTGCTCTACGTTCAGGAACACGATAGGGCTGTCCCCTATCAACTCTGCTTTTCAACATAGTGTTGGAAGTCCTTGCCAGAGCAATCAGGGAAGAGAAAGAAATAAAAGGCATCCAAATTGGGAATGAAGAAGTTAAATTATCACTCTTTGCAGATGACATGATGCTATATATAGAAAACCCTAAAGACTCCACCAAAAAGCTATTAGAAACAATCAACGAATACAGTAAAGTTGCTGGCTACAAAATCAACGCACAAAAGTCCATTGCCTTCCTATATACTAACAATGAAATCTCAGAAAAAGAAATACAAAAAACAATTCCTTTTGCAATGGCAGCAAAAAGAATAAAATACCTAGGAATAAACTTAACGAAGGATGTGAAAGACCTATATGCTGAAAACTATAAGACATTTTTGAAAGAAATTGAAGAAGACACAAAGAAATGGAAAGACATTCCGTGCTCATGGATTGGAAGAATCAACATAGTTAAAATGGCCATATTACCCAAAGCAATATACAGATTCAATGCAATCCCCATCAAAATCCCAATGGCATATTTTAAAGAAATAGAACAAAAAATCATCAGATTTGTTTGGAACCACAAAAGACCCCGAATAGCCAAAGAAATCTTAAGGAAAAAGAACAATAATGGAGGTATCACACTTCCTGACTTTGGCTTGTACTACAGGGCTACAATAATCACAACAGCATGGTATTGGCAGAAAAACAGACACATAGACCAATGGAATAGAATTGAGAACCCAGAAATAAAACCACATAAATATGGACAGATAATTTTTGACAAAGAAGCTAAAAACATACAATGGAGCAAAGACAGCCTCTTCAATAAATGGTGCTGGGAGAATTGGATAGCCACGTGCAAAGAATGAAACTGGACTGCTATTTGTCACCATGTACCAAAGTTAATTCAAAATGGATCAAAGACTTAAGCATAAGACCTGACACAATAAACTGCATAGAAGAAAACATAGGTACTAAACTTATGGACCTTGGGTTCAAAGAGCATTTTATGAACTTGACTCCAAAGGCAATGGAAGTAAAAGCTAAAATAAACGAATGGGACTATATGAAACTTAAAAGCTTCTGCACAGCAAAAGAAACCATTGACAAAATAAAGAGGCCACCAATTGAATGGGAGAAGATTTTTGCAAACAGTGCCTCCGATAAGGGGCTAGTAACCAGAATATACAAGGAACTCATGCAACTCAACAACAGAAAAACAAACAACCCAATTGAAAAATGGGCGGAGGAATTGAAGAGACATTTCTCCAAAGAGAACATACAAATGGCAAATAGACATATGAAAAAATGCTCAACATCACTAATCATCAGAGAAATGCAAATCAAAACCACAATGAGATATCACCTCACCCCAGTCAGAATGGCTATCATCAACAAGAGAAATAATAACAAATGTTGGAGAGGCTGTGGAGAAAAAGGAACCCTCATACACTGTTGGTGGGAATGCAGACTGGTGCAGCCGCTATGGAAGGCAGTGTGGAGGTTCCTCCAAGAATTACGAATAGAATTGCCATATGACCCAGCAATCCCTCTCCTGGGTATCTACCCAAAAAATTTGAAAACATTTAGAGATAAAGACACGTGTGTGCCAATGTTCATTGCCGCTTTGTTTACGGTGGCCAAGACATGAAACAACCAAAATGTCCTTCGATAGATGAATGGATAAAGAAGTTGTGGTATATATACACAATGGAATACTATTCGGCAGTAAGAAAAGATGATATAGGAACATTTGTGACAACATGGATGGATCTTGAGAGAGTAATGCTGAGCAAAACAAGTCAGACAGAAAAAGCAGAGAACCATGTGATTTCACTGATATGTGGTATATAAACCCAAAACAACAAAAGAACAAGACAAACAAATGAGAAACAGAAACTCATAGACACAGACAATAGTTTAGAGGTTGCCAGAGGGTAACGGGGGCGGGGGGTGGGGGGGTGGGAGATGAGGGTAAGGGGGATCGAATATATGTTGATGGAAGGAGAACTGACTCTGGGTGATGAACACACAATGGGATATATAGATGATGTAATACAGAATTGTACACCTGAAATCTATGTAATTTTACTAACAATTGTCACCCCAATAAATTTAATTAAAAAAAAAAAAGAAAAAAAAAAGAAAAATCGGCAGAGGACTTGAAGAGACATTTCTCCAAAGAGGACATACAAATGGCAAATAGACATATGAAAAAATGCTCAACATCACTAATCATCAGAGAAATGCAAATCAAAACCACAATGAGTTATCACCTCACCCCAGTCAGAATGGCTATCATCAACAAGAGAAATAATAACAAATGTTGGAAAGGCTGTGGAGAAAAAGGAACCCTCATACACTGTTGGTGGGAATGCAGACTGGTGCAGCCGTTATGGAAGGCAGTGTAGAGGTTCCTCCAAGAATTACGAATAGAATTGCCATATGACCCAGCAATCCCTCTCCTGGGTATCTACCCAAAAAATCTGAAAACTTTTAGAGATAAAGACACGTGTGCTCCAATGTTCATTGCAGCTGTGTTTACGGTGGCCAAGACATGGAAACAACCAAAATGTCCTTCGATAGATGAATGGATAAAGAATTTGTGGTATATATACACAATTGAATACTATTCGGCAGTAAGAAAAGATGATACAGGAACATTTGTGACAACATGGATGGATCTTGAGAGAGTAATGCTGAGCGAAACAAGTCAGACAGAAAAAGCAGAGAACCATGTGATTTCACTGATATGTGGTATATAAACCAAAAACAACAAAAGAACAAGACAAACAAATGAGAAACAGAAACTCATAGACACAGACAATAGTTTAGTGGTTGCCAGAGGGTAAGGGGGGCGGGGGGTGGGGGGTGGGAGTTGAGGGTAAGGGGGATCGAATATATGGTGATGGAAGGAGAACTGACTCTGGGTGAGGAACACACAATGGGATTTATATATGATGTAATACAGAATTGTACACCTGAAATCTATGTAATTTTACTAACAATTGTCACCCCAATAAATTTAATAAAATTAAATTAAAATAAATAAATAAATAAATAAATAAATCTTGTAACTTGGAAAGGCTGAAACCCACAATCATTAAAATGACATTTCCTGTTTTGTTTTGTATCATTTTAGTAAGAATGTCAGTAATCACTATATTAAAGGTCTTTAGCGGTGAGGATTAGTTGGAGGGTAGAGAATCCTAAAATACTCAGGAAACATAATACCAAAATGCAGCTTTATATCTTTAGATTTGCTAAGGAGAATATTTTTTTAGAAAACCTGAAGTTTTGTGTAATTATTTTGAGAATTTGACAAGCCTCTTACTACTTTTATAAAATTCAACTAATGTTTTTTAAAAAATGACAGACGACATTGTTAGAGCAGGGCATCTAATTTTTCTCTATGAAAAAAAAAAAGCCCACGGTTTTCATTTATTGGAAACACAGTTTTGCACTCAGTAAATGGTAACTTTCTTCATGTTATTATTAGATATCAGATACTCAGTAAGTGTCTACATTTGTTATAGTGATTATCAATTGAAATGATAATAATTTAGATACATTGAATTAACATATTATGATTCTTTTTTTTTGCTTTCAAATGCTGTACTTGGCTTCATATATATATATAATTGTTGTCAAAAAAAAATTATACACCCTTATATTTATTGCAGCACTATACACAGCAGCCAAGACATGGAAACAACCAAAACGCTCATCGGTAAACGACTGGATTAAGAAACTGTGGTACATTTATACAATGGAGTATTATGCAGCCATAAAGAAGAATGAAATTTTACCATTTGCAGCAATATGTGTGGACCTAGAGAACATTATGATTCATTTTATCTGTTTCTTTTCACTTTTTGTTTTAAATTTGGCTACTAAATAATTTAAAACTACTTTTGTGGCTCACAGTATAATGCTATTAGATATTGCTGGTATAGAGACCAAACACTTTTTTTCTCTATGCTTAACTTAAAAACCTTATTTCCTGCTATGTTTTCTTTTTTGCATTTTCTTTGCTATTCCCTCCTCTTAGAATGCTGTCCCTTTTAAGGACTAACCACACTTTAGGATCTAGCTAAAAACCTCCTTTCTCTATGAAGACTATCTTATTCTTTAGCCAAAAGCACTATTTCCTCCCCTAAACTCCTAAAGCTCTTTATCTATAGTTTTTCATGGCACCAGTTGAGACAGGTTAGCTAACATGTCATTAGGTAAACAGGGAAGTCCCTGGTAGAATAAACAAAGGCAGCCATATCTTAGAACTCCAGGTTCTGAAATGACTCATTTGTTCCAGGGCAAAAATGTAATTGCACTCTGGGGGTAAATGGGTTATTTTGTAAATCCCTTCAGGCTGGGCAACAGAGTGAATCGGATAGAAAGAAGCCATTAGGAGGTGCTAGCTCCCTTCCCCAAGCATGCAAGGAAAAGTATGAAAATAAGAGACTGTTGCCTTAGCCAGTTGGCATCCCAGTTTTGCATACCCCCCTCTCATAAGAGAGCTGTACTTTCGCTTTAATAAAAATCTTTGCTCCTCTGCCTCTCCTTTTGTGTCTGCATTCTCATTCTTCAGGTACATGAGACCATGATCTCTGGGCACCAGACATCAGAATCCTATAACACAATCAATTACTGTCTATATTACAGGTGTTTGTGCACATGTATTATTTCCTTACTAAGCTGTGGGTCTTCGGAGGAAAGGGGCACTTTTAGCTCTATGTCAAATCCCTCAAACTGGGTGAAGATATCAGTGTATAAGTCATAAATCACACTAGTTGTTTTAATAGAAGTTGTTTAATGTAGGAAACTGGTTAACAGACATGGAGGCTTGAGAAGTGGAAAAGGGAAATACAAAGGTAAGGTAAAGGTAGTAACTGCAAAAAGCAGTTACCACCCATGGGGCAGGCAGTAGGATCTCAGGGAAGTGGTGGAATGATCAGAAGCTAGGAGCTAAAAGGGTCTGGTGGAGATGGGACTCAGACCTCTTAAGAGGTGTGCTGTCAAGCTGGTACTTAAAGGAGGGGCCTCATGGAGCTCCAGTTCCAGCCTCGAATGAGAGGATACTAATCAGCCGATTTGGGTGCCTCTGAGGAGGTGTGATAACACTGATTCTAGGAGTGTGAAAAACATCTGGAGACTCTAAGTAGATGCTATGTGGTCTTACTGCTGCTTCCAAGATAAAGAGCCACTGCTTCAGTGACACTAATAGGATTAGTGGAAAATTGAAAGGCTCATGATTCTCTCCCTCTTCTTGCCTTCTTACCTCCTCTAGGGCCCTATATTGATGGACCTAACAGGAACCAATTGGCAATGGAGAAATGTAAATTCCCAGCCTGGGATAAGAGATTTTGCCTCCTGGTATTCATGGCCTTATGTAATCCCTTTTCCTTGGTGTGGGCTGAACCTAGTCACTTGCTAGAATGTGGCAAAAGTTAGAGGATATCACTTTTGTGTGACTTCTATCTTGCTAGTATACTCTATCTACTGTCTTCTTGGTTTTCATGCTTTGATGAAGCAAACATCCATGTGAGAGAAACCCACATGTCAAGTAACTGATGATTGTTTTCTTCCAAGAGGAAGTAAGGATCTAAGGCCTGCAGTTCAATAGCCAACGAGGAATGGAATACTGCCAAATAACATTGAATGAACTTGAAAGTGAATCTTTTCCCAGGTGAGCCTTAAGATGAGACCACAGACCCTGAGATGACACATTGATTGCAGCTTTAGGAGAAACTGTGAAACAAGGGGTGCAGCTAAGCTATACCTGGATGCTTGGTTCACAGAAATTAGATGTGACTAATAGATGTGTGTTGTTTAAAACTGCTAAATTTTAAAGTAACTTGTTACATGGCTATAGATAACTGATACATAGCTCTAGAATCACAGAGCAAAGTATAGAAAGATGGATTTGAAAATAAGAGATAATAGCTTACTAACTGGTAAACTGGTAAAACTAGTATCTAGAATATACATATATTCTGATAGACAGAATCCATTAGAAGGTGCCAGCTCCCTTCCCCAAGCATGCAAGAAAAATTATAAAAATAAGAGCCTTTTGCCTTAGCCAGTGGGCATCCCAGTTTCTTGTACCCCCTCTCATAAGAAAATATATGTATTAGCATATATATATATATATATATATATATATATATATATATATATATTACACACATATATAAATTCTATATCCATTCATCATTCAATCAATCATGTACCTACCGGGGGTGTGAAAATCTGTACACATTTCAAGAATTGTTATCTATGTATTAGTTTTTGTAGTTGAATTTAATTACAGTAGCAATGTCTAATATGATGTTTGCTCAAAAGACAGCATTAATCAAATGAATGCTAGAGTCATTCATTGTATTACAATTTTAATACAGTTTTTTCCTTTCTTAAAGTGTGTATACTTTTTTGGCATCCTCTGTATATTTCTTATAAATTCATAAACAATAAATACCAACAGCCCAACAGAAAAGCAGGCAAAAGATTGAACAAGCTTTTAACAAATCAGGAAACATATGGCCAGTAAGTATATGGAAAGAACTCAATGTCATTAGTAATCAGAAAAATACAAAATAAAACCACGTAGAGAAACACTATTATACACAAGGTGTGATTAAAAAAAAAAAAAAAAAAAAAAAAAAAGCTATGGTGAATACTGCTGCCAAGTGCCATACAACAGAAAGGCAGGGATCTTCGATATGGGAAGTGGCTCGTTGAACCTTAGTCACAGTGTGCGACAAGTTTCAACTTGTTCAGTTCAGTCAGTCAGGTGTGAGCCATGGTTGAGAGAAGGTGTGTTTTAAAAGTGTGCCGTAAATCATCCTCCATCATGACAATGCACCGTGTCACACATCGCTTCCAGTATACGGCAATTTCTGTCAAATGAAAACATTACAGTGCATCCTCATCCAGTTTATTCACTGGATCTGGCACTGTGGAACTTCTGGCTCTTCCCCAAAGTCAAAATGACCCTGAGAGGTAAATGTTTTGAATCAATTCAGGAGATCGAGGCAGCCACGACAGCACAACTAAAGACACTCACAAAAGAGGACTTCCAGAACTGTTTCAGAAAATGGCAAGAATGATGAGATAAGTGTGTTTGAAATGAGGAGGAGTATTTTTAGGGGAATGTCAATGTGTCTTTTACTGTAATAATTTTTTTTTTAAATTTAAACATTCACTGTACATTTTGATCATACCTCGTACATACTAGTTCCAATAAATTAAAAAGATTGACAATACCAAGTGCTCGTGAGTCTAGGAAGCAATGAAAACTTTTATCATTGTGAGTGGGAGTGAATATTGGTCAATTGCTAGTGAATATTGTAAAGAGGGTGGTATAATTTAGAAAAGTAGAATGCTTGCACAGTAAACAACCACATAGCAATACCACCCTGAATTATGAGTATGCATCCTAGAGATACTCTTGCACACACACACACCAGCGAATGCTCAACATGTCCATGGAAGCATGATTTGTACTAGCCAAAAATTAAAAACCCAAATAACCATAATCAGCAGAATGGGTAAATTGTAGTATTTTCATATAACGGAACAATATACAACACCAAAAATGAATGCACTATGTATACATACATGCACCATATAAACACACATGAATCTTAGAAATATAATACTGAAGAAAAAAAGTGAGCCACAAACTAGTGCATTCGGTATGATTCTTTGTACGTAATACTCAAATCAGGCAAACCTAAGCAAATATCATTTAGGGATACTTCCATATACCATAAAACTAGGTGAATGTGATCTGGGAAGCTCCATAGAGAGTTTTTAATTTTCTAATCTGGGTAATATCATGTGGATATCAATATAAGTATAATTCTTTTAAATATACAGATTAGTTGTATACATTTCCTTTTCAAAAACTTATTTGAGGTTAAGCAACTCATGTAATATTGTTTTAGTTCCCTCTTTCCTGTTAAATTTGAGGAAACCAAATGAAATACTACATACACGCAAAAATAGCCTCTGATATAACCATCATTTCTCCATCCATCTGTCCATCTATTTATTCTTGAGAGATAGATAGCTAGAAGGATGTTCACTAAATTTTTCTTTGATTAGCATAAAATTATTTTAGTGCAATTAAAAACATTTCCATATTATTACATTGACCAAGAATAAACAAAAAGTCAATGTTTGGATATTATGATTGCAAGTTGCAGTCATGAAGTACTTTAAATATTCACATTTTGGGGTGGGTTATAAAATGTTGGGAAAATTTAGATTCACACAGACTAGTAATGGAAATAGTACTTCTTTTCAACCACTCACCTTCAGTCTTAGGATGTTCTTTATTCAATTAAACAGTGATAGCGTAAGTAACTTCACTCCTTAGTCTTAGCAAAATTAAATTAACTTACATATATTGTACTAGGTTGTTGTCACGCAGCAGCCTAACCGTCTGTCCCCTCGTGTGCCTGTCCCTAAAGAAAGAAGAGTCTGTGAGACGGATCCTTTCAGGGATTTTGATTCACCTTTGTGCTTACACCTCATGTTTCTGTTTGGCCCCCAAAAGATGGCTGGTCAGTCAATGACGGGTAAGATTCGCCACGGAAGGAAGAACCCAAGCCAAGCACAGCCGCAGGGGGACCACCAGAAGAACTCCAGGGTTGATAGAGGTGGGCACAGCCCCCTCCCGTCTTCTCCCGATAAAGGGGAGCTTTTGCCTATGTGGCTATATTCCTTCCCACAACCTGGTTGGGAAGTGAGTTAATGATGTGATAACATCAGTTCTCCTTCCATTCTTATCAATAAGTTTCAACATAAAGATTTTGTCCCTGGGGAGGCACATCCCATAATTGTTAAGACATTATGGGACTTTCGATTCCGGCTGTCTGCAGGCAAGGGTGATTGGTTTGAATCAGTTTTCTGGTATGATGTATGAGACTCACAGACCGTGGAGAAAACAATGCTACTTCCTTGTGTGTTCATCAATAAAAGCCACAAGGTGGCCCAATTCAGGGCTCTCAGTCTTTTGAGGCTGGGAGACCCTTCGCCCCCTGTTTCATAACTTTCTTGATTTCTGTTTCCTTCTTAACCCTTCACCGCCCCTTCTCATTCTCTCACTGCCTGTGTTGCACTGGATGCAACACTAGGTAGGTAAATCTCCAAATTAAGTTTTTTAAATGACAGTTCTAAAAATATAAGTGAAAAAATTTGTCAAAAGCATAATTTGGATAAAATATTTGTGCAAGTACTTCTGTGGATCCCCAGGGTTTGTGGGGATCACTACTTGAAAACTATTGTGCTTGGCAGTATGTCAGATTTTGCTGTCCACTTAATATACGATAGCAATTTATTAATGTTTTTGTGAAGTTGGTCGATAGAGTCAGGAAATTTAGATTAAAGCAAATACATTGTGTTTTCTTTGGGCAACTAATTTAGTAATCAATAACTTAAATCACTCAGTAAAAAAATTAAGCTGTTAATATAGGCATACAGTGTTCACCAAATTCTAACAAAGGTTATTTTTGTATGATAGGAATTTGGGTGATTTGTTGCTTTATTTTTGAAGTTTCCTATATTGCTTTAAAGGTATGTAACATGCATTCATAATTTTTATAAAAATAATAATGTAATTAGCAAAACAAAGAAAGGAAAAAGGGTTTTCATTCATTGCCTCAGTGGAACCTCAGGATAACCATATGAAATTGGCACTAGATGAGTTAACTTACCTTACAGGTAGAAACTGGTAGAATTAGAAGGCAGATATGGAATTTCTTTGGCCAAATATCTGAACTCTAGTGCCTACAGTATGTAGTTTGATGTATTGCCCATAACCATTACTCATGAAATGTTCAGAGCTCTTCTATTCCAAAAAGTCCTGGATCTAAGGCAGCAGCTCTGCTAATTATCTCAGTGGTTCTATGGCTTAGCCATGTGACTACAATAATTTGATTCTACTTTGATGTCTCCTAAACACTCCATCAACACTTAAAGCTATGGCTACACACACATACATCAATTAATTCTGTCTGATCACTTCTTCCATTCCATCACACAGTGAGGTGACTTGTGAAGTCTGCAGTACAGCCCTCTTAATGAGCGATGTAATGGAAGCAGGCACACAGCCTTCTCATTTGTCTTGAATAAATCCCTCTTTTTCTTTCTATTCCTTGCAGGTGTCTCAACTCTTGCAAGTGACATCAGATTTTCCATGTTTGGACCAAATTTCTCAAATTTCCTCCTGGCAGGAATAAAGCTCTAATTAAAGCTCTAAAGCTCATGTGTGCAACTAATTAGGTAAGAAATTATTTTGCTAAGAATCTTATGCAAGCCTTACACTGGTGTTCGACCCAACTGTATTTGAATCAGAAGCTATATATTCATATCCCTGCTTTATTGACAAGATGACAGGATGATAATTTAGTTTAGAAAAAGAAACAAATGGAGATTATGATTTTCCCCATAAGTCAAACCAACCTTGGGCAAAACTGTGCAGAGGCCAAGTGTGGGGACAGAGCCAGGAGAGCAGTTTTCAGGCTCTTGGCCTCACATGGAAAGGTGCTAGCTAGATGGCCATCAACTGTAATCAGATAACCATCTGCTGTGGCTGGGTGGCCATCAGCTGTTACTGGTTAGCCATTAGCCACTAATATAACTGTCATGGCTACATTAGGGGGTTGTGGGTTGGTTGGCAGAGAAGCAGACTGCAGATTGCGGCTAGCAAGTGCGGTTAGCAAGTGGATTATGGACTGCAGATCGTGTTGATCCTATTTCCTGTGTCTTGCACAGCCACCAGCAAGACAGGGGTGCAAGAAGACCCCTCATTGGGATACTGGCAGATGTTTGCTTTTGTGTCTCGACCAGCAGCCATTGAGAATATAGTGGTATGGTATGACTCCCCTATCTATGGCTCTGTTGTTGTTCTTTTTGGCCTCACCATATCCTGTGTTCTTGTGTGGGGAGCGGGAGCTGAGTCCCTGCATTACATCAAGTTTGTCCCAGGTCACTATAGTTTATCCTCCAAGCCATTCCTTGTTGTGGGGACAGAGCCAGGAGTGCAGTTTCCAGGCTCTCTGCCTCATGTGGAAAGGTGCTGGCTCAGGTAGTAAATGGCCATCAACTGTGATTGGTTGGCCATCAGCTGTGGCTAGTTGGCCATCAGCTATAACCACTGAGCCATTGGCCACTAATATAACTGCCATGGCTATGCTAGCAGCAAATGGGGGCTAGCAAGAAGATGGTGGCTGAGCTAGCAAGAGCAGATTGCAGTTAGCATGGTGGATTGCAGCTAGCAAGTGAGGTTGGTTGTCAGGGAGAAGTGGATGGCAGATTGCAGATAGTATGGCTCCTGCTTCCTGTGTCTCCAACCCAGTCGTCAGCGAGAATATAGTGGTATGACTTCCCTACCTATGGCTCCGTGGGTGTTCCTTTTTGGCCTTGCCATATCCTGAGTTCTTATGTAGGGAGTGGGAGCTGAGACCCCGCCTGACACCCCTGCATGACACGTTGTCATGTGGGGAGTCCGGCGGGGTCTCTGCTCCCGCTCCCCACACAAGAACGCAGGACATCGTGAGGCCAAAAAGGAACGCACACGGAGCCATAGGTATGGGAGTCATACCACTATATTCTCGCTGGTGGCTGGGTTGGAGAAACGAAACAGGAGCCACACAATTCTCAACCCTCACTGAGCCGCTTGCAGGCTCAGCCACCATCTTCTTGCTAGGCCCCCATTTTTTTCCTTCCTGCTAGCGTAGCCACAGCAGTTATATTAGTGGCCAATGGCTCACTGGTTACAGCTGACGGCCAACTAGCCACAGCTGATGGCCATCCTATCACAGTTGATGGCCATTTACTACCTGAGCCAGCAGCTTTCTATGTGAGGCCGAGAGCCTGGAAACTGCTTTTTGGGGTTCTGTCCCCACACACGTGTGCATTTTCTTTTACCTGGGAAGTCAGTTCTCTGTTGCTTCTTTTTTTTTTTTTTTTCTTCTGTTTCCAAAGCTTCTCTTAGAAAATGAACTGATAAACTTATTCATTCTACAGGATAAATGACTATTTCTCACAGTGATATCTTTACTTCCTGATGACATAAATCCATGAGCCAAATGAATACATTTTTAATGATGACTTCAGATTTGAGCCACATTAATAAAATACAATTAGTTTCTAGGTAATCATTCATGAATATATGTAACCTGCTTTTCTCTATTATCAGTTTCTATTTGAAGGGCAATAAGGACATTCTACTTACTTTCTCATGTGAAAACACTTGGACAAATGTTTTTATAGCAGCTCTGAGATGACTTAATTGACTGGCAATTCATTTAATTTTGTCCATGTCTTTATTAAGAAATAACTGATTACGTGTGCACACAGTTGTTTGAAGAACCATCAGCTCTGGAGGTGTTATTCATGACCTTCTAGCCCTAACTCCTTATTTGAGAGAGGAAGAAACTATCATCCAGAAAAAGAAAAGTGATGGGTCCCAGAACACAGCTGGTTAGTGGCCCAACAGGGATTAGAATGCAGGTGAGCATTTTAGAAACTAGAATAAGGACATGGACCAGGCCAGTCTTCCTTTAGGGCACAGGTAAGGAGGCTCCATGTGTTCTGGTCAGAGACCTTTAGTAATGAGCTTAAGGAGAGAAGCTGGATTCCAGAGGGGAGCTTCATGCCTCCAACAGTCCAAAAGATGAGCTGGCTGTAAGTGGTGATACATGTTTAAGTCTTGTTTCCATATTTCCTGGATTTTCACTGTGCATGCTTAGTAGACTTTATGGGGAAGGCATTTCTGTGAATTTCAGAAATTCTGATACTAAAAAATCCCTGCAACATTCCCCATCTAAGTTAAATCAAGTGATTGTTCTTCATTAGTAATAATTGTAGGAAGGCAGAAACATTTTAAAAGTTAATATTAAAATAGGAAAAATGAGAGCTAACATTGACATGTTAGTAAATACCCCCTGCATAATTGCATTTGAGATTAAACTCTTGACATTGGAATGCGGTGGTCACATTTAATGACGTGGGTTAAGGGTTCCAGAGACCCTGACCGTTCCTTGTACTGAAGGTGACAATTGTTATTAGCAGAAGTGATCTGCAGGAAGTTCTCTCCTCCACTGGAAGAACAGAGAAGAGATGTGGGTGGGCAGTGGGTCACAAGGTCTGTGTTCTGCAAGTCATCCCTCTTAAAAGTAGGTCAATTCTGTTTTTCTTAGCAAGGCTGTCATGAGGGAGACCCTGCTCGCTGCGCCATTTGTTGTGCAGGGAGGCCTGCGGGGTCTCTGCTCCCACTCCCCACACAAGAATGCAGGATATGGTGAGGCCAAAAAGGAACACCCACGGAGCCATAGGTAGGGGAGTCATACCACTATATTCTCTCTGGCGGCACTATACTCTCACTGGAGGCTGGATCCACACTGTCCGCAAACCGCCATCTACGCTTGCCAGCCCAGCCGCCATCTTCTTGCTAGCCCCCATTCTTTTCTCTCTCTGCTAGCATAGCCACAGCAGTTATATTAGTGGCCAATGGCTCACTGGTTACAGCTGACGGCCAAGTAGCCACAGCTGATGGCCATGCAATCACAGTTGATGGCCATTTACTACCTGAGCCAGCACCTGTCTATGTGAGGCCGAGAGCCTGGAAACTACTTTCTGGGGCTCTGCCCCCACAAAGGCCCCTGGGCAAAGACCCCATTTTGTGCACTCTTTTGAATATAAATTGACCCTGACAGTGAAAAAGCCTCCAACTTTTGCCACTCCCTTCGGGGAAAGGCTTTGAATACATCTCACCCTGTAAGTTCAGAAATGACCTTGGTGCTCTGGTGAGCTTGGGCTCAAGGTTGTAACCTCTCTTGGGTCCTCAGGCTTAGAAATCCAAAGCCAAAGGACCCAAGAAAGAAAGTTCACTGGCCTACATTTTCTTCAATAACAGGTTTGAAAGTAAATGCTTCCCTACATTCTGCAGAGCCTTTTCATTCCCTGGGCCTAGTGTTTCATATACTTGATGAGAGCCAGACAGTTCTAACCTCTGGACTCCATGAGAAGCCTTTTAACTAATCATTCCACAATCAGTAGTCAAGCTGTTCAGAAGACACAGATTGAACTGACCTGAATAGCTTTGGTTTTGCTCTTTGTGGAAAATGAGCTCTTTTATTATTATTTTTTGTTTCATATGCTAGAATGCTGCAATTAAGGCAATGGGATTTTTATTTATTTTTTATAAATACTTCTTTTTAAAAGATTTTATTAAAATATAGCTAACATACAATATTATATTACTTTCAGGTGTACATCAGTTATTCAACAGTGCCCACCTGGCACTATACAAAGTTATTACCACATTATTGTTTATATCCCCTATGCTAAAGAAGTGATCACTGATAAGTCCAGCAACATCTGACACTGTCCCATGCTATCACAGTATTATTGACTATATTCCCTATGTTGTATACTACATCCCCATGACTTATTTGTTTTACATCTGTAATTTGAACCTCTTATTCATTTATATCTCCCCCTTTTTAATTTTTTTAATTAGAGTTCACATTCAGTATTATTTTATATTAGTTTCCAGTGAACAGCATAGTAGTTAGATGTTTATATAACTTAGGAAGTGATCCCTGGTACTGATCAGTACCCACCTGGCACTATACATAGTTATTACCATATTATTGATTATATTCCCTGTACTTTATATCCCCATGACTATTTTGTAACTACCAATTTGTATTAATTCCTTCATCTTTTTGCCCTGCCCCCAACCCCACTCCCATCTATCACCCCATCTGACACCATGCATACTTATTACAATATTGCTGACTATAATCCTTATGCTATATGTTACATGCTTATGACTACTGTGTAAAAACAAATTTGTACTTCTTAATCCCTTCCCCTTTTCACCTACCTCCAACCCCCAACCATCTGGCAACCATCAAAATGTTCTCTGTATCTATGAGTTTGTTTCTGTTTTGTTTATTTGTTTATTTTGTTCTTTAGATCCCACTTATAAGTGAGATCATATGACATTTGTCTTTCATTGTCTGACTTAATAAACTCAACACAATGCTCTCTAGGTCCATCCATGGTGTCACAGATGGCAAGATTTCATTCTTTTTTATGGCTGAGTAATATTTCATTGTATATATGTACCACCTCCTTTTTATCCATTCATCCATTCAGGGACACCCTGCTTGCCTTTATATCTTGGCTTATGTAAATAATGCTGCAATGAACATGTGGATGAGCACATCCCCATGAAGTAGCATTTTGGGTTTGTTCAGATAAATACCCAGAAGTGTTTCCATTTACATGAAATATCTTTTTTCATCTCTTTCAGTCTGTGTGTCTTTCAATCTGAAGTGAGTCTCTTATAAGCAGCATATGTAAGGGTCTTATTTTCTTATCCATTCAGCATCCCTATCTTTTGATTGGAGCATTTAATCCATTTCCACTGAGAGTAATTTTTGATAGGTATGCAGTTATTGCCATTTTGCTACTCATACTTTTTACTTTTTCATCTTAAAGAAGTCCCTCTAAGATTCCTTGTAATTGTGGTTTGGTGGTGATGAACTTTAGCTTTTTCTTGTCTGGGAAGCTCTTTATCTTTCCTTCAATTATAAATGATAGTATTGCTGTGTAGGGTAATCTTGGTTGTAGGTCCTTGCTTCTGATCATGTTGATTATTTTCCCCCAATTCCTTCTGGCCTGCAAAGTTTCTGTTGAGAAATCAGCTGATAGTCTTATGGGAGCTCCCTTTTAGGTAACTAACTGCTTTACTCTTGCTGCTTTTAAGATTATCTGTTTTTAACCTTTGTCATTTTAATTATGATGTGTCTTGGTGTTGGCCTGTTTGGATTCATCTTGTTTGGGACTCTCTGTACTTCCTGGGCTTGTATATCTATTTCCTTTACCAGGTTAGGGAAATTTTCTGTCATTATTTCTTCAAATACGTTTTCAATCACTTGCTCTCTCTCTTCTTCTGCTACCCCTATAACGAATGTAAATGTTGGTATGCTTGATATTGCCCCAGATGCCCCTTAAAGTGTCCCAAATTTTTTGGATTCCTTTTTCTTTTGCCTTTTTTTTTTTTTTTTTTTTTAGTAAAAATATACTATTTATTTTTGGAGACAGTGCCACATACAACCTCAGTTGTGTACAACTTCCTCTATCAGTAAGGCTTAAAAGGAGGAGAACTAATTATATTATACAAAGGCTACCTCAGGTTGAATGATGATTTACGTTCTTTTTTTTTTATAATAGACTTTTTTTTTTACATTTTATTTTATTAAATTTATTGGGGTGACAATTGTTAGTAAAATTACATAGATTTCAGGTGTACAATTCTGTATTACATCATCTATAAATCCCATTGTGTGTTCATCACCCAGAGTCAGTTCTCCTTCCATCACCATATATTCGATCTCCCTTACCCTCATCTCCCACCCCCCACCCCCCACCCCCTAACCCTCTGGCAACCACTAAACTATTATCTGTGTCTATGAGTTTCTGTTTCTCATTTGTTTGTCTTGTTCTTTTGTTGTTTTTGGTTTATATTCCACATATCAGTGAAATCACATGGTTCTCTGCTTTTTCTGTCTGACTTATTTCGCTCAGCATTACACTCTCAAGATCCATCCATGTTGTCACAAATGTTCCTATATCATCTTTTCTTACTGCCGAATAGTATTCCATTGTGTATATATACCACAACTTCTTCATCCATTCATCTATCGAAGTGCTCATGGATTGGAAGAATCAACATAGTTAAAATGGCCATATTACCCAAAGCAATATACAGATTCAATTCAATCCCCATCAAAATCCCAATGGCATATTTTAAAGAAATAGAACAAAAAATCATCAGATTTGTTTGGAACCACAAAAGACCCCGAATAGCTAAAGCAATCTTAAGAAAAAAGAACAATAATGGAGGTATCACACTTCCTGACTTTGGCTTGTACTACAGGGCCACAATAATCAAAACAGCATGGTATTGGCAGAAAAACAGACACATAGATCAATGGAATAGAATTGAGAACCCAGAAATAAAACCACATAAATATGGACAGATAATTTTTGACAAAGAAGCTAAAAACATACAATGGAGCAAAGACAGCCTCTTCAATAAATGGTGCTGGGAGAATTGGATAGCCACGTGCAAAAGAATGAAACTGGACTGCTATTTGTCACCATGTACCAAAGTTAATTCAAAATGGATCAAAGACTTAAGCATAAGACCTGACACAATAAACTGCATAGAAGAAAACATAGGTACTAAACTTATGGACCTTGGGTTCAAAGAGCATTTTATGAACTTGACTCCAAAGGCAATGGAAGTAAAAGCTAAAATAAACGAATGGGACTACATGAAACTTAAAAGCTTCTGCACAGCAAAAGAATCCATTGACAAAATAAAGAGGCCACCAACTGAATGGGAGAAGATTTTTACAAACAGTGCCTCCGATAAAGGGCTAGTATCCAGAATATACAAGGAACTCATGCAACTCAACAACAAAAAAACAAACAACCCAATTGAAAAATGGGCAGAGGACTTGAAGAGACATTTCTCCAAAGAGGACATACAAATGGCAAATAGACATATGAAAAAATGTTCAGCATCACTTTTTGCCATTCTGACTGGTGTTTTCTGCTACCTTATCTTTTAAATCACTGATTTGATCCTCTCCTTCATCTAATCTACAGTTGATTCCCTGTCATGTAATCTTCATTTCCATTATTGTATTCTTTAGTTCTGACTGGTTTTCAATTATATTTTCTATCTCCATTTTTATGTTTCCTATCTCTTTATTGACGTTATCCCTGAGATCATTGAGCATTCTTATAACCAGTGTTTGGAGCTCTGTATCTGGCAGATTACTTGTCTCCATTTTATTTAGTTCTTCTTCTGGAGCTTTATTCTGTTCTTTTATTTGGGACATGTTTCTTTGTCTCCCAATTTTGGCTGTCTCCCTGTGTTTGTTTCTATGTATTAGGTAGGGCTGTTACCATGTTTCCCCAAAAATAAGACCTAGCTGGACCATCTTTTGGAGCAATAATTAATATAAGACCCAGTATTATATTACATTACATAATATTATATTATATTATATTATATTATATTATATTATATTATATTATATTATATTATATTATACAAGACCTGATCTTATATCATATTAAAATAAGACTGGGTCTTATATTAATTTTTGCTCCAAAAAACACATTAGAGCTGATGGCCTGGCTAGGTCTTATTTTTGGGGAAACATGGTATGTCTCCTGGTCTTAGTAGAGTGGCCTTATGTAGTAGGTGTGCTGTGGGATTCAACGGCATAGTCTTCCTGGTCCCTTGAGCTTTGCACTCCAGGTGTTTACCTTGTGTGGGTTGTGTGTGCCCTCCTCTTGTAGTTGAGCTTTGGTTGCTATACATCAGTAGAAGGGATTGACGCTTGGGCTCATTGGTTGTGAAGACTGGTTCTGACTATAGTGGTGGAGTTGTAGTGCAGGGGCTGACCATACAGAACAGGATCTGCCTCAGCTGGTTTCTGGTTCTTGCCCAATCTGCCCCTTGGGTGTGTTGTCCTTGGAGGCAGCTGGGTAATGCTCCATGTTGTTTTGAAGTTGGTTGCTGGGGGCACCAGCCCTAGGGTCACCTGGAAGAGGACCAGAAGTAGGTCAAGTTCACCTGCAGCCTGTGCCTCACCTGGGGTCACTTGGCAGGAGTCACAAAGAAATCCACAGATGGCTGTCACCTGTGCCATGCTTGGAACTGCCTTGAGAGGCCAGGCCATGAACCAAGGCTAGCTGCTGCTAGTGTCAGGCTTAGGACTGCTCAGCCAGATGTACAGAACATGTTCAAGCCAGATGCTGCTTGTCTGGGTTCTGAAAACCTTTGAGAGTTCCTAGGAAAGTCTTCAGCTTGAGCAAAGGCAGACATTTTGTATGAAAAGGCCACTGGAAGTGGCTTGGTTGTGCCCAAAAGTTGGGTGGGGTGGGGTCTGGAATCACCAGGGTGTGAAGAATGAACGGTCAGCTTCATGGAAACTTAGATATGGTAACTGTCTTTATCTGCATGCTGGAAAGGAGGAGGGCCCAACAAAGAAAAACTGGCCTCCTCCAGCTTCTCAGTCAAAGAGAAAGCTTCCCCTCCAGCCTCTGTCTTGAAGCCAGACAATTCATTCCCCCTCCCTGACCCCATATGTCCCTGCCAGCTTTCCAGTTGCCTCCCTAGCACTGGAGCTCAGAGCCAGTGATTCCATCAGTGGTAAGTCCTCACACAGTCCCTTTAGGAGGAAAGCCTGGGAATGCAGCTGCCCTTCATCTCACTCAGTCACGATCTCTGCTGGTTTTTACAGCCAGAAGTTATGGGGACTTTGCCCCCTGGTACTGGAATCCTGGGCTAGGGAGGGGCTGAGACCTGTCACTCCTCTGGGGTGAGGGGGACCTCTGCAGCCAAGATATCTCGCCCAATTTTTTTTTCTTTTTTTTAGGAAAGGGGATCTCTCTCTCTCTCTCTCTCTCTCTCTCTCTCTCTCTCTCTCTCTCTCATTTTATTGGGGAATATTGAGGAACAGTGTGTTTCTCCAGGGCCCAACAGCTGCAAGTCATTGTCCTTCAATCTAGTTGTGGAAGGCACAGCTCAGTTCCAAGTCCAGTTGTCATTTTCAGTGTTTAGTTGCAGGGGGCACAGCCCACAATTCCATGTGGGAATTGAACTGGCAATCTTATTGAGAACTCACACTCTAACCAACTGAGCCATCTGGCTGCCTTTCCAGAAGCTCAGTGGCAGCTTGTTGTCTTCAATCTAGCTGTGGAGGGCACAGCTCACTGGCCCATGTGGGAATAGAACCAGCAACCCTGTTGTTGAGATCTTGTGCTCTAACCAACTGAGCCAACTGGCTGCCCCCGACCCAGTTTTTAATGATCACGTGCTGGTATGGGACCAGTCCATTCCATGTCTCTGGCCCTCCTACCAGTCTTGAGGTGCCTGTCTTTAGTTGTAGGGCTTTGGTTCAACAAGATTTGGGGTGATTCTCAATGATGGTTGTTTCGTAGTTTAGTTGTAATATTGATGTGGTTGTGAAAGAAGGTAAGCACAGCATTTATATACTGCACCATCTTGATTGGAAATTGAAAGTGAGCTCTTTTAAATAGATTTTTCTTTATGGTTGAGCACTATGGGGATGGGTAAACAAAAGCAATATGTGTTTCCCTGAAAATAAGACCTAGCCAGACCATTAGCTCTAATGCATCTTTTAGAGCAAAAATTAATATAAGACTGGGTATAATATAATATATAATGTAATACAATACTGGGTCTTATGTTAATTTTTTGCTCCAAAAGATGCATTAGAGCTGATGGTCCGGCTAGGTCTTATTTTTGGGGAAACAACAATAATTCATACTTACACTGATGAAAGAACATACTTAGAAACATACTCAGAAACAAGAATGTACTGTTGGAAAATATTGCTTAATAAACGCAAATTGTGTCCTTATATCAAAAACTTGCCTCATTCCACACTTTGCAGTTGTGGATAAGACACACTATGTTCAAATTTGATTATTTACCGAATTAAAGTACACATGGCAAATTCACATTGGGCAAAGACCCTTTTGTTTGTGTTTTTAAGCCAAATCAAAGGGGTCCTTTATTTAAAACAATGACTGTAATGCTTAGCTTATATCCAGAAATCAGTGGTAAAAGGAGAGACAAATGATCTCAAAACCCTCTGGTATGCTTTGCAAATGCTCTTCCAGATAAAGAAAGGCTCATTTATGAGGTTCTGGCAGCCCAGTATGGCTAGGGCTGTTCTTCAGAGCTGGATCACAGGAGATTTGGGTTATGTAGAATGTTGAAAGTTATGCATTTTTTGTATTATATTATGTATATTTAAGTTATGTAGAATGTTGGGGGCTTTCCGGAAAAATGGCGCATGAGGTGAGCCTCTGTAAAGCTCCCCTGGAATTTACAATGAATCAAACAACAAAAACTCCACAAAGGACTCCCTGCACAGCAGACAGGCAAGATGAAGAGGCCCACTACCAAAATCACCTACAGGTGGGAGATTCGTGCGAGCAGGGGGACGAGGAAAGGGAGAAGTGCGGAGACAGAGCTGTGCAGGCGCAGGACGCAGACATAGCTCAGTGCTCCGAGCTCGACGCTTTCCGGAACTACCGCAGCTGTGAGAGAGGGAAGACCTCGGACTGCTAGGGCTCCGATTGTGGCCCCCAGGACTGAGGGGGCAGCATATAACACGGCTGAACCCAACGCTCACGGCAGAGACCTCAGAGAAAAGACTGAGGGAAGAAGGCTGAAAACGGTGGTTTAAGCCCTCACTGCCGAGCAGAGAACGGAGCCTTAGGCACTGAGACTAGCCGCCCCCTCCCTACCCTCCCAGAGCTCACCCCGCCCCCACCTGCCCGGTGCTAGAAACGGAACAGTAGCAGTGTCAGAGCAAAATAACAGAATATTTGCTGTTCTGAGAACTGTGGACCACAGACACAGGTTCGCAGCCCAACTAGTTCCAGCAAAAGGGGGGTAGCTCTGGAAGCAGGACCAGCTGTGGTGGTGGTCGCCGCCATTGCTCTGGGCCACCTCTCACAACTCACCCCGACCCTGCCCCACCTACGTGGGTGGAACCCTGCAGGAGTAAACAGAACTGCTGAAATATACGGGCTCTGAATCTGGTGCAGGAAGAGCTTTGGAACATCAAAAGGTCTCTGCATACCCACGCCCTGTGACCTAGATGAACTATTAACAGAGGAGAAGCCCGTCTCCCAGGGAATCCCCCCATTGTGTGAGAAGCTGGAATAGTGCAGAGAAAACATAGCACTACCGAGTGGGAGAAGAAAAGTAAGCTGCAGTTGGAGAAAAAATAAATAAAATACCTAGGAATAAACTTAACCAAGGATGTGAAAGACCTATATGCTGAAAACTATAAGACATTTTTGAAAGAAATTGAAGAAGACGTAAAGAAATGGAAAGATATTCCATGCCCATGGATTGGAAGAATCAACATAGTTAAAATGGCCATATTACCCAAAGCAATATACAGATTCAATGCAATCCCCATCCAAATCCCAATGGCATATTTTAAAGAAGTAGAACAAAAAATCATCAGATTTGTTTGGAACCACAAAAGACCCCGAATAGCCAAAGCAATCTTAAGAAAAAAGAACAATAATGGAGGTATCACACTTCCTGACTTTGGTTTGTACTACAGGGCCACAATAATCAAAACAGCATGGTATTGGCAGAAAAACAGACACATAGACCAATGGAATACAATTGAGAACCCAGAAATAAAACCACATAAATATGGACAGATCATTTTTGACAAAGAAGCTAAAAACATACAATGGAGGAAAGACGGCCTCTTCAATAAATGGTGCTGGGAGAATTGGATAGCCACGTGCAAAAGAATGAAACTGGACTGCTATTTGTCACCATGTACCAAAGTTAATTCAAAATGGATCAAATACTTAAGCATAAGACCTGACACAATAAACTGCATAGAAGAAAACATAGGTACTAAACTTATGGACCTTGGGTTCAAAGAGCATTTTATGAATTTGACTCCAAAGGCAATGGAAGTAAAAGCTAAAATAAACGAATGGAACTATATGAAACTTAAAAGCTTCTACACAGCAAAAGAAACCATCGACAAAATAAAGAGGCCACCAACTGAATGGGAGAAGATTTTTGCAAACAGTGCCTCCAATAAGGCACTAATATCCAAAATATACAAGGAACTCATGCAAGTCAACAAAAAAAAAAACAAACAACCCAATTGTAAAATGGGCAGAGGACTTGAAGAGACATTTCTCCAAAGAGGACATACAAATGGCAAATAGACATATGAAAAAATGTTCAACATCACTAATCATCAGAGAAATGCAAATCAAAACCACAATGAGATATCACCTCACCCCAGTCAGAATGGCTATCATCAACAAGACAAATAGTAACAAGTGTTGGAGAGGCTGTGGAGAAAAAGGAACCCTCATACACTGTTGGTGAGAATGCAGACTGGTGCAGCCATTATGGAAGGCAGTGTGGAGGTTCCTCAAAGAATTACGAGTAGAATTGCCATATGACCCAGCAATCCCTCTCCTGGGTATCTACCCAAAAAATCTGAAAACATTTAGAGATAAAGACACGTGTGCTCCAATGTTCATTGCAGCTTTGTTTACGGTGGCCAAGACTTGGAAACAACCATAATGTCCTTCGAGAGATGAATGGATAAAGAAGTTGTGGTATATATACACAATGGAATACTATTCGGCGGTAAGAAAAGATGATATAGGAACATTTGTGACAACATGGATGGGTGTTGAGAGTGTAATGCTGAGCGAAATATGTCAGACAGAAAAAGCAGAGAACCATATGAGTTCACCGATATGTGGTATGTAAACCAAAAACAACAAAAGAACAAGACAAACGAATGAGAAACAGAAACTCATAGACACAGACAATAGTTTAGTGGTTACTAGAGGTTAAGGGGGGTTGGGGGTGGGAGATGAGGGTAAGGGGCATCAAATATATGGTGATGGAAGGAGAACTGACTCTGGGTGATGAACACACAATGGGATTTATAGATGATGTAATACGGAATTGTACACCTGAAATGTATGTAATTTTACCAACAATTGTCACCCCAATAAATTTAATAGAATTAAAAAAAAAATGTTGGAAGAAAATAAACAGCATGAAAAAAAAGTAAAGTGGGGAAATGAGAATGGAGAATTCAAGAATGTAGGGCTAAATATTCCAGGGCAATCCTCTCTGAGAGAGTCACGTTGAGTAAAGATTTGAAGAAAGACAGAAAATTAACCTTGCATTTCAGGAGGAAGGAAAGGCCTGCACAAGGAACTAAGGTGGGGGCATACTGAAGTGTGTGAGGAGCAAAAAGGGAGAAGAGTAAATGATAAGGTTGGGGAGAGAACAAGAGAGAAGATTGTGAAGGGCTTTGAAGACCACAATAAAAATATGGACTCTGAAGAACATTTCCTTCTCAGTGACATAGGGTATGGCATGATTTGACCCATGTTTAACATGATTACTCTTCTGATTTTGAGAACAAATTGTAATGGGGTGAGGGCAGAAGCAAGAAAACTGATAAGGAACCTACTGCAATCACTGAGGCAAGTAGTGATGGAGACTAGGTCCACTGTGGAGGCAGTAGAGTTGAAGATAAGTAGTTATACTTCTGTCATTTTGAAAATAGAGACAAGATAATTTCCTGAGTGAATAGATGTGTGTTATTAGCAGAGTTGGATCTAGGATTTAAAGGCAAAGTTTCTGCAATTTGAGGGCTGAGACTGGTGAGATTCTCACCCATCCATCTCTGCTTCTTGAGTACACAGGAAGATTTCATTTCCCAACTTTCACTGGAGTTATATTGGCCAGTATCACTGAGTTATGGACAATGGGGAAATTAATTGAAGTGATACGCTACTTCCAGTCTCTGGTAGTTAGGGGTACATGTGTATTCTCCTCACTCTCTCTTGCCTGTGCAGCTGAAGTGAAGGACTCTGAGGTAGAATTGTAAAATGGAAATAGTCTGAGCTGCTGAATCAGCACTTGGAGGTAAGCAGGGTAGAAAGCCACCAGAGCAACATCAGACTCTGATATGAACAAAAGGTAAACTTTTGCTATTATGCCCTTGAAATTTAGGGATTTACTAGTCATTGCAGAATAGTGTAACGGTATTCTTACTAATATAGTCTAAATTTGAAAAGATGTGAACACAATCTAGTAAGGAGAAAAATGTATATGCCTATGTATATGCACATATGTATATCTCCATAACCGTAGTTCAGTTGTTCATGGCCAACATGGAGAAATACTCCCTGATTCAGTCCCTAGAGGCCATGAAAAGGAAAATATAAAAGCCAAAATAACAAAGATATTTTATAATTGCTGAAAGATTATGTAATTAAGGTTGATGTAAAGAGCTCAAATTATTTGAGGTAGAAGTTCTAAGTCTGGAAATTACAGAATGTTGATATAGAGTCAATATTTAGAGGGAGTAGAGCGTTGAGCTTGAGTGCAGTTAGGAAGGGAGATAATAGTAACCTTTGAGCAAGCATGTCAGCCACCCCAACAAATGGAGAACTTAGAATGATTTGGAATCCTGGTTCTGCTATGCTCGTAACCACCTATGAAAAATAGTGGCCATAGATGATCTTTAAGCATAAATCACCATGTAGGTTCAACAGGACTACACAATTCAGATGGGCACAGCTAATTGTTTCATGGAAGGGTCTCATGGTTTAAAGGTGTTATAGCACAATGAGCATGAGTTCTAGAATCGGATCAGGTTAATTATCATACTAGCTCTAAGTCTCGTTTCATTTTCTGTAAAAGGAAGCTAATACTTAACACACTACCTTGCCCATGGTACATGATCAATAAATTATAACTACTGTTATTATTATCATTGTTTTTTTCATTATTATTGTTATTTTTCCTATGCCCAAGGCTGAAAGTATTGATGTGAGATATGTGCCCATGGAACCTTTGATGAGCAAGTTGTGATAATGCTTGAGAACTAGCACAAGACTAGTGGATTGAAACAACAATAACAACAACAACAACAACAAGAGTATTGATCAATAGACTCATATGCTAATCACCCTGTGATTGAGAGGTAGAGCATAATTGGATCTTGGGTGGACTTTTAGCTCTGATGTCTGTTCCCATCCTTACAATGTTTAGCTACATGGCTGTAATAAAGTTTCTTGAGTTCTAGCTGAGATCTCTATCTTTCCTATTTCCATATGTAAATCTACAGTATCTTCTTCCCCCATTATTTTTTTAAACCCAAAGGAATCTCTTAACTGCCAGAGCTCTTTGGTTGTAGAGGATGCCCTTTACTACTCCCCCCATAGAAAATTAGAGCATGATTTTGTAAGTATTGGCACTGGCTGATATGATAAGCATGCCATTAGAGAGAGACAAAACCTTACAAACTCAAGGGTGTTTCTGGGTTTGATGCCACCACACGTACACAGCAGTCATTATCAATCATCAGTGATAATATAGCTAAGAAGCTGCCAGATAATATTTATTAGCCATAGTGACAAAGAGTCCAATTTATGACTGGAATTAGGTTAACCTTTCTGTGATCTTTAATCCCAGTGTTCAGGGATTATCTCTAAAGTTTAGTTCTTGCCTTACAAGGAACTCTAATTTGTCTTATAAGTATGTGGAGTGGGATGTCTCTTGAACATATTAGTCTATGATCTGTCATAGAAATCACAATTTCACCATGAGAAAATCATTCCTTTCTTTTTGAAGACTCTCTAGCCTTTAGAGATTTTTCATAAGAACTCAACAGAGTAAAATGATTACAAGAATCACACTGGAGTAACAGGAAAGGAAAGATACTTGAAGGAGTAGTATTGTTTAAAATATTAATATTTGTTGTTACATAAGTAGAAATTACCTCCGAATAATACTCTGCATTCATTCCAAAGACCCTCTTCTTGACCAAGAGAGTCATGCTACTAAGGTTGTATTAAATCATGGATTGCTGAGGAACACAGTTTGTTCGTCGCGTTCCCTTCCTGAAGACACCATTTGATAACTGCTTGATCTATGTTCTCTACCATAGTTATTTTGGGTTGTGTAATTTTTATGGCTACTGATTTGCATTATTTCCTCTTAAATTCCTCTTTGTCCATGCACCTGGGAGATCTCTAGCTCAGTAGGGCTCTGGAGAATTTTATGGCTTTTGAAAAAATCATTTAGAGGACTCCTCCATTTTTATTTCTCTTTTTCTGTCTCAGAGTAGATGAATCTCCAAATTTAGAAAAAGGTGGTTTATTTTTGAGAATGATTAGAATTGAAGGTAGAGTCTGCTGTGTGCCAGGATTCCAGAGTCAAATCCATTACTCCTAGGGTAAAGTGAATGAAATATAATTGGCATGGTCTTAAATGGAACTCAATTTTAGGCAGTGGAGGCATTTTTAAAAATGCCACTTTCAACAACATGGATGGATCTTGAGATTATTATGCTAAGCAAAATAAGTCAGACAGAAAAGTCAAGAACCACATGATTTCACTGATATGCGGTATATAACACTAAAAACAACAAAAGAACAAGACAAATGAAGAAAGAGAAATTCATAGATACAGACAATAGTTTAGTGGTTATCAGAGGGTAAGGGGGGAGGGAGGTGGTAGATGAGGGTAAAAGGGATCAAAGGAGAACTGACTCTGGGTCGTGAACACACAATATGATCTATACATGATGGGTTACAGAATTGTACACTTGAAACCTATGTAACTTTACTAACAATTGTCACACCAATAAACTTGAGTGAAAAAATAATGCTTCAAAGAAAAAAAGATAAAAGAATAGAAAATGAACTAGAAATATAAAAATGAAAAATAATAGAATATTACCTATTATTAGGATAGAATAATATGATACAATATTTCACAGTAATGATAAATGTTGATTATTTTTTCTGAGATGGTTTTATATTGGTGTGCATGGTTACCCTTAAGTATTTAGGAACATTATCTTTCAATTCCTTGACTCCCATTTATTATTTACAGCACAGCCAATAAACTTTTTCTATATTCTCTTTATCTCTCTACTTCTCCCAATTTTCAGTTGAATTATTTCTACTTTGTCAAAACATACATCTACATAAAATTTTCCCAATATTTTCTTTGTCTGTCTTATTTCAGCTCTACTAAGTATATTCTGTTCTCAATAACAGTTGTTTTTGCCAGTTTCTCTAGTCATCTTTTGGTTGGAATAAACTCATCTTTTAGTAGATTTATTAGGAATGGCCTATCAGTACAGTATTCTCTGAATTCTTGCAGATTAAAACAGTTTTTCTACCTCCTTGGTACTTAAAGGAAAGCTTGAGTAGATATAAGATCCTTGAGCTTATGCTTTCTCACTTTGAGTTTTTCAAGAATGTTGCCGCAATGTTGTTTTGCATACATGATACTGTCAAGAGGTCTGACACCCACCTGATATTCTTTCTTTTGCAAGTGACATGGGCTTTTCTGCCTATGGATATTTTCCTTGTTTTTAAATTCTTAAGCATTTTACTAAAATATGTTTTGTGGTTGACAATTATATATATATATATATATATATATATATATATATATATATATATATATATATATATATAGTGGGTATTTTCTTTTTATTTATTTATTTATTTATTTTTATTTTTATTTTTTATTAAATTTATTGGGGTGACAATTGTTAGTAAAATTACATAGACTTCAGGTGCACAATTCTGCATTACATCATCTATAAATCCCATTGTGTGTTCATCACCCAGAGTCAGTTCTGGGTATTTTCAATATGTAGATTCAAGTCTTTTATTTTTTTAGTTTTAAAATAATTGTTGTATTCTTCAATTACAGTTGACAAATAATATATTAGTTTCAGGTGTGCAACATAGTAATTAGATATTTATATAACGTATGAAGTGATCATGCCAGTAAGTCTAGTACCCATTTGACACCATACATAGTTATTACGATACTACTGACTATATTCCCTATGCTGAAATTTAGATTCCCATGATTGCTTTTATAACTGGCAATTTGTATATCTTAATATCTTCCTCTTTTTCACCTATATCCCCAACACGCTCTCTGATCTGGCAACCAGCAGAATGTTCTCTGTATCACTTTGTTTCTGTTCTATTTGTTCATTTATTTTGTTTTTTTAGATTCCACATGTAGGTGAAATCATGTATTTGTCTGTCTCAACTTATTTCACTTAGCATAATACCCTCTGTTCTATCCATGTTGCAAATGGTAAGATTTCATTCTTTTTCATGGCTGGGTAATATTCCATTGCATATGTGTACCACCTCTTCTTTATCCATCCATCTACAGAGGCACACTTAGAATGCTTCCATATCTTGGCTGTTGTCACTAATGCTGCAATGAGCATAGGAATGCATTAATCTTTTCGAATTAGCATTTTCGTTTTTCTTGTTGTTGTTGTTTTTAATAAATACCCAGAAGTGGAATCACTGGGTCCTTTTTTGTCTCTTGGTACAGCCATAGTTTTAAGTCTAGTTTGTCTGACATAAGTATTGCTACCTCAGCTTTTTGTTTGTTTATCTCCATTTGTGTGAAATATCTTTTTCTATTCCTTTACTTTTAGTGTGCGTGTGTGTTTCAATCTGATGTGGATCTCTTGTAGGCAGCATATATGTAGGTCTTGTCTTCCTATCCATTCAGTCACCCTACATCTTCTGAGGGGGAAGCATTTAATCCATTTATATTTAAAGTAATGATTTATAGGTATATAGTCATTGCCTTTTTATTATTTATATTTTTGATCTTTTGTTCTTCTTTTTCTTAAAGAAGTCCCTTAAATATTTCTAGTAAAACTGGTTTGGTGGTGATGAACACCTTTAGCTTTTCCTTATCTGGGAAGCACTTTATCCGTCCTTTGATTCTAAATGATAGCTTTGCTGGATACAGTAATCTTCGTTGTAGGTCCTTGCTTTTCATCATCTTGACTATTCTGTGACTCCCCTCTGGCCTGCAAAATTTCTGTTGAGAAATCAGCTGCCAGTCTTATGGGAGCTACCTTATAGGTAACTAACTGCTTTTCTTTTGCTGCTTTTAAGATTTTCTCTTAGTCTTCAACCTTCAGCATTTTCTTTATGATGTGTCTTGTGGGCCTCTTTGGGTTCATCTTACCTGGGATTCTGTGTCTCCTTTGCCAGGTTAGGAAAGTTTTCTGTTATTATTTCTTCAAATAGGTTTTCAATCCCTTTCTCTCTTTCTTCTCCTTTTGGTACCTCTATGATGCTGATGTTCTTACGCTTGATTTCATCACACAGGTTTTTAAAACTATCCTCATTTTGAAAATTCTTTTTACTTTTCTGATTGTGTCTTTTTCTGCTACTGTGTCTTCCAAATTGTTGACTTGATCCTCTGCTTCATCTAATCAGCTGTTGATTCCATCTATTGTATTCTTCATTTCAGTTATTTTAATTTTTATTTCTGACTGGTTCTTTTTGTGGTTTGTATGTCTTTTTTTTATGCTTTCTATGTCTTTGTTGAAGTTCTCACTAAGTTCCTTGAGTATCTTCATAACCAGTGTTTTGAACTCTGCATCCTATACATTGCTTGCTTCCATTTTGTTTAGTTCTTTTTTTTTCAGTTTTGTCCTATTCTTTCATTTGGAACATGTTTGTCACCTTATTTTTGCTACTGCCTGTATTTTTTTTTCTATATATTGGGTAGATATGTTATGTCTCTCAGTCTTAGTAGAGTAGCCTTATGTAGTTGGTGTCCTGTGGGGCCCAGTGGCACAGTCTCCCTGATCACCTGAGTCAGGTGCTGTAGGTGTGTCCCTTGTGTTGTTTGTGTGTGCCCTCCTGCTGTGGTTGAGCCTTGATTGCTGTTGGCATATCTGTTGGAGGGATTGACCCTCAGGCTGATTGGCTGTGATGAATGGCCACGAATACAACAGATGAGCTGTGGTGCAGGGGCTGACCCCACAGAATGGGATTTACTTTATTGATGTCTGCCAAGTTTTCACTTTGGGTTTGTAATTTGTGGAGATTGTTGGATGGTGCTCTAAAGTGGTCTGAAGCCGGTTACCAGATGTGTTTTTTCTTGGCCTCTTGGGAGTACCTCCTGTGCAGGCCAAAGTTAGCCACTGCCTGTGACCAGTCTGGGGCCAGGTGGTAGGAGTTACAAAGTGATCTGCATATGGTTGCCACTTCTGCTGGGCTTGGAGTTACCTGGGAGAGGCTAAGTTGCAAATTGAGGCTGGTTTCCACAAGTTTCAGGCATGGAGCTACTTAGTAAAATGTATGGGGCATAACAAGACCAGACGTTACTTGTTTGGGGTGTGTGAACCTTTGAAAGATTTTAAGACAGTCCGGAGTCTGAGCTGAGACAGGCTTTTTGTTTCAAGATCTTTATTTTTAGAAAGCTTTTCCAGAAGGCACTCTTAAGTATGTTCAAATTAAATATATGTTAAATCTTCTTTGTAATTTTCTCTCTCATCCTTTTTATCTCTTTATTTTATTTTTTTAAGGTATTCCTCTCTCCAGTATCTCTGACTACATTTTCATCTAAATCACTTTTTCTTTGGCAACTTATAATTTAGTGTTTATTTATAAGATGAGGTTTTTAAAAATTCAGTTTCTTACCTGTGTTTGATTGATTCTCCCCCCCGCCACATTTTTGTTTTGTTTCATTCATTTCCTTATTGCATTTTGAATCTGATTTGATAATTTCTTCATTAAACAGGTCATTAAAGAAATAGTTATGTAATGTTTAATACATGTTGGGCTGTAATGTTAAGTTTCTTATCTTTAGCCTGGGTCAGCAATGACAGATACTTTTAGTAGGCAGTGGAGAGGGAACTGGGTGGTTTACTAAATTTCTTAGTCTAAAAGTTTGTTGGTACTGTAAAATAATTCTTTAATAAATGATACTTTTTGGGGTGAGAAGGTGGGAAATTCGGTGTTTCCTTGTTTTATTTTAATTTTTTTCCCAACAATTGTTTCCTTCTTTACTTTCAGCACCATGCTCCCAAGGGCTACAACCTCCTTCCAAGTCTCTGTTTCTCCCAGAATTTGTGCCTCTCTGAGACTGCCCCCTCTGGTCATACACACTTGAATTTTCCTTCCTTTGACATCCATACTGGTTAGGACTCTGCTTTACCACCAGTGATCAGATCTGTTTTCACTATTTCTCTACTCAGGGTAGACTCTTTTGGTGCCTTGACAGATCCTGTCTCCCTGTTATGGACTGAATGCTTGTGTCCTCCCCAAATCCACATGTTGAAGTTCTAACCTACAATGAGATGCTATTAGGAAATGTGACCTTTGGGAGGTGATTAGGTCAGGAGATAGAATCATCATGAATGGTATTACAGCATTATAGAAAAGGTTCTAGAAAACTCCGTCACTCCTTCTACCATGTGAGGATACAGAGAGAAGAAAGCAATCTATAAACCACAAATTGTGTCCCCACCCAACATCAAATCTGCTGGTGCTTTGACTTTGGACTTCCCAGGCTCTAGACTGTGAGAATAAATTTCTAGTTTTTATAAGGCACCCAGTCTATGATATTCTATTCTAGCATCCCAAATGGACTAATATAGTGTCTCTCTTCCTTTCTGGACATTCAGTCCCTGCCTGACTCTCTATGCTGTTCTGGGCTTCAGAAGCTAGCTCATATATTCGGAATGTTAATTTTCCCATCTTCATAAAAGTAAGATTTGTACTAGCCTTGGTCATATGGTATGGCAGAGGAATAAGTATAGGTAACTTAATTTGCCTCTTTTTTATCTCTATGATTTTATAGTGTCATGAGATTTGCCATTAGGGACACTCCATTATCACAAAGGAACATGGAAGTCTGAGGATAGCCTTGGTTCTGGACACCTTTATTAAAATGAGAAAGGGCAGAGAATAAGATATATTTTTATTTAACATTTACAGTGTTGGTCATTTGTCACTACCTTCCAAGTGCTTTGAGGTAGTGAGTCTAGTTCATGATGGATGTTTATCAAATATGGATGAATTAAAGTATATCAGGCACTTTTTTATATACAGCTGACCCTTTAATGATGCAGGTGACATCGTTACCTGCACCAACCCCCATGTAGTTGAAAATCTACAGATAACATTTGACTTCATAAAAACTTAAGTTGTATGTCAGTATCTACAGGGGATTTATTCCAGGATCCCCCATGGATATCAAAATCTATGAATGCTCATGTTCCCTATATAAAATGATGTAGATCAATACAGTTTGCCCTTCATATCCTTAACTCCAAACTGTGGACCGAAAACAGTACAGGTGCTTATTTAAACACACACACACACACACACACACACACACACGGGACTTCCAGTCAATATGGTAGAGTAGGAAAATGCTGTGCTCATCTTCACCCATAACCACATCAAAATTACAACTAAATTATGGAATAACCACCCTTGAGAACCACCTGAAGACTAGCTGAACAGAACTCCTATAACTAAAAATATAAAGAAGGCACATTGAAAATTGTAAGAAGGGTGGATACATGAAATGGGCTGTTCCAACACCTCCATGTAGTGGTTAAGAATTGGGAGGAACATCTTGTCTGCATAGGACCCTGCTGAGGAGGGAGTGGTCCTAGTCCCACACTGGGCTCCCTATCCACCCCCGACCACTAATGCCAGGAAGAAGAAGCCCCATCTCACTGTGAAAATCATCGGGGAGTCCATCTAGGTGAAACAGAGAGCTGCTGGAGTCCCAGGTGTTCCTCTTAAAGGGCCCACACATAGAGTTACTTGTTGACATACTCACTAGATCTGAGCTACAGTGCTGGAGCATCAGGTTGAAAATCACCAGGGACATATGGAGAGAAACTGAACTGTCTTCCTTAGGGTGAGGGCTGGAGGGGCACCTAAAGTGCTGTAAGATGCCACTGTTCCTTTGATGAGCACTCTACCCATCCATCCTGCAAGCACAGGTGGGCACCAAATCTCAGTCTCCATCAAACTCACCCCACCCTGGTGATTCCCTTAAACCTCACCTCACTGAACTCATGCAAGGTTGGAACCATTTTTAGTGGCTGTTACTCACAAACGGGTAGACTTGGCCCCACTATGGAATTCCCTGAAACCTCTGGAAGGTTGACAAACCCCAAACAAGTAGCAGCTGGCCTCACCATGCCATGTTGCTCTTGGTAAGAGAATCCCAGCCTCACACTAGTAGCATCCAGCCTTGGTTTGCAGCCTAGCCTCTCCCAGACACCTTCAAGCCCAGCACAGGAAGCTACCAACTGCAGATCATTTTGTACTTCCTTCCAGGTGGCCCTGGGCTGGGCACAGGCAGCAGCTGACCTGGGCCTGTATTAGAACCCCTCACAAGGGGCCCCAGAACCAACACCAGAGTACCATCTAATTAGCTCAACAAACAACACACCCAAAGGGTAGACTCAGCAGGTACCACAAGCCTGCCACAGGTTCAGCACCCACACAATGGCTCAACAACTATGGTCATATCTAGTCTTCATAGCCAATCAGCCTGAGGGTCAATCGCTCCCACTGATGTGCCAACAGCAGTCAAGGCTCAACTACAATATAGGGAACACAACTGACACAAGGAATACCCCTGGGGCACCTGGCTTAGGTGACCAGTAAGACTGTACGACTAGGTTCCAAGGACACTTACTACATAAGGCCACCCTGCCAAGATTGGGAAACATAGCAGATCTACCTCATATGTAGAAACAAACACAAGAAGGCAGCCAAAATGAGGAGAGGAAGAAACATGTTCCAAATAAAAGAACAGAAAAAAACTCCAGGAAAAGAACTAAACAAAATGGGGCCAAGCAATCTACCAGATACGAAGTTCAAAATAATGGTTTTAAGGATGCTCAATGAATATAGGGGAAGAATAGATGAACTAAATGAGAACTTACAAAAAGCGATATAAACCATAAAAAGAACTAGTCAGAAATAAAGAATATAATAACTGAAATGAAGAATAGATTAATTGGAATCAACAGCAGATTGCATTAAACAGAGGACTGAATTAGCAATTTGGAAGAGAAGGTAGTGAACAACACTCAATCAGAACAGGAAAAAGAAAAAAAATTCCAAAAAAAATGAGGATAATTTAAAGGGTCTGTTGTACAAACTCAAGCATAATAACATTCTCAATAGGGGTACCATTGAGAAACTTATTTGAAAAAAATAATGATGGAAAAGTTTCCTAATCTGGCAAAGGGAATAGTCATACAAGTCCAGGAGACACGGAGAGTCTTAGGCAGGATGAACCCAAAGAGGCCCACAAGGCACGTCATAGTTAATATGTGAAGGGTTGAAGACAAATAGAGCATCATAAAAGCAGCAAGGGAAAAGCAGTGAGTTACCTACAGGGAACTCCCATAAGACTGTAAGTTGATTTCTCAACAGAAATTTTGTAAGCCCGAGAGATTGGCATAAAATATTCAGTGATGAAAAGCAAGGATCTATATCCAAGATTACTTTACCCAGCAAGGCTGTTATTTAAAAGTGAAGGAGATATAAGAGCTTCCCAGACAAGAAAAACTAAAGGAGTTCATCACCCACCAAACCAGTTTTACAAGAAATATTTAAGGAACTTCAATAATAATAATAATAATAATAATAATAATAATATAAATAATAAAAAGGCAATGACTACATACTTATCTATCATTACTGTAGAAAGAAGGATACAAGATGGTGAAATAAATAAACACAGTGCTTGCCTCCTCCCATAACCACATGAAAATTACAACTAATTTAAAGAACAATCAACCTGGAAAACCATCTAAAGTCAAGCAGAAGATAAATTTTATAACAAAGGACATAAAGAAGAAGCCATGTCGAGACTTGTAGAGGGGCAGAGAAGTGGAACGGGCCAGCCCCATGCTGGCGGATGGTGATTGAGAATCGAAAGGAATATCTCAGCTGCAAAGGACCTCTGCGGAAGAGTGAGGGACCACAGCCCCACACCAGGCTCCCCAACCAAGAGTATTGGTGGCAGGAAGAGAAGCCCCCGAACATCTGGCTGTAAAAAACAGTGGGGATTATGACATCTGGGTGAAATGAAAAGCTGTGAGAAACCCAGACACCCTCTTAAAGGACATGTGCCCAGACACATTTGATTGCAGGCACTCACCCTGGACTCCAGCAGAGGTGACTTAGGAGGAGCCCGAGACACACAGAGAGAGACTGAGATATGTGGCTTCAGAGTGAGGACTAAACGGACACTTGCCATTTTCCTTGTGTAGAATTCTCCTCCCATGCAGCTGGTAAGAAGGCTCCATCTTTCCTGTGTTAAGCCCTTCCCCACATGCCAAATCTGAATCTGTGTTGGGCTGGTTAGCTCTGTTCCTTACACCCTGATGTCTCTCTGGGACTCTGTCCCACCCAATTCAAGCAATACCAGAGGCAATTTCCCAGCCAGCAGCCAACCCCACCTGCATTGGACTCTTTCTTGGACAACTCCTAGGGGTCCGCAGGCTCCAGGTGGGAGAGGTGGCTGACCTTGGTGTACTCTGAGACTTTTGCTGAGCAGCTCCAGGCTCAGCACCGTCACCAAACCAGAATCTACATTAACCTGGTGAATACTACTCATCCCACCCTGGTCACTCTCTAAGACCCCGCTTCACCCAACTCCCCAACCATCTAAGGTTCCATCGGTGGCTGAACCTTACAGGAGCCAGCAGTTGCAACAAACATCAAGGTGTCCTGGGATTTTTGTGGAGCTACCTCAGACCCAGTACTTGTAGCAGCTGCCCTTGGTTCACAGCTTGGCCTCTCACGTGTGCCTCCAGGTCCAACACAGGAAGCAACAAGCCACAGATCACTCTGTAGCTTCTATCAGGTAGACCACAGCTGGTCACCGGCAGTGGATAACTGAGCCTCCACTTTCACCCCTCCAAAGAGGCCCCAGAACCAACATACCTGGAGGTCAGTATGAGACAACAGCAGAGAACTGCCCAATTAGCCCCACAGGCTGCACACCCAAAGTGTGGTCTCAACAGGCACAAGAGCCCACTGGGGTGAATCCTGATCCATGGGGTAAGCAGCCCCTGCAAAGCAGTTCATAAGCTGTGGCCAACCTCACAACCCATCAGCCTGAAATAAAAAGAAATAAAAAGTGAGGGTCAATTCCACCCATTGAAGTGCCAATAGCAATCAAGGCTCAATTATAATAGGCAAGCACATACAAAACACACAAGTGTCACTCCTGGAGCACCCAGTGCAGGTGAGCAGGGAGACTGTGCCACTGAGCCACACAGGGCAAATGCTACATAATTCACCTGGCCAAGACTGGGAGACATAGCAGATCTACCTAATATATAGAAACAAACACAGAGAGGGAGTCAAAATGAGGAAACAAATAAATATGTCCCAAATAAAAGAACAGAGGAAAACTGCAGAAAAAGAACTAAATGAAATGGAGGCAAACAACTTACCAGAGAGAGAGTTCAAAACAATGCTTATAAGGATGCTTAAGAACTTAGTGAGAACTTCAGCAAAGAGATAGTAAACATAAAAAGGGACATAGAAACCGTAAAAAAGAACCAGTCAGAAATGAAGTATACAATAACTGAAATGAAGAATGCACTAGAAGAAATCACTAGCAGAGTACCTGAAGCAGAGGATTGAATCAGTGATTTGGCAGACAAGGTAGCAGAAAACACCCAAGAACAGCAAAAAGAAAAAATAATCCAAAAAAATGGGGAGAGTTTAAGAGACATCCGGGATAGCATCAAGTATAACAACATTTGCATCATAGGGGTACCAGAAGGAGAAAAAAAGGAAAAGCAATGGGATTGAAAACCTATTTGAAGAAAAAATGACTGAAAATTTTCCTAACCCAGTGAAGGGAATAGACATACAAATCCAGGAAGTGCAGAGAGTCCCAAACAAGATGAAACCAAACAGGCCCACAACAAAACACATTATAATTAAAATAGCAAAGGTAAAAGACAAAGAGAGAATCCTAAAAACAGTAAGAGAAAGCAACTAGTTGCAAAGGAGCTCCTATAAGTCTGTCAGCTGATATCTCAACAGAAACTTTGAAGGCCAGAAGGGATTGGCACAAAATATTCAAAGTGATAAAAAGCCAAGACCTACAACCAAAACTACTCTACCTAGCAAGGATATCATTTAAAATTGAAGGAGAGATAAAGAGCTTCCCAGACAAAATAAATAAATAAATAAATAAATAAATAAATAAATAAATAAATACGTAGCAAAAATAAATACAGTCACAAGGGTAAAAAGAAAAGAAAAGTAAAAGAAAATCTAAATGAGTTCATCACCACCAAATCAGTTTTATAAGAAATGTTAAAGGGACTTCTTTAAGAAGAAGGCAGGGGCGGGGGGGCAAACAGAACATAAAGATGAATAATAAAATGACAACAATTATGTATCTATCAGTGATCACTTTACATGTGAATGGATTAAATGCTCCAATCAAAAGAAATATGATAGTTGAATAGATAAGAAAAGGAGACCCATACATATGCTGTCTACAAAAGATCCACTTCAGATCAAAAGACACACACAGACTGAAAGTAAAGAGATGGAGAAAGATATTTCATGTGAATGGAAATAAAAGCATGCTGTGGTAGCAATATTTATATCAGACAAAAGAGACTTTAAATCAAAGGGTATAAGAGACAAAGAATGACATTACATAGTGATAAAGGGATCAATCCAAAAAGACGATATAACCCTTGAAAACATTTATGCACACAACATAGAAGCACCTAAATAAAACAAATATTGACTAATGTAAAGGTAGAGATTGACAGTAATACAGTCATAGTAGGGACTTTAACACCCCACTGACACCAATGGACAGATACACCGCATAGAAAATCAACAAGGAAACAGCAACCTTACATGACAAACTAGACAAGATGGATTTAATAGATGTTTTTGTAGCATTTCACCGCAAAGCAGCAGAAGATACAATTTTTTTAAGAGCACATGGAACATTTTTCATGATAGATCATATGGTAGGCCACAAAGTAAATCTCAATAAATTTAAGATGATTTAAACCATATCAATTGTCTTCTTTGACCTCAATGATATGAAACTAGATATCAATTACAAGAAAAATAACTGAAAAACACTGGGAGGTTAAGTAACATGCTACTAAATAATGACTGCACCTACAATGATATCAAGGAAGAATCAAAAGATACTTCATGACAAATGAAAATGAAAACACAATGACCAAAAATCTGTCGGACACAGCAAAAGCAATCCTAAGAAGGAAATTCATAGGCCTACCTGAAGAAATAAGAAAAATCTCAAATAAACAATCTAACTTTACACTTAAAGGAACTGGAAAAAGAATAGCAAACAAAGCCCAAAGTGAGTAAAAGGAAAGAAACAATAAAGATAAGAGCAGAAGTAAAAGAAAGAGAGTCTTTTAAAAAACAATACAAATGATCAATGAAGCTAAGAGCTGGTTCTTTGAAAAGATAAATGAAATTGACAAACCTTTAACCAGACTCATCAAGAAAAAAAGAGAGAGAAAGCAAAGAAATAAAATTAGAAAAAAAAAAAAAAAAAAAAAGAAATGAAAGAGGAGAAGTGACAACTGACACCACAGAAATACAAAGGATTATAGGAAAATATTATGAACAATTATATACCAAAAAAATGGACATTCTGGAAGAAATGGATTAATTTCTGGAAACATACAACCTTGCGATACTGAATCAAGAAGAGACGGAAAATATGAACTGACTGATTCCTAATAACAAAATCAAGCCAATAATCAAAAAAAAAAAAAAACTTCCAACAAACAAAAGACCTGGATTGGATGGCTCTACAGGTGAATTTTACCAAACATTCAAAGAAAAATTAAAACGGATCCATCTCAAATTATTCCAAAAATTCAAGAGGAAGGAAGGCTCCCAAGCTGATTTTATAAGGCCACCAACACACTGATTCCAAAACCAAAAAGACATTACAAAAAAAGGAAATTATAGACTGATATCCCTGATAAATGCAGATGTAAATATCTTCATCTAAACATTAGCAAACCTAACTTAAGCATACATTAAAAAGATCATTCACCATGGTCAAGTGGGATTTATTACTGGGATGAAAGTTTGGTTCAATATCAGCAATCAATTAATGTGATACAGGACATAAACATAACGAAAGACAAAAATTCTATGATCATATCAATAGATGCAGAAAAGCATTAGATGAAATCCAGCATCCATTTATTATAAAAGTCTCAGAAAAGTGACAATAGAGTAAACATTTCTCAACATATTATAAGCCACATATTACAAACCCACAGCTGACATCATACTCAATGAGGAAAGCTAAAAGCATTCTCCTTAAGATCAGGAACAAGACAAGAATTTCATTTTCACCACTTTTAGTCCACATAGTACTGGAAGTCCTAGCACAGCAAGCAGACAAGAAAAAGAAATAAAAGGAATCCAAATTGGAAAGAAAAAAGTAAAACTGTCACAGATGACATGACACTCTGTAGATATTCCCTAAAATATCCACCAAATAACTATTAGAACTGATAAATGAATTCAGTAAACTAGCAGGATTCAAAAATTACTATTTAAAAATCAGTTGCATTTTTATACATTTATAATGAACTATCAGAAAGAAAAATTAAGAAAACAACCCCATTTACAATTTCATAAAATAAAATAGCTATGAATAAATTTAACCAATGTGGTAAAAGACCTGTATTTGGAAAATTATATTGAAGAAAGAAATTGAGGAAGACACAAATAAATGGAAGCATACCGTGCTAATGGAAAGGAATAATTAACATCATCAAAATGTTCACACTACCCAAAGCAATCTGCAAATTTAATGTAATTCTTATCAAAATACCAATGGTATTTTTTTACAGGACTAGAACAAATAATTCTAAAATTTATATGGAACTACAAAAGATCCTGAATAGCCAAAGCACTCTTTAGAATGAACAAAGTTGAAGGTATCATGCTACCTGATAGCAAACTACAGTGGTGCCTCGGTTTTCAAATGTCTCTGTTGCTGAACATTTTGCTTTATGAACGCCATAAATTTTATGGATCTATGGTATCATTAAATAGTAAAATTCATGCTAAATTTGCAGTTTTAGGGGTTGATTTTAAAGGTCTGGAATGGATTAATCCATTTTGCATTACTTTCTATGGGGAAATCACACCTCGGTTTTTTAACGTTTCAGAACTCTAACGGTCTTCCGGAACAGATTACGTTCGAAAACCGAGATACCCACTGTACATTACAAGGCCATAATAATCAAAACATCATGGTACTGACTGAAAAACAGACACCAGGAATAAACTCACCCCTATATGGTCAATTAATATATGACAAAAGAGGCAAGGATATACAATGGGGTAAAGACAGTCTATTCAATAAATGGTGTCAGTAAAACTGGACAGATGCATGCAAAATAATGAAACTAGACCAGTTTCTTACACTATATACAAGAATAAACTCAAAATGGATTAAAGACTTAAATGTAAGACCCAAAACAATAAAGCTCCCAGAAGAATACGTAGTTGTAAACTCTCTAACATTACTCCTGGTGATATATTTTTGAGGATGTCGCCTCAGGCAAGGGAAAGAAAATTAAAAATTAAAAAATGGAACTACATTAAACTAAAAAGTTTTTGCACAGCAAAAGAAACCAACATAATGAAAAGACAATCTATTGAATGGGATAAGATATTTACCAATGATACATCTAATAAGGAATTAATATCCAAAACATATAAAGAATTTATGCTACTTAATAACAAAAAGGAACAATTTGATTAAAGAAATAGGTAGAGGCTCAAATAAACCTTTCTTCAAATAGGACATACAGATGGCCAACAGACCTATGAAAAGATGTTCACTAGTCATCAGAGAAATGCCAGTAAAAACCACAATGAGATATCACCTCACAGATGTCAGAATGGCTCTATCAATAAATCTACATACAACAGGCATTGGCAAGGATGTAGAGAAATGAATCCTTGTGCACTGTTAGTTGGATTATAAATTGGTGCAAGTACTGAAAACAATATTGAAGTTCCTCAAAAAAATAAATAGGACTACCATAGGACCCAGCAATCCCACTTCTTGGTATTTATCTGAAGAAATCCAAAGCACTAATTTAAAAAGATATATTCATCCCTATGTTTATTGCAGCATTATTTACAATAATTTGGAAGCAACCTAAGTGTTCATATATAGACAACTTGATAAAGAAGATGTGGTACATATATATAATGGAGTGTTACTCAACCATAAAAAGAATGAAATGTTACCATTTGTGACAACATGGAAGGACCTAAAGGATATTATGCCAAGTAACATAAGTGAGGGAGAGAAAAACCAATACCATATGATTTCACTTATAGGAGGCGTGACCAAAAAATGAGGTGAATGTTTAACTTTTAAAAAATTTATTACCATTGCGCAATTACCATTAATCCCCCTCAAAATACTCCCCCTCGCTTCAAACACACTTATCTCATCATTCTTGCCACTTTCTGAAGCAGTTCTGGCAGCCCTCTTTCATGAGTGTCTTCAGTTGCGCTGTTGTGGCTGCCTTGATTCCTGAATTGATTCAAAACATTTATCATTCATGGTCACTTTGACTTTGGTGAAGAGCCAGAAGTCACATGGTTCCAGATCTGGTGAATAAGGTGGATGAGGACATACCGTAATGTTTTTATTTGACAGAAATTGCCGTACCAGAGCGATGCGTGACACGGAAACTTTCCATTGTGAGCAAAACATACGGTGAAAGGAGAATGCTGCTGCCGACTGCCATCCAGCATAAAGGCAGGGATCTTCAATATGGGAAGTGGCATGTCAAACCTTAGTAACAGTGTGTGACAAGTTTTAACTTGTTTGGTGCAGTCAGTTGGGTGTGAGCTACAGTTGAGAGAAGGTGTGTTTTAAAGTGTGTCGTATATCATCCTCCATCATGACAACGCTCCGTGTCACACATTGCTTCTGGTGCAGCAATTTCTGTCAAATAAAAACATTACAGTGTGTCCTCATCCACTTTATTCACCGGATCTGGCACTGTGCCACTTCTGGCTCTTCCCCAAAGTCAAAATTATTCAGGACATCGAAGCAGCCGTGACAGCGCAGCTAAAGACACTTATGAAAGAGGGCTTCCAGAACTGCTTCAGAAAGTGGCAAGAATGATGGGATAAGTGTGTTGGAATCAAGAGGACGTATTCTGCAGGGGATTCATGATAATGTGTCTTTTACTATAATAATTTTTAAAAATTGAAACATTCACCCTATTATTTGATCACACTTCCTATGTGGAAACTAAAAAGAAAACAAACAAACAAACAAAACAACAACAAACTCATTAAATCAACAACAAACTCATTGAAACAACGAATTGATGGTTGCCAGGTGGGAGGGGAGTTGGGGGGGATTGAGTGAAAAAGATAAAGGGATTAAGAAGTACAAATTGGCAGTTACAAAGTAGTCTTGAGGATGTAAAATACAGCATAGGGAATATAGTCAATAATGTTATAATAACTATGCATGCTGTCAGGGAGTATTTAACTTACAAGGGGGATCACTTTGTAAGCTATATAAATATCTAACCACTATACTGTATACTTCAAACTAATATAATATTGAATATCAACTCTTATTGAATATTTTTTCAAAATAGAAAAAATGTTTGAGTGGACTTGTGCAATTCAAGCCCGTGTTGTTCAAGGATCAACTGTATATATCTGATTCTACATGATGGGTATTATTTTCACCAGTTGATAGAGGGGGAATCAAGGCCATGGAAGGATGATTAATTTCTACTTGCTTATACAGTTAGTAAGTAATAGAGTTGGAGTTTTGAGTCCAGGTCTGTCTGACCCAAACTGCACATTCTTTCAGTCCTACTAAGCTGACTTGCTGGCCTTAGAAAAGAAATGCTGAATGAAAATGAAAAAGAGAGGACTGGAAGTGAAGAGGAAAGGGAATAAAGGGAGTAGATGAAAAGGACTAAGAGTTTTAAAGAGAGGAACACAGATAAAATTAATCAGGAGGTAATTATCCTTTTCTTTCATAAGTTCTTAATTATGTCAGAAAAGCAGACTTTGCAGAAAGATGGAGTGTCTGCTGCATTATTTGTTGATGTGGTCACATATTTAGTCAATGTCAATCTCATTTAAAGTCTGTAAACTCCTAGATTGCTTCATCACAATACCTCAAAGGAATAATCATTCCTCTGAAGACCATATCAAAGGTAGAGGGAGAGGGAGAGCCACTGGAACTGCATGTGCAAAAAGTTATCGGCAGGTATGTCAAGTTCAAAGCCAGATGGAACCAAAAATTGTAATTGCAGTAACTTTTCTTTGCTACATGATTTACAGTTTGCAAAGCATTTCCCTGTAAATCATTTGCTGTCAATTCACCTCTGAAGAAGGTGGAACAAATGTTATTACATAATTTTAAATATAGTGAGAACAATGTTTGGAAAAATTAGGTGACTTACTCGTACTTAAAGGTCACAAAGTAGAAGGTAAATTTGGGCCTAGAATTTAGATGTTCTGATCCCTCAAGAAGGGTTTTCTCCAGAGCAGTACATTTAAAGACAGACTGACATGAACAATGAAAGAATCTATCATCACTTTAGTAACAAACTTGATGTTTTACAAATTTTGTGGGTCTATTTGACCCTCTCCTTTAGGTGAACAATCTCTCTTGCTTGAGAGAGACTTGAAACCTGTTTGTACTTTGTAATAAGACAAAAAGTTTGAAATAAGACAAAAAGTTCTTTCAACAAGAACAAAAATACATAAATTAACCTTGTTTTCACTCTTGAAGCTCATAATGTCAATATGGTTTTATTTGTTCATTTTATTATGAACTCTGTGATCTCAAGGATAACGAAGAGAGCAAAGAGAGCAAATCTAAACTTGTAAAGAGTTGTTTGATTCATGGTGATCTGGGTACTAGTCCAACTGTTTGCCTCTAATATAGTGATTAACCACTTTTCTAGAATACAAGACTTTTTAAATGAAATAGGGGTCATGTAATAGTACAGAATAGTGTATTTCAATGGCTGTCACCAACATCTGCTGCTATAGGACTTTAACATGGCACTGTAAGACCCCACCCTATATTCCTTATAGTTTTGAGAATATCTTTGATGTACTCACAAATGCATCCTCTTAGCTGTCATATAGAAACCACCTTTTCTTTCCTGATTTTCTGTCATTAGTTCTTAGGGCCTGTGATCCCTGTGAAGGAGCCAACATCCACCATTCATGCTAGACTTTGAATGCTTGATAAAGGTGACATAGCTTTTGGTGACACTTGTGGGTATCTAAGTTTAGGGCACTTAATGCTTGCTCTCCAAGGCACTGCGATGTGTCTGCTCACTCAGAGGGGCTGCCAAGTGCTCCAAAGCCCACAAGAAGCCCACAGGGACTGAGTCTCTCTCCCTGAACTTTGTGATACAAGATTCCAAAACAGGGCTTCCTGGTGCTTCCAAAGTCTTCTGGACATTCAAGAGACACATTCTTTCTGTTTTCACTCACAGGCACATCCTGGAGAGCCCAGAAATGAGTCCTTAGGGGCTGGACCAGACACCTACCCATTTGTGTTCTAATCAGCCTTCCTTACTGATGATGAAGCATTGCTCACGTCCAGGCCCTCTCTTTCTCCATGGTCAGTTCTCTGCTAAGAGTTCCTAGATCCTTACACAAATGTTTTCATGGTGCCCACTACCCCAGCCCTTTTCTAGTTTTCTTCTCTTTTCAGAAAAGCCTTTGAATAATAATAATAAAAATAAGTTAAATTTATACAAATTTATGCCCCTTTCAGTAACTTTTTATTAACCACTATCAAGTTATCAGAGTTATCATTATTTATCCCCCTCAGTTATTAAAAATATTGTTTTACTACCCCTGAAATTTCAGCCAAAGGAGTCCAGTTGTTAGTGTGTGACTACACTATGGGGAACAAAAGGCATCTTTCCAATTTAAGTTAATAGGGTAACTTCAGACACACAAAAGGAGAAGAAGGCACATATGAGTCATGGTGAGTTCAAAAGGAAAGCATTAAGGTGGACTCCCAGAGCATCATGGGATGGGCTATTCAAGCCTCCATGTCAAAAAGGTTGGTTAACAGTTCCCAGTCAGCCTGATCACCAGGGAGTCTTACTGATAAAATTATTTTCCCTCCAGAAAGAATCCGAACCAAATAAATGTCTCTCTTCTGAATAGATTTCATGAAAAGGCAGGGAGATGGTGGCAGCAGAAATAAAGAACCATATTCATGGAAGGATCTGAAATTTGTAACCCGATATTGTTTCTCCATCCTCACATCCTCAATGAAATAGAAATTTATACTTATTTTAAGTAAGTAGTATGCCAACATTCCAAGTGATTCTTTATAGATACACAATTAATAATGCTATAAAGAAAGACCATTCTAAATTATAAAATATTGTTTTATTATCTCTCAACTTCTGAGTTAATATTTTCAATAAACATGTTGGTAAGTCCTGCTATGTATGAAGATTTGAACAACTTAATTTCTGTAGTAATTTAAGTTTTTTGAGTTTCTTATTGTAAATGTTTCTTCTCCCTTGAATCCAGTTGTTTTAACACATTTGTACTGCCTTACTTCTTTTGAACAAGCTTTCATTTTTTTTCTCTGTAAGAAAAAAAGCAGAGTGTGCAGTCTATATAGGAAATGATGCAAACCACAGGGAAAAACTGTACAGTGAGGCCAAAGGGTATTTATGTGCTACATAGGAGCACATTATTTAAAGAGCGGTGATATACTGTTCCTGAATACTATAAATATGTCATCACTCTAATGAAATGATAATGAGGCATTTGTGACTGCATATTTGTAACCACGGCAACAAACCATGACATCATAAGCACAAATGACTGACATAATTCTAGGCGGCAGCTGGATAATGAAGGAAGAAATCTCATGTATATCGAATTATTTCTGACTGCAACAGCTGAAATAACATTTATAAAATTAAATGCAATCAAATGATTTAGAAGAAAGTATAATGATAGTGAACCACTGCAGGACCTTCTTAAGTCTTTACCAAGTAGGACATTCCTCTACAGAGACATCCATCTTACATAAACAGAGTATTTGCCAAGGAATCCAGTAAAAAAGTTGCACATGATTTTGTGGGATATCTACAATTAGGGGTTGTACAGAGAAAAAGCTGGAAAATTTGGGTAGATGCCAGGAAATTTGCTGTGAGTAAGAGAGGAGAACAGATCATATGGCTCTCAGCTGCCAAAGCAAAGTGAGCTGCAGGAGTTGGGATATGGTCAGTGCGGCTGGTCCTGCCAAGAGTGGTAAGTCATAGCAATACATGGAACCTGGCTAAAGGGAAAGTATGTTGCAGTCAGGGAGTTGGCATAGAAGGAAAGGAACAGCAGAACTGACAGGTGGGGAGGAAGTGTATACAGACCTCTGCCTAGGCCTTGTCTCCTTGTTTCTGAACACTGATACTTGAAGTTTCTAGATTGTTATCCCCATCTTCTTCCTAGTCCAGGGTCTGTCTGCCTCTCCTCAAAATTTCCACCCATTATTTCTTAGAGTTTGAGAGAGTGTGTCTGTCACCTGGGTTCAGAAATAAATGTGCTCCTTTTCTTCCAGAAACTCCCAATGGCTTTGTGGGATTTGGTGTTTTCAAATGATTGGAGGGAAGTCTGTAGTAACAGCAAAGGTGGCTATGCCTCAGGGAGAATATGCCCTGCTTGGTCCCAACAGCCCACCTACTCTCCTCTGGCATGCAGGCTTGCTACTGTTTCCCTACAATCCTCAAGAGTGCCAATGCTGCATGGCAGAGTGAGGTGGTGGGAAGGAAAATGGCCCCAATTATGCTTAGAAACTCACAAAATTTTTCAAGAAAACTGACTTGATTTCCACCTTTCCAAGGTGTTAAAAAATAGTTCAAAGCAGGGAGAGATATGCCACCTTACGTTACCTTTCTCTCCTCACCTGTCTCTCTGGCACCCACGTGCAGATCTCCCATGTACTCCAGGAAAAGACATCCATCATACACATTAGATACTTGTAGAAGCCCAGGCCTGGGGGATAGGATGGTGGGACTGGGGTTGGCCCTGGACCCACTAACTCAGTCTCTGTTCAAGCACAGCCATCTCTTCATGCTTCATTAGCAAAGCTAGTCTTTCTCTAGCTGCAAATCCTAATGTGAAATTTGCTGTTAGTTGTCTCTAATTCTCTCCCCAGTCTACGTCCACAGTTACTGTTGTTCATTCCTGGAAACCACAATATGTTCCTTTCATGGTCCTATATTAAGGCAGCCACCTAGACCATGTATTCCTTGCTGCTACACATATTTTGTTAAATAGCGTTATTCTAGTATTCTTGTTCTGAACATAAGACAACCCTCTTATCGACTGTGAATCTGGTGCTCTCACAGATTTCTTCATTCTACTTGTGAACTCCCAGTTTTATAAAGATTGCTCGGCTCACCTCTTCATTTTTAAAACCACCTAATTCATCCTTCATGTTATGAATGTACCTTGTGCTTCTAACCTGAGACCAGCATGTCTCTCTCTGGTGGGGAGGCATGCATTCCAATTTCCATCCCACATTATTTCTCAGGTCACTGTGATTATGGCAGTACTCCAACATATCAGAAGGGACATTGTAACCTCTGTCAGGTACCTTCAAATGCATGGTATGTTGGGAAGTTTTTGCCCTATCCCCAAATTCTCCCTAGACTAAGGATTTTTAAAATATTGATTTCATAGATTTTCTTAAAGTCATAGAGTCCTTTGAGAATTATGAATTATCTTCTCAGAAAAATGCACACATTCTTTTTTTATAGTAAACTTTACATTCTTATATTCATATAGTATCGCATTTGATTTTACAAATCACTGAAGTCCTTCCTTGGTTTACAGCTTAATCACCCCTAAACTGGGTCTTTTTCAGGATTTAGAGTTTGAATTTAGCCTTCACTACTTCTTGCCTATCAAAATTTCTGCTCATCCTGGAGCAGTACGAACCTCCTTCCCATTCACTGGTTAAATGCAACATCACTAGACCAAAAATATCTCTGAAAAGGAAGACAAATGATCAAACTGATATATTGGATTATCTTAATGATTCTGTTGCAGCAGATAATAACTTATTTTGCATAATAAACAAGCCTGCCTTGGGTAAGGCCTTTAGTGATAACGAGTAATAGAAATGTGTCTAAGTCTTCATAAGTTTATATTTCAAGCACATGGGCATTATGGGAGCCAGGTCCAAATCACATATTCATGCTAATAACTCTAAGCAAGGTCTTAGGCTCAGTAAAAACATTAGGGTGTCCTATAGGGTAGAACATTAGGGTAGAACTATAATTTATAAATTTGTTAGTTCCGCTTCCTTGCTGGAATACCTGGGTAACTTTTTTCACTGGGGACTTGGACCCAACTAGTCTTCTTGTTACAGACACCAGCGAGAACTCAGATTCAATGAGGTCAAATTGTAGTATATGTTAATCTCCTACTATAAGTCAAACTGGGCTTGGTTTGTGAATTCTGGTCCAAGCAGTAAAGTGAACTCAACCGGAGTGAACTGAAGTACAGTTGGATGTGCCTTAATTCTACATCATTTCTAGAAACAAAGTCTAAAAATTTATTTAATATCTGTATCCCTATACCAATTCAAAGTGAGTCTATTAACCTTAAGTGATGGTGTTTATTGATTAGTTTGGGAAAGAAACCTAACCTTATTTAGGTTTAAATTTTCCTCAGACAGAGCAATCAGACAGAGAATGACATAAAAGGCATCCAAATTGAGAATGAAGAAGTTAAATTGTCACTCTTTGCAGATGACATGATGCTATATATAGAAAACCCTGAAGACTCCACCAAAAAGCCATAGAAACAATACATGAATACAGTAAAGTTGCCAACTACAAAATCAATGTACAAGAGTCCATTGCATTCCTATATACTAACAATGAAATCTCAGAAAAAGAAATTGAAAAAACAATTCCTTTTGCAATTACAACAAAAAGAATAAAATACCTAGGAATAAACTTAACCAAGGATGTGAAAGACCTATATGCTGAAAACTATAAGACATTTTTGAAAGAAATTGAAGAAGACACAAAGAAATGGAAAGACATTCCGTGCTCATGGATTGGAAGAATCAACAAAGTTAAAATGACTGTATTACCCAGAGCAATTTTTACCAAAAGAGTTAATGCAATCCCCATCAAAATCCCAATGGCACTTTTAAAAAAAATAGAACAAAAATTCATCAGATTTGTTTGGAACCACAAAATACCCCGAATAACCAAAGCAGTCTTAAGAAAAAAGAACAATGCTGCAGGTATCACACTCCCTGACTTTTGCTTGTACTACAGGGCAACAATAATCAAAACAGCATGGTATTGGCAGAAAAACAGACACACGGACCAATGGAATAGAACTGAGAAACCAGAAATAAACCCACATAAACATGGACAGATAATTTTTGACAAAGAAGCAAAAAACATACAATGGAGAAAAGACAGCCTCTTCAATAAATGGTGTTAGCAGAATTAGAAAGCCACGTGCAAAAGAATGAAACTGGACTGCTATTTGTCACCATGTACCAAAGCTAATTCAAAATGGATCAAAGACTTAAGCATAAGACCTGAAACAATAAACTGTATAGAAGAAAACATAAGTACTAAAATTATGGACCTTGGGTTCAAAGAGAACTGTATGAATTTGACTCCAAAGGCAAGGGACGTAAAAGCTAAAATAAACTAATGGAACTAATGAAACTTAAAAGCTTCTGCACAGCAAAAGAAGCCATCAACAAAATAAAGAGGCAACCAACTGAATGGGAGAAGATTTTTGCAAACAGAGCCTCCGATATGGGGCTATAATCCAAAATAAACAAGGAAGTCATACAACTCAACACCAAAAAAACAAGCAACCCAATTGAAAAATGGGCAGAGGACCTGAGGAGACATTTCTCCAATGAGACAGAAAAAGTAGAGAATCATATGGTTTCACTGATATGTGGTGTATAAACCAAAAACAAAAGAACAAGACAAGCAAATGAGAAACAGAAACTCATAGATATGGACAATAGTTTAGTGGTTTCCAGAGGTGATCGTGGAGGGGGGTGGGAGATGAAGGTAAAGGGGATCAAATATGTGGTGATGGAAGGAGAACTGACTTGGGTGGTGAACACACAATGGGATTTATAGATGATGTAATATAGAATTGTACACCTGAAATTTATGTAACTTTACTAACAATTGTCACTCCAATAAACTTTAATAAAAAAAATATTTCCTCAGAGGTACCAAAATTATAGGAAAAGTGTACTGTTCTCTCTCTGGGCCCTAACAGGTTAAAAATGTCAATGGCCAAGACATTGAATTCGTCTTCCCCAGAGGCCTCAACTGGGCTGGCTTCTAGCTTGAGACTTTGGGGTGGAAATTCCAGTTTCTTAACTGTTTTCCCTGCTCCCTGTAGCTAGTAAACTGGGCTTTGTGGAAGCAAGTATGTTGGGTTGAGTCTTACAACAGTGTGGTCCAACCCCTAATTTTACAGCTGAGAAAACAGAGGCTCGGTGGTGTTAAACAACTTGTCTAAAATTACTTTGTTCTGACTCAAACTCTCAGCATCATTTCTCTTCTGTTCCTTTTCCTCCAGGATTGTCATCATTCCCCCCACACCCTCAACCAACACACACAAACCTTGCTTTTCTTTTAATACATTTTTTCCTAGCATGAATATACGAGGTCTGACAATTATGTTCACAAACTTGTTTCAATGCTGTTGCTAACCTTTTTTGATATCAGAGGAATTATTCATTTTGAATTTGTACCAACTGGACAAACAGTTAACCAAGTTTACTATTTGGAAGTGCTGAAAAGGCTGCATGAAAAAGTTAGACAACCTGAACTTTTCGCCAACAATTCATGGCTCTAGCATCACGACAATGCACCAGCCCACAAGGCACAGTCTATGAGGCAGTTTTTAGCCAGTAAACAAATAACTGTATTGGAACACCCTCCCTACTCACCTGATCTGGCCCCCAATGACTTCTTTCTTTACCCGACGATAAAGGAAATATTGAAAGGAAAACATTTGGATGACATTCAGGGCATCAAGGGTAATACAATGACAACTCTGATGGCCATTCCAGAAAGAGTTCCAAAATTGCTTTGAAGGGTGGACTAGGCACTGACGTCGGTGTACAGCTTCCCAAGGGGAGTACTTTGAAGGTAACTGTAGCGATATTCAGCAATGAGGTATGCAGCACTTTTTCTAGGATGAGATCGCAAACTTAATTGTCTGACCTTGTATATGTATACCTTTAGAATTTTGGTTGTTATTTTCTATTTGTGCAAGTATAGTAATAAATGGAATGGTAACTTTAAGGAGCCAAGTCAAGAGTATTTCAATAACAATAAGTAAAAAACTGAAGTTTTGCAACCATCATCATTACTTGAAAAAAAAAATCCATATCCAGAGTAATTATATTGTGTCATTGAGGTCAACTAAGTGTTAGATGATCAAAGTCACACGCTCACACACAGCAGTGCTTTCCCAGGCTACCAAGCCAGCAGGGTACCAGGGGGAATGTGTGGCTCTCTCCTTTGGAAAATGTTTCAGACAATGATGAAAATGTAAACCACATAAACCAGTTGGTTTCTAAGAGAACAAGTTTTGAGAAACCATGTTTTGGAATAAAGCTTCAATTTTCCATTTCACAACAAAACTCTCCAAAGAAAATTTTTTAAGTTATAAGAAATACTAAGGATAGAATGAATAAAGAAGTCTTAAAAAAGAAAATGAAAACCCAGTTTAATCATGAAAGATTTGTATGCCCAACAAACAGAACTGGTGTTATTAAGTAGTTTCTTCCTTCTTTCGTACCTTACAATTCCCTTTCACAAACCCCTACACTCAGCCACAGCTTTTCAGTTCAAAGCTCCCTGAAAATTAAATTCCCAGAGCTTAAGCTCCAGAACTCTATTAAAAGTGAAATTCCGGTGTTAGAGAAAACACTAGGTTACATACTAATATTAACTGATTTTAAATCCTCCTCGAGCATAGGTTTAGCTAAGAAATTAGTGTGACAGCATTTCAACACAAGAGTCAAAGAGAAAAGTTTTAGAACAGAGAGTTTGGATACATGGAAATATTTTGCCCATTCCCCCATGTTGTGTGGGGCTAATGCACTGAGTAGACCCAATCCTTCTACTGTAAGGATGAGGTGGGAATAGGGCCAGAATTGAAATTCTTTGAGCCTTAAATGAATAGCCCTGGGCAAATGACTTAGTTTCTCTGAGCCTCAGTTTCCTTCCATGAGGATATAAGCCTCTACCTGTCTCCTGCCTAAAAGCATGATTAGGAGTGATGAATACAATAACAAATGGTTAATAAATTATCAAGTGCTATTCATTCATAAGAATGAATTTATACATAAGTTTATTATTTTTACTTTATAATTAGAATTTATTTTTTTGAAAGGTTAAAACAAATGCAACAAATTGTAAATGGTTTGGATGTATTCTATTCCAGCAATTAATTATAAATACTTTTCTTCTTTTAAATAAACATTGAATATTTTAAAATGATTTAAAATCAATGCCTACCAAATTTTTTTTTTTGCCCCTGTCATTCTTTAATAGCATGTTGTTTAATCTCCACATAATTGTGACTTTTCCTGCTTTCTTTTAATATATAATAGCAATGTAGAGGAAAAATCTGAAGACACACCAAGAAATGTGCAAATGTGGTACATGAAAGATGAGGTAATGACTTTAAAATTATTACAACTGAATGTAGTTATAGTGTGTGTGTTTCTGTCCACATTAACTGGATTACCATCATAAATTTAATTTTAAAAAAAAAACCAACCAAACAAACAAACCACTCGGGCATACAACATATCCATTTCATAACCTTGGGTGAACTTTTCTTTCTATAAAGGTAAAAATACAGAAAAAGACTTGACCCTGAATGAAAAGCATCTGCACAGATCATTAGGGGACACATACTAAGCTGTCACCTGTACAGATTGGTAACATCCCCAAATCCTGTAGTATATTCTATAAGTAACATTGGTATGAATTAGCAGAGTAAAAGGACAAATGCTGTTATGTTCTGTGTCCAGGTGAATACTTCTATAGGCCAGAAACAAGTGATAGAGTGGACTATGGGGACATGTGTATGAATGACCAGAGATGGAATCTGGTTGTTTAACAGCATATACACCGGAAGCAAAGCCAAGTGACTGGGAAAGGCAGCATTTGATTTTGTCTCATAGCATGCTTTTCTCCCTCACCCCTATCATGTTGCATCAATACAGTTCTGATTTCCCAGGTGTGAACTTTTATTTTGAACCACAGTAATTTGCAAACTCAGAGCCTGTCTGAATATTTTCAAATCCACCTGAAGGACTCCCAGGAAATTTTGTATTGACTCACAAGTTTTCCCAAAGCCAAAACTCATTCCCAAGGTCAAGAACGTTTGCAGTTTGGCATACTTGATAAATTTTCCAACTTCCCCGTGGTTGGTTAAGGTCTGATTTAGTTAGTTCCTGGTTTTCCCGGTTGGCATCTCAAGTCAATTGTAGGCAGCATTCAACATAATTATAACCTTCCATTAGTAAGTCTTTTGTTTTCTGCCACGTTTTGTAAGTAAACTGTGTGTTAACATTTAAATTTGAAAAAAGTACATATTTGCAGCTGCCCCCTGCTTTGGTGTGGATTTCTTTTATGAAATGTTTAAGAAAAGTCATAGCCATCACCGTGGTGAGTGTCCTGAAAGCTCACAGACAGTAGCATGTCTGAACTGGAAGGAAGTCCAACTTTGCAGATTGGAAATGGTGCTCACACAAATTTTTGGACCAATAATTTGATGCTGTCTGGCAGATAAAGGACATGAACTCAGATTTCCTGTTCTTGGTCCTATAATTCCTATACACTACTCCTAACTGAAGAAGAGATGGAGAGATCATAAAGGAGTCATCTATTGCTTTACAGTGACTCTGAAATATTAAATTGTGTCTTTATGTAGCAGATGCTTTTGGCAGCTTACCCGTATTTCTTCAGCAGTCTCAGTTCTCATGGACACTATGCTGTCAGCTACTTCCTGGAAGCATCTGAAACTGTAAGCCTAAGAGCTTCCAGGAGATTTCCATACCATCTGCTTCCTTCATGGTACTCTTAATCTCTCAGATGCAGGGGCAGCTGTCTATCAAGAGAGAGTTTGGGTTCGTTTGGAGGCTCCTCCACCCCAGCTGCACTGCCTCTCTGCAGCTGACCTGTGCTGCAACTGCAGCTCTGGGGTGCTCATTGCAGTAAATCTGGACTATGGCACTTCTCTCCACTCTGCTGCTAGAATCTAGTCCAAGCCTTCGCCACCTCTTGCCTGGATAATTGTAATGCCTCCTGACCGAGATCTCTGCTTCTACCTTTTCTCCCTTACCATCTATTCTTATCGTGGCAGCAGCATTATTCTGTTAAAAGTCAGCACATGTCACTCCTTCACTCAAAACCTTATGGCTACCCATTTCACTTGGAGTAAAACCATAGTTATTGTAATAACCACAAAACTTGCTTTATACTTCCTTTCCCCCTTTGATCTTAACTCCCTCAGGTTCATTCCACTCCAGCCACAATGACCTATTTGCTTTTCTTCTAATTCACCAGCATTTTATTTTTCCATACTATCCTATGTTCATTCCCTCATTTCAGGGTGTTCAAAAATCACCGTCCAAATGAGCTCTCCCTTCACCACTCCTTTTAACATTGCATTGCCCCTTCCTAGCCAAGTACTCCCTTCATCTCTTCCATTTCTTATTTTTCTCCATAACCCTTATAACCTCCTACCATATTATATCATTCATTTACATTATTTTGTTTAAAAATTCACTGATTCCTGCACCTTCCACCTCCCCCTTCCCACTGGAATATAAGTTTTATGACAGGAGGACTTTAAAAAAATAATAGATTTTATTCTTTTTAGGGTAGTTTTACGTTAACAAAATAATCGGGTGGCAAGTACAGAGTTTCTATATTCTTATCCCTTATCCCACTGCCAACACAGCTTCTCCCATTTTAACATTTTGTATTAGTGTGGGACATTTGTTACAATTGATGAACCAAACTGATACATTATTATTAATTAAAGTTCATGGTTTACATTAGGGTTCATATTTTGTGTTGTACATTCTATGTGTTTTGACAAATGTATAATGACATGTATCATCATTATGGTACCATACAGAATAGTTTCACTGCCCCCCAAACCCCTGTGTTCCATCTATTCATTCCTCCTTCTTCTTTTCTCTCTCCCTTCCTCTCCCCCCGCCCCCTTCTCTCCAATCCAATCCCTGTAACCACTGATCTTTTCACTGATAATTTTGCCTTTTGTGGAATATAACATTGTTGAAATCGTATGTTATGTAACTTTGTTCAAATTAGTTTCTGTCATGCAGGGGACCCTTCTCACTGCGCCATTTGTCATGCAAGGCGTCCGGCGGGGTCTCTAGTCCTGCTCCCCACATAAGAACGCAGGACAAGGTGAGGCCAAAAAGGAACACCCACAAAGCCATAGATAGGGGAGTCATACCACTATATTCTCGCTGGCAGCTGGGTTGGAGAAACAGGAAACAGGAGCCACATAATTCTCAACCCTCAATGCACCGCTTGCTAGCTCAGTCACCATCTTCTTGCTAGCCCCCATTTTTCCTGCTAGCGTAGCCACAGCAGTTATATTAGTGGCCAATGGCTCACTGGTTACAGCTGACGGCCAACTAGCCACAACTGATGGCCATCTAATCATAGTTGATGGCCATTTACTACCTGAGCCAGTACCTTTCCATGTGAGGCTGAGAGCCTGGAAACTGCACCCCTGGCTCTGTCTCCACAGTTTCTTTAATTTAATAATATTCATTTAAGTTTTCTCCATGTCTTTTCATGGTTTGATAGCTCTTTTTTTTTTTTTATTGATGAGTAACAGTCCATTACACAGATGTACCTGTTTATTTATCTTTTCCCCATTGAAGGACATCATGGTTACTTCCAAGTTCTGTTAATTATGAATAATGCTTCTATAAATATTATGCGTAGGTTCTTGTATGGACATTTGTTTTCAACTAATTTGGGTAAATACCAAGGGGTGCAATATTTGGAATATATGATAAAAGTATGTTTAGTTTTATAAGAACCCCCCAAACTGTCTTTCAAAATATCATAAAGACAAATCCATGTTTAGTTTTATGTACTTGGTATATTATGTGTCATCATAAATTCTAGCCTTATTATTTTATTTTTATTCTAACTTGAGAGAGAGTGAGAACCCACATTAATGGAAGGTGCTTGGACAATATGGTGACCTCAAACCTTACCATCCTGAAAAAAACGTACCATTTTGTATTCTCACCAGTGATGTATGAGAGTTCCTGTTGCTCCACATCCTCACCAGCATTTGGTGTTGTCAGTGTTCTGGATTGTGGACATTCTAATAGGTGTGTAGTAGTATTTTATTGTTGTTTTAATTTACATTTCCCTGATGACATATGATGTAGAGCATCTTTTCATGTTTCTTTGTGAGGTACCTGTTCAGATCTTTAGTCCATTTTGCAGCTGAGTTGTTTGTTTCCTTATTGTTGAGTTTTAAGATTTCTTTGTGTGTGTTGGATAATAGTATTTTGACAGATATGCACTTAGATTTATTTATTTATTTATTTATTTATTTATTTATTTATTTATTTATTGCCAATCTGTGGCTTGTGTTCTCATTCTTTTTACCATGCTTTCTCAGAGCAGAAGTTTTAAATTTTAATGAAGTCCAAATTCATTCATAAATTGTGCTTATGGTATGAGAGTAGAACTTTTCATCTTCTTTTCATTGCTTTATCATTGGCTCATAAAACACTTCCTGACACATAATAAAGACCAAATAATCTTAGGGAATTAAATGCTTTCCATTTTTAATCCAAGGGAATTATAGGTAACCCCTGTATAACACGGTTGTTAGGCTCCTAAAATGCCCTGTTATGAGAATCCGTGTTATAAGAAACAAAGAACTAGTACAAAAAAGGGAGTTAGTTAGGTTCTAAAAATCAAGAAACAACATACTATTATATCTTTATAATTAAGAGAAATATCTTTTTTTTTAAGATTTTATTGGGGAAGGGGAACAGGACTTTATTGGGGAACAGTGTGTACTTCCAGGCTTTTTTTCTTTTTTTTTCCAAGTCAAGTTGTTGTCCTTTCAATCTTAGTTGTGGAGGGTGCCGTTCAGCTTCAAGTTGTTGTCCTTTCAGTCTCAGTTATGGAGGGCGCAGCTCAGCTCCAGGTCCAGTTTCCGATTTCTAGTTGCAGGGGGCACAGCCCACCATCCCTGCGGGAGCCGAACCAGCAAACTTGTAGTTGAGAGGACGCATTCCAACCAACTGAGCCATCCAGGAGCTCAGCAGCAGCTCAGCTCAAGGTGCCGTGTTCAATCTTAGTTGCAGGGGGCGGAGCCCACCATCCCTTGCGGGACTCGAGGGATTGAACTGGCAGCTTTGTGGTTGAGATCCCACTGGCCCATGTGGGAATCGAACCGGCAGCCTTCAGAGTTAGGAGCATGGAGCTCTAACCGCCTGAGCCACCGGGTTGGCCCAAGAGAAATATCTTTATTGAAACAATTTTCACCAAAAAGTATAACATATTAATATGTGTTAAATAATATTTTCTTCATCATCACTACTAAGCACCATTCACCAAGGGCATTTTTTTTTTAAGTGGGATTTTTTTATTTTATTGGGGTGACAATTGTTAGTAAAATTACATAGATTTCAGGTGTACAATTCTGTATTACATCATCTATAAATCCCATTGTGTGTTCACCACCCAGAGTCAGTTCTCCTTCCATCACCATATATTTGATCCCCCTTACCCTCATCTCCCACCCTCCACCCCCGTTACCCTCTGGTAACCACTAAACTATTATCTGTGTCATATGATTTTTGTCCTTTATTTTGTTTATGTGATGTATCACATTGATGGATTTGTGTATATTGAACCATCCTTGTGCCCCTGGGTTGAACCCCACTTGGTCGTGATGAATAATCTTTTTAATGTATTACTGCATTTGATTTGCTAGAATTTTCTTTAGGATTTTTGCCTCTTGATGCATCAGACATATTGGTCTGTAGTTTTCCTTTTTTTGTTGTCCTTATCAGGTTTTGGTATGAGGGTTATGTTGGCCTCATAAAATGAGTTATGGAGTAATGTCTCTTTTTCAATATTTTGGAAGAGTTTGAGCAGGATTGGTATTAGATCCTCTTTGAAGGTTTGGTAGAATTCACTAGTGAAGCCATCTGGTCCCGGACTTTTGCTTTTGGGAAGGTTTTGGATGACTGATTTAATTTCCTTACTGTTGCTCGGTCTGTTTAGATTTTCCAATTCTTCATGGTTCAGCCTAGGAAGGCTATATGTTTCTCAGAACTTGTCCATTTCTTCTAGGATATTGAATTTGGTAGTATTCTTGGATAATCCTTTGTATTTCTGTGGCATCTGTTATAACTTCCCCCTTTTCATTTCTGATTTTGTTAATTAGTGTCTTCTCTCTTTTTATCTTAGTGAGTCTAGCCAAGAGTTTGTCAATTTTATTTTATTTTTTATTTTTTTTATATTAAATTTATTGAGGTGACAATTGTTAGTAAAATTACATAGATTTCAGGTGTACAATTCTGTATTACATCATCTATAAATCCCATTGTGTGTTCACCACCCAGAGTCAGTTCTCCTTCCATCACCATATATTCGATCCCCCTTACCCTCATCTCCCATCCCCCACCCCCCACCCCCCTTACCCTCTGGCAACCACCAAACCATTGTCTGTGTCTATGAGTTTCTGTTTCTCAATTGTTTGTCTTGTTCTTTTGTTGCTTTTGGTTTATATACCACATATCAGTGAAATCACATGGTTCTCTGCTTTTTCTGTCTGACTTATTTCGCTCAGCATTACACTCTCAAGATCCATCCATGTTGTCACAAATGTTCCAATTTTATTAATCTTTTCAAACAACGAGCTCTTTGTCACATTGATTTTTCCTATTGTCTTTTTGTTCTCTATTTCATTTAGTTCTGCTCTGGTTTTTATTATTTCCTTTCTTCTGCTGAACTTGGGTTTCATTTGTTCTTCTTTTTCTAGTTCTTTAAAGTGTAACGTGAGGTTATTTATTTGGGATTTTTCTTGTTTCTTGAGATAGGCCTGTAATGATATAAATTTCCCTCTTAAAACTGCTTTTGCTGCATCCCAAAAATTTTGGTAGGATATATTTTCCTTCTTATTTGTTTCTATGTATCTTTTGATCTCTCCTCTAATTTTTTCTTTGACCCGGTTGTTCTTTAAAAGTATGTTGTTAAATCTCCATGCATTTGTGGTTTTCCCTGCTTTCTTTTTACAGTTGATATCGAATTTCAAAGCCTTGTGATCAGAGAATATGCTTGGTATAATTTCAATATTCTTAATTTTGCTAAGGTTAGTTTTATGTCCCAATATATGGTCTATCCTTGAGAATGTTCCATGTGCACTAGAAAAAATGTATAGTCTGATGTTTTAGGATGAATTGCTCTATAAATGTCAATTATGTCCATTTCATCTAATGTGTCCTTTAGGGTTGCTATTTCGTTATTTATATTCTGTTTGGATGATCTATCCATAGTTGTCAATGATGTATTTAGGTTCCCTACTATAATTGTATTTTGGTCAATTTCTCCCTTTAGTTCTGTTAGTAGTTGCTGGGTATATTGCGTTCCTCCCTAATTGGGTGCATAATATTGATGACTGTTAAGTTATATAGTTATATTGTTATATAGTTCCCTTTACAATTATGAAATGTCCATCTTTGTCTCTTGTTACCTTTTTCATCCTGAAGTGTGTTTCATCTGATATCAGTATGACTACTCCTGACTTTCTCTGATACTATTTGCTTGGAGTATCAATTTCCACTCTTTCACTTGAGTCTATGTTTGTCCTTTTAGCTGAGATGTGTCTCTTGGAGGCAGCATATGGTTAGGTTGTTTTTTGATCCAATCTGCTACTCTGTGCCTTTTTATTGGTGAGTTTAGTCCCCTGACATGTAGCGTGATTATTGATATGTGAGGATTTCTTGGCATTCTAGCTTTAGTTTCCTGGTAAGACTGTGTCTCCATTGTTTCTTTGCCTTTTTGTTGTTAACTATTATTTCTGTGTGGTGGTATTCTGTGATTTTTCTTTTATTACAGTATATATTTCTGTTTTATCTTTTATTACAGTATATATTTCAGTTCTGGATTTTTTTTTTTTTTTGATTGGTTACCATTAATTTTATGTAAAAGGAAGTTTGATACTTAGAGTATTCCATTTTCTTCAGCATGATTACTTTCTCCTTTCCCATATTCCGGTTCAGACATTTACTCTCCCCCTTTTTGTGTTTTGGTTGCCACAAATTGTCCCTGTTGATGGTGGTCAAACATCCTCCTTTAGTATTTCTTGTAGTGCAGATCGTGCATTAGAAAATTCCCTCAGCTTCTGTATGTCTGGAAAGGTCTTAATTCCTCCTTCATATCTAAAGGATATCTTTGCAGGATATATTATTCTTGGCTCATAGTTTCTCTCTTTCAATAGTTTGAATATTTGTTTCCATTCCCTCCTGGCTTGTAGAGTTTCTGCTGAAAAATCTGATGATAATCGAATGGGCTTTCCTTTGTAGGTTACCGTCTTCTTTTCCCTGGTTGCCTTGAGGATTCTTTCTTTGTCATTGACTTTAGACAGCTTCAATACAATGTGCCTTGGAGAAGGCCTGTTGGGATTGAGGTAATTAGGTGCTCTATTTGCTTCTTGGATTCGAGGATCCAGTTCTGTCCACAAGTTTGGGAAGTTCTCGTGGACTATTTGTTTGAATATACTGTCTGTTCCCTCCTCCCTTTCTTCTCCTTCTGATATGCCCATTATTCTTATATTGCTCTTTCTGATGGAGTCAGCAAGTTCTTGTAGAGTTCTTTCATTTCTTTTAAGTCTCAAGTCTCTGTCTTGTTCCATCTGTATCATCTCCTGGTTTCTGTCTTCTATGTCACTGATTCTTTCCTCCATCTGGTCAACTCTACCACCTAAGCTGGTTATTTCATTCTTAATTTCTTCATCTCCAGAAATTGTATTTGGTTCTTTTTCAAAATTTCAGTCTCTTTTGTAAAATGCTCATGTTGTTCTTTGATTGTGTTTCTGAGTTCATTAAACTGCCTTTCTGTGTTTTCTTGCATCTCGTTGAGTTTTTTCAGAACTGCCATCTTGAATTCTCTGTCATTTAAGTCACATATTTCCATATCTTTAAGTTCCTTTTCTGGAGACTTTTCACTTTCTTTCTGAGCTGTCTTGTTGCCTTAATTATTCATGGCAATTACTGATTTATTATTTCTCTTCCTAGACATCTGCAGGAGTGGCTTCTGCAACAGGTAGATAGGAACAGGTCTTTCTTTTGTTTTCCTGTACTTGTTGGTAGAATGTTTTATTTTCTCTATGACTGCAGCCTTTTTTTCTCTCTCACACGGTAGTGCTATGTTTTCTCTGCACTATTCCAGCTTCTTACACAATGGGGGGCTTCCCTGGGAGATGGGCTTCTCCTCTGTTAATAGTTCGCCTGGGTCACAGGGCACAGTTACCGTGTGGGTATGCGGAGAGCTTTTGAAGTTCCAAAGCTCTTCCTGCACTAGATTCAGAGCCTGTATGTTTCAGCAGTTCTGTTTACTCCTGCAGGGATCCGCCCAGATAGGTGGGGCTCGGGGCGGGGTGAGTTGTGAGAGTGGCCCAGAGCAATGCGGCAACCACCACCACAGCTGGACTGTCCACCACAGTTCCCTCCCCCCTGCTGGAACCAGCTGGGCTGTGAATCTGTGTCTGTGGTCTACAGTTCTCAGAACAGCAAATATTCTGTTCTTTTGATCTGACACTGCTACTGTTCTGCTTCTAGCACCGGGCAGGTGGGGGCGGGGTGAGCTCTGGGAGGGTAGGGAGAGGCGGCTAGTCTCAGTGCCTAAGGCTTCCGTTCTCTGTCGGGCAGTAAGGGCTTAAACCACCATTTCTGGCCTTCATCCCTCAGTCTTTTCTCTGAGGTCTCTGCCATGAGCGTTGGGTTCAGTCGTGTTATATGCTGCCCCTCTGCGCTGTGGGCCATAAGTGGAGCCCTAGCAGGCTGAGTTCTTCCCTCTCCCACAGCTGCGGTAGTTCTGGGATGCAGTGAGCTCGGAGCACTGAGCTAGGTCTGCATCCTGCGCCCATGTGGCTCCGTCTCCGCACTTCTCCCTTCCCTTCTCCCCGGCTCGAGCAATTCACCCACCTTTAGGTGAATTCAGTAGTGGGTCTCTTCATCTTGCCTGTCTGCTGTGCAGGGAGTCCTTTGTGGAGTTATTGTTGTTTGATTAGTTGTAAATTCCATGGGAGCTTTACAGAGGCTCACCTCACGCTGCCATTTTGATGACGTCCCTCGACATAATTCTTTATATAGAAAACCCTAAAGACTCCGCACACACACAAAAAACCCAATACTATGAAAAATAATAAAGGAATACAGTAAAGTTTCTGGCTATGAAATCCATGTACAAAAATCCATTGCATTCCTATGTACCAACAATAAATTTTTAGAAAAAGAAATGAAGAAAACGATTCATTTTGTAATTGCAACAGAAAGAATAAAATACCTAGGAATAGACTTAAGAAGGATGTATACACTATAAGACATTTTAAAAAGAAATTGAAGAAGACACAAAGAAATGGACATACATTCCATTTTCATGGATTGGAAATCAACATAGTTAAAATGGCCATATTACCCAAAGCAATATACAGATTTAATGCAAGCCCCATCAAAATCCCAATGGCATTATTTCAAGGAATAGAACAAAAAATCACCCGGTTTGTATGGAATCACAGAAGACCTCAATAGCTATAGCAATCCTACGAAAAAAGAACAAGGCTAGAGGTATCACACTCTCTGACTTCAATTTGTACTACAAAGTGATAACATCAAATCAGCATGGTATCAGCACATAAACCAATGGAATAGACTTGAAAACCCTAAAATAAACCCACATAAATATGGACAGATAATTTTTGGCTAAGGAGCCAAAAACATATAATGGGGAAAAGGAAGCCTCTTGAATAAACGGTCCTGGGAAAATTGGAAAGCCACGTGTAAAACAGTGAAACTAGACTGCTATTTGTCACCATGTATCAACACTAATTTAAAATGGATAAAAGACCTAAACATGAGACCTGAAACAATGATCTGCATAGAAGAAAACATACGTACTAAACTTGTGGACCTTAGGTTCAAAGAAGATTTTATGAATTTGACCACAAAGACTAGGCAAGTAAAAGCAAAAATAAATGAATGGGACTATATCAAACTAAAGAGCTTCTGCACAGCAAAAGAAACCATTAACAAAACAAAGAGGCAACCAACTGAATGGGAGAAGATGTTTGCAAACAATGCATCTTATAAGGGATTAATACTCAAGAACACATATAACTCAACAACAGAAAAATGAACGATCCAATTGAAAAATGGGCAGAGGACCTGAACAGAAACTTCTCCCCAAGAAGACATGCAAACAGCCAACACATATATGAAAAAATGCCTAACTTCACTACCTGTCAGGGAAATGCAAATCAAAACCACAATGAGATATCACCTCACACTTGTTAGAATGGTTATCATCAACAAAACAAATAATAACAAGTGTTGGAGAGGCTGTGGAGAAAAAGGAACACTAATACACTGTTGGTGGGAATGCAGATTGGTGCAGCCACTATTAAAGGAGTATGGAGGTTCCTCAAAAAATTAAGAATACAATTACCATATGACCCAGCAATCCCTCTCCTGGGTATCTACCTAAAAAATTTGAAAACATTTATCCATAATGACATACGAGTATGTATCCTGATGCTCACTGAAGCTTTATTTATGGTGGCCAAGACATGGAAACAATCAAAGTGTCCTTTGATAGATGATTGAATAAAGAAGAAGTGGTATATATACACAGTGGAATATTACTCGGCCATAAGAAAAGATGAAATGCTAGCAGTTGTGACAAAATGGATGGATTTTGATTATCATGCTAAATGAAATAAGACAGCTATAGTCAAGAACCATATGACTTCACTCATATGTGGGATATAAAACTGAAATCAACAAAGGAACAAGACAAACAAAGAAACAAGAACTCATGGACAGACAATAATGTAGCAGTCACCAGAAGGTAAGGTGGGTGGGTGGGAGGATTGTACAAGAGGGTAAAGGGGGTCAAATATATGGTGATAGAAGGAGAACTAACTCTGGGTGGTGAGCATACAATTCGATATATAGAACATGTTTTATATGAATGCTCACTTGAAACACATATAATTTTTCTAACAAATGTCACCACAATAAATTTAATAAAAAACAACACTTGCATTGCCTTTTAAATGATATCACTTAAGTGATTATTTTCTGTCAATAGATTTTTTTTTCAGTGTTCTACTTATTTTATTTTATTTTATTTTATTTTATTTTATTTTATTTTATTTTATTTTATTTTATTTTATTTTATTTTATTTTTTTATTATTAGTTACAGGTGCACAAGACAAAGCAAAACTTAGACGTTTATCATTTATATCCCTCACACTGTGTGAACCCCCCTCCCCCCATCCACTATCCCTCTGTACGTTCCCCAAATTAATTTTCAAACCCCCATGACCATCTTGTGGTTACCGACTATTTTTCAAAACCTCTCACCTTCCCCTTATCCCCACCCCCCCGCCCCTCTAGCAACCCTCTGTTTTTCCTCCATGTTTCCAACACTGTCTCTGATTAGTTCATTCACTTATTCTTTTCTTTAGATTCCGCATATAAGTGAGATCATATGGTATTTGTCTTTCTCTGCCTGACTTATTTCACTTAACATAATGTTCTCTAGGTCCATCCATGTTGTTGCAAATGGTAAGATTTCTTTCTTCTTTATGGCTGCGTAATACTCCATTGTATAAATATACCACAGTTTCTTAATCCGGTCATCTACTGATGGGCATTTCGGTTGTTTCCAGGTCTTGGCTATTGTGTATAGTGCTGCAATAAACATAGGAGTGCATAAAGATTTTTGAATTGGAGTTTTGGATTTCTCCGGATAGATACCTACGACTGGGATTGCTGGATCATAAGGTAGTTCCATTTTCAGATTTTTGAGATACCTCCAAACTGTTTTCCATAGTGGCTGCACCAATCTGCATTCCCACCAACAGTGCACCAGTGTTCCCTTTTCTCCACATCCACGCCAGCACTTGTTGTTTGTTGATTTATTGATGATAGCCATCTTGACTGGGGTGATGTGGTATCTCATTGTGGTTTTTATTTGCATTTCTCTGATGGTTAGTGAGGTTGAACATTTCTTCATATGTCTGTTTGCCATATGTATGTCCTTTTTAGAAAAATGTCTCTTCATGTCCTCTGCCCATTTTTAAATTGGGTTGTTTGTTTTTTTGGAGTTGAGTTGAGTGAGTTTTTTATAAATTTGTGATATTAACCCCTTATCAGATATATCATTGGCAAATATCTTTTTCCATTCAGTAGGATCCCTTTTTGTTTTATTGATGGTTTCCTTTGCTGTGAAAAAGCTTTTTAGTTTGATGTAATCCCACATGTTTATTTTTTCTCTTACTTCTCTCATGCGAGGGGATATATCAGTAAAAATCTTACTCTGGGTAATGTCTGTGAAGTTTCTTCCTATATTTTCTTCTAGGAATTTTATGGTTTCAGATCTTACATTTAAATCTTTAAGCCATTTTGAATTTATTTTTGTATGTGGTGTAAGGAGGTGATCCAGCTTCATCTTTTTGCATGTGTCTGTCCAAGTTTCCCAGCACCATTTATTGAATAGACTGTCTTTACCCCACCGTACATTCTTGCTTCCATTGTCATAGATTAAATGGCCATATAGACATGGATTTATTTCTGGGCTCTCTATTCTGTTCCATTGATCTATGGGTCTGTTTTTATGCCAGTACCATGCTGTTTTGATTACTGTAGCCTTGTAGTATAACTTGAAGTCAGGTATTGTTATACCTCCCACTTTGTTCTTATTTCTCAAGATTGTTGAGGATATCTGGGGTCTTTTGTTATCCCATATAAATTTTAGGATTATATGTTCTATTTCTGTGAAAAATGTCGTTGGTAGTTTGATAGGAATTGCGTTGCATATGTATATTGCCTTAGGCAGTATGGACATTTTAACTATGTTAATTCTTCCTATCCACGAACATGGTATGTGTTTCCATCTATTTGTATCTTCTTTCATTTCTTTATTCAGTGTCTTATAATTTTCTGAGTACAGATCTTTTACTTCTTTGGTTAAATTTATTCCCAGGTATTTCATGGTCTTTGGATCAATTGTAAATGGAATTGCTTTTTTAATTTCTCCTTCTGATGTTTTATTATTGGTATATACAAATGCAACTGATTTCTGAATATTAATTTTGTATCCTGCTACTTTACTAAATTCATCTATCAGCTCTAATAGTTTCTTGGTGGAGTCTTTAGGATTCTCTAAATATAGTATCATATCATCTGCATATAATGACAGTATTACTTCCTCCTTACCGATTTGGATGCCTTTTATTTCTTTTTCTTGTCTGATTGCTGTGGCTAGAACTTCCAGCACTATGTTGAATAGAAGTGGAGAAAGTGGGCAACCTTGCCTTGTTCCTGATCTTAAGGGGAATGGTTTTAGCTTTTCCCCATTGAGTATGATGTTAGCTGTGGGTCTATCATATATGGCCTTTATTATGTTGAGATATGATCCTCTATTTCCACTTTTTTAAGGGTTTTTATCATGAATGGCTGCTGAATTTTATCAAATGATTTTTCTGCGTCAATTGATATGATCATATGATTTTTATTTTTCATTTTGTTAATGTGGTGTATCACATTAATTGATTTGCGGATGTTGAACCAACTTGCATACCAGGGATGAATCCCACTTGATCATGGTGTATGATCTTTTTAATGTATTGCTGAATTCTGTTCGCTATTATTTTGTTGAGGATTTTTGCATCTATGTTCATTAGCGATCTCGGCCTGTAGTTTTCTTGTTTTGTGGTGTCTTTGTCTGATTTTGGGATCAGGGTGATAGTGGCTTCGTAAAAAGTGTTTGGGAGTCTTCCCTCCCTTTGGATTTTTTGGAAGAGTTTGAGGAGAATAGGTGACAATTCTTTTTTGAACGTTCTGTAAAATTCGCCTGTAAAGCCATCTGGTCCAGGGCTTTTGTTTGTTGGGAGATTGTTGATTACTGATTCAATTTCCTTGGTGGTCCATTCAGGTTTTCTGTCTCTTCTTGAGTTAGCCTTGGAAGGTTGTATGCATCTAGGAAATTGTACATTTCTTCCAGGTTGTCAAATTTGTTGGCATACAGTTGCTCATAGTAATTTCTTAAAATTTTTTGTATCTCTGCGGTGTCTGTTGTCACTTCTCCTCTTTCATTACTGATTTTATTAATTTGGGTCCTCTCTCTCTTTTTTTTAATGAGTCTGGCTAAAGGTTTCTCAATTTTGTTTATCTTCTCTGAGAACCAACTCTTGGATTCATTGATCTTTTGTATTGTTTTTCTGGTTTCTATTTCATTTATTTCCGCTCTGATCTTTATTATCTCCTTCCTTGTACTCCCTTTGGGTTTATTTTGTTGTTCTTTTTCCAGATCCCTTGAGTGTGAAGATAAACTGTTGATTAGTGATGTTTCTTGTTTCTTTAGGTAGGCCTGCAGTGCTATGAACCTCCCTCTTAGGACTGCTTTCGCGGCATCCCATAGATTTTGGGTCGTTGTATTTTCATTTTTGTTTGTCTCGAGATCTTTTGATTTCTTCCATGATCTCCTGCTTGACCCATTCATTATTTAGTAACATATTATTCAGCCTCCATGAATTTGTGTGTCTTCCAGTTTTTTTCCTGTAGTTCATTTCTAATTTCATAGCACTGTGGTCAGAGAAGACAATTGGTATGATTTCAATTTTCTTAAATTTATCAAGACTTGCTTTGTGGCCTAACATATGGTCTATCTTGGAGAATGTTCCATGTGTGCTTGAGAAGAACGTGTATTCTGCAGCATTGTGATGGAATGCTCTCAAAATATCGATTAAATCCAAGTGGTCCAATGTGTCATTTAAGGCTGTTGTTTCCGTATTAATTTTCTGTCTGAAAGACCTGTCCCTTGTTGTCAGAGGTGTGTTGAAGTCCCCTACTATTGTAGTGTTACTGTTGATCTCTGTCTTTATGTCAGCCAATATCTGTTTTATATATTTAGGTGCTCCTATGTTGGGTGCATAGGTGTTTACTAGGGTTATGTCCTTTTGCCGAATTGATCCCTTTATTATTATATGGTGCCCATCTTTGTCTTTAAATATTTTCTTCATTTTAAAGTCTATTTTGTCAGAGATAAGTATTGCAACTCCAGCTTTTTTCTCATTTCCATTTGCATGGAATATCTTACTCCAACCTTTCACTTTCAGCCTGTGTGTGTCTTTTGATCTGAGGTGAGTCTCTTGTATACAGCATATACAAGGGTCTATCTTTCTTATCCACTCAGCCACCCTATGTCTCTTGATTGGAGCATTTAAACCATTTACATTTAAATTGATTATTGATAAGTATATAGTTATTGCCATATTTAAATTTGTGGTTAGATTGTTTTCATCTTTCTTCTATTTACAGAAGTCCTTTTAGTATTTCTTGCATCGCTGGTCTGGTGGTAATGAATTCCTTTAGCTTATTCTTTTCTGGGAAGCTCTTTATCTCTCCGTCAATTTTAAATGATAGCCTTGCTGGATAAAGCAACCTAGGTTGTAGGCCTTTGTTTTCCATCACTTTGAGTATCTCCTGCCACTCCCTCCTGGCCTTCAGTGTTTCTGCAGAAAAGTCATTTGATAGTCTTATGGGAGTTCCCTTGTATATAACCCTCTGTCTTTCTCTTGCTGCTTTTAGGATTCTCTCTTTGTCTTAAATCTTTGCCATTTTAACTATAATGTGTCTTGGAGTGGACCTGTTTGGGTTTATCCTGGTTGGAACTCTCTGCACTTCCTGGGCTTGTATGTTGGTTTCCTGCATCAGGTTAGGGAAATTTTCAGATATTATTACTTCAAATATGTTCTCAATCCCTTGTTTCTTCTCTTTACCTTCTGGTATTCCTGATGCGCATGTTGTTGCGCTTGATGTTATCCCATAGGTCTCTTAAACCATCTTCATTGTGTTTGATTCTTTTTTCTTTCTGTTGTTCTTTTTGGGTGATCTCTGCTAACTTGTCTTCTAAGTCGCTAATTCGATCCTCTGCTTCATCTAACCTGCTGTTAATTCCTTCAAGTGAGTTCTTTATTTCAGTAACTGTGTTCTTTAGTTCTAACTGGTTGTTCGTTATGATTTCTACATCCTTCTTGATGTCCTCTCTAAGCTCCTTAAACATTCTTATCATCAGTATTCTGAACTCTGTCTCTGATAGTTTGGTTACCTCTGCTTCATTTAGTTCCATTTCTGGAGGTTTCTTCTGTTCTTTTATTTGGGATATGTTTCTTTGTTTCCTCATTCTGGCTGACTCTCTGTGTTTGCTTTGATGTATTAGGTAGATGTCCTGGAGTTCTTAGTTCTTGCTGGATTAGTATGTAATAAATGTCCTTTATATTTCACTTGCACTACTTCGTTCTTCTCCCCTGCGTGTGCTCCAAAAGTGACTCTTGTGTTGTGTATATTGTCCTATTAAAGAAGATCATTAATTGCTTTTTGCTTGTGAGTAGGTTGGGTTAAATCCTAGGCTGACTAGTTGTGAGACTTGGCTCTGCCCACGCAGGGTGTTCTGCTGCGTGAGGGTTGACCGCTTAGATGTGGTCTGGCCTCTATGTGCCTGTAAAGAATCCCCCCTGGTGTGTCACTTGTAGGTCAAACCCGGTAGTACTCTGGCTTGGTCTGGAGTTGGCCTCTGGGTATGTTGAATCTTGTGCCTCTTAAGCTGGGCACTGGTAGGGCAATTACAGAACAAAGCAAATCACCAAGCACAACAACAACAACAAGAAAAAAATCAAATACATTCACATGTAAAAAAGAATCGACAACCCCCACTCGACACAGGCAAAAATGTCAAACATATAAAGACAAATCAAAACAGAACAAAAAGCAGCTCCAGTTGTGGCTTAAGCCCACCAAGTAATCTCCAGGTTGTTCTCTGTTGTAGCACATTGTCCCCTGCGTATTGTGGCGGTAGAGCCGGTCACCTGGTGCCCAGAGTGACGTTGGGGCTGCAGCTTTAGATGCGTGGGGCTGAGGGGTCTGGACAGTAGTTTTTACAAAGCCAGTGCAGTTTCTGCCCTTGCCTGCACATATGCACACTGAGAGTAGCACCACCAGCCCGGTGTCCAGTTCTCCTGAGTCTTAGGGCACCTCTTCCCTGTGTGTGTGTGTGGCGGGCGGGAGATTCCTCAGCTGCTGAAAGCTTAGAGCTGAATATGCCACTTACTGCGGCCCCTGGGAGTGCCTTCGCCCACGTAATTGCCCCGCCCCAGGCAGGCCAGAAAGGGTGGGGGCTAGGGATGGAAAGAGGGGTCTTCTCTTTCCCAGCCCAGCTGTGTCACACCCCACCCGCAGGCCAGAAACGGTGGTGGCTGGGGATGGAGGAGTCTCCCGTCTCCTATGGCAGTGCAAACCACACTCTTCTCAGCCTCCTCCCTGGGCCCGAGCCGCCCGCCAGTCTTCCCAGGGCCCAAACACCAAGGCTCCTCTGTAATCTGACACTGCTCTTCAGATCAGGAGCCAGTTCAAGTCTCTGGAAGGGTCGGGGTAGGACTGGAAGAGCGGGGGGAGGTGCCCAGGTGTGGAGTTTGTGTCCTTTGTCCGGACTGAGGCCCAACTGGGGGTATCAGCTGAGGCTAATTGCCTCAAATGCTAGATATGCTGCCTCCACGGGGGGAGAGGTCTGCTGTGGGACGCAGAGTAAAGAGTCCGCCACCTGGCTTTTGTGTTCTCTCTTTTGTCCTGGGAACCCCTGCGTCTCTGCAACTGCGGATGTGGTTGACCCGCCCTAGGCTGGCCAGAAAGGGTGGGGGTTGGGGATGGAAAGAAGGTTCTTCTCTTTCCCAGCCCCACTGTCTTACACTCTTCCCGCTGGCCAGAAAAGGCGGTGGCTGGGGACGGAAGACTCCCCACTCTCCCAGTCCAGCTCCCAGCCTCCTCCCTGGGCCAGAGCCACCCGCCAGCCCTCCTGGAGCCGGGGCACCAAGGCTTCTCCGTAATCCGCCGCTGCTCCTTAGTGCAGGGGCTAGATCAAGACTCTAGAAAGGCGGGGGTAGGTTCGGAAGAGTGGGGTGGGGCGCCCAGGCACGGAATCTGTGTCTCTTGTCCGGCCCAAGACTCAACTGGGGTTATCACCTGGAGTTATTGCCTCAAATGCTGGATATGCTGCCCCCGTGGTGGGAGAGGTCCACCGCGGGACACAGGGCAAAGCGCCCACCTCCTAGTTTCCGCGCTCTCCTCCGTCCTGGGATATCCTGTGTATCTGTATCCGTGGGCGTGGGCTGGATTTTCACAGGCACAGGTGCGGAGCAGATTTCCACAACCCAAGGGTGGGGGCCGAATTTCTACAGCTACAGGTGTGGATCGCGATTCCAACCCGCGTCCCCACCGCCGCTGCAGGTGCGGCGTGTCTCCGCTCTGCTCCCTTCCTTCGCCCAAATTTTTCCCCACCTGCAAGTAATCCCTGCGCGAGTCTCTTCGCTGTTCTGTGTGATGAGCAGAGAGTCCTTTGATGGGTTATAAGCTTCCCATTTCTGATAAGATCGGACGGAGAACTCAAGAAGTGCGCCCCGCTGCCGCCATTCCTGTGATGTCACCCTTGTCAATAGATTTTTGACATATAAGCAGAAATGCAAGGACTGAAATAGAGAGCAATAGTTAGTTACAAAATGATTAGCAAGCAAATTAGGAATATGTTCATATTAAGCTATTTTAGGTTACAAATGGCATAAAAATAAAATTAAGAGAACAGCCTTTATGGAAAAGACATGTGATGTTATGTCTATAGACTTCCAAAAGAGCCATTTGAAAGTCATGTTCTGGTGGGAGCATGATTTTCGATCATGCTCCCTCTTTGAATAGATTATTCATTTCCTCTCTCATGGGACTATTGTAGTGAGAGGGCTGGTCTCTCTTCTAAAAGAGGTAGATTCCTGACCTGCCTCTCTCTTAGCCACCTTTCGAAAGTCATTTGGGATCGACTTAGGGGAAATGGATGCTGACAACATAGACCAGCTCTCTTCTAGGTTATAGGGGAGTATTTTCTCCTGAGTTCATCTTTTCATGCTTTTTACTGATCAACCTTGAAGGCTACAATCAGTCTACAAAGGGGCAATGTCTAAGCAGAATACTCCAACTACTTTTATTTTTTAATATACTACTAAGATATGTTTATTTGCAAAAAGCTGTACATATTTAATGTACACAACTTGATGAGTTTGGGGATAAGCATATACTTGTGAAACATAGACACACCCATCACCTCCCAATTTACTCCCACACCCACTATTACTACTACTACTACTACTACTACTACTACTACTACTACTAGAAGTAGTGATTTTTTTGTATGTGTGGTTTGTGGTTAAAACATTTTACATAAGCTCTATCCTCTTGGAAAATTTTAAGTATACAATACAGTATTGTTAGATATAGGTACTGTGGTAGAGATATTCAGAACTTACTTATCTTGTACTCTTTGACCATCACCTCTTTATTTCTCCATTCCGTCCACCACTGATAACCACAATTCTACTCTCTGCTTTCTGCTTCTACGGGTTTGACTTCTATGGGTATGAGATGTAACATGATTTAGATTTGACCACATGAAGCCTAGTCTCTTTCTGTCACCAGGTATTTGATGTTCTTTACCTTTTTTGTCCTCCCCCACCCTCCTTGGTAACCACCATTCTGTTGTCTGTATTTATGACTTTGTTTTTTGTTTGTTTTGTTTCGCTTAGCATAATGTCCTCTAGGTCTATGCTTGTCATTGTAAATGGAAGAATTTCCTTCTTATTTAAAGCTGAATTATATTTATATGTAATATTCATTTATATACAACCAAAAACACATATGCACACATATATCACATTTTCTTTATCCATTTATCCATTGATGGACATTTAGGTTGTTTCTATATCTTAGCAATTGTGTCCAACTACTTTAAATTCAGGCAAAAGAGTTGTCAAACTTTTAACATCAAGGTAGGAAATAGAGAGGGATTTGGGCAAGGATGAATTTTATATATATTAAAAAGAGGTTTTGTGTGTGTGTGTGTACTCTTCAGAAACCTTGAATGATAGAATAAGCCAAAGAATCCTGGTGAAACCCATCATAGAATATAAAATACATGGTCTATCCATCAATGTAGGTGTCTGCCACAAAGGCATGGTACTACCCTATATTGTGAAAATTCTTGCTCATAGAAGGATTTCTATTTGCCTGTTATTTAAAATTCAAACTTCTAAAATTAGCTTGGGTTGCTGCAGGTCAGCCATGTTTCAAAGTTTTTCATTTGATTTGAGTCTAGCTTTTATCTAGTGTGAATTGAATGAGGAGTAAGTGAATGGGTGGAAGGCTCTAAAACAAGGAAACATGGTCAGGATTATCACTTAAGACAAGAGAGTCTTTGAAATCCTGGACATTGTTTCAACTCGTAACTACAGTTATGAAAGTATATTACTGCAAAATCATAGCATCCCAATCCCAGACCTCAAAGAACTTTCAATGAATGTTTGAATATTTTTTATGATGTCAACTCATCTTTACAGCATATTATCTAAAAACCTGAGCTCATGGGAAATTTCTTGATGTAGTTATTACAATTTTATTACTTTTTAAAGAATATTTTCCTTATCTGGATTATTTACAATTGCTTCTTGTAGTATCATTCCACTCCAAAGTATTAAGTATTTCTACTTAAATTCTAGAGTCTCATACCATGGAATTATGATTTCATTATTTTCAGTCCAATTTTCCTAATGTTGATGATCCCAGTGACCTTATCTGGTTTAAAAAAGTGATAATGTCACTTTCTGCCTACCTCTTCATCAGCTTATTTCTAAATACCATCAAAATTAAGTTTATAGCATTTGTTCTTTGAGTAATTTTCACTATCAAGAGATGGCTTTCATTTAGTTTTCCAATAAAACTTATTTTAAAGTTGTTACAATTTCTTCAGAGATTTGTTTTATTTTGTTATTTGAATTGAAACTCTGGAGAATCTAGAGAGGCCATGATCAATGAAGTCACTTTTTGTATATAGTAACAAATGAATATTGATCCAACTTTAAAAAGTAACCTCTATATCCTTCACAGAGAGGAGAAGGGTCACCAGAAATTTTTATGGGATTTTACAGTGGAGGATTTGAAGGACACAATTAATAATTATGTTGTTACCAAAGTGTTTGCAAGACTATATACAGATGTGGACACCAGAAAACACTTTTTAATTCATGCACTTTGCATAGAAGGTAGAATTAGATACCACCTAGATCTAAGTAAGGGCAGGTTTTAAATTGCACATCTGAGTAGAATTGGCAGTTCCAGTTGGTCTGCCATAAGCTGTTGGGAAATGGGTGATTGCTTTGAAAGTGTTTATAGATGAAAACTTCAGAATGTTACTCTAAGCTTTGCAAAAGGTTGAGGATCCAATTAGAATGTTTTGCACTGAAATAGTAGTATGAAAAGGAAATTTGCCTCCTTCCTTTGCCAGTTAGGCAGTGGGAATATCATGCTGTCTATTCCAGAATTATATAATTTATTACTACTTTAGGAATCAAGTGATTATTAAATTAATTTGTTAATTTATTTCTTTTCTAGAATTTGAGCAAAAGACAAATAGGACTCTAAGCCCCGGTGGTCCTCAGACTTACCTGACTTGTCTGCTTGTGGATGTTCTTAATGCTATTTGTCGGAAGGGCACATATTCGCCTTCATCTCAAAATCAGTCAAAGAACAAAATTGCTGTTACAGGAGACAAGCCTGAATCACATCCACTCAACATTCTCCAAAAGATATGCCCTGAGTTCATTTTGAGAAATAGAAAGAGAAACCAGGTACAGCCTCCCACACTCCTGATTTGTGTTCTAAAATGATGAAATGAATGAAGATGAAGGGACTTCTGACACATCTCTCAGTCATGGGCACTGACCTGTCATACATCTATCAAAGTCACACTCAACCCAGGGTCTTAATATCTTTGAGGTAACACAGAACTTCTCTTTCAGGTAGACTTAAAAAATGAATTAAGTCTTGTCAGTGTGATTTTAAACAGACACAACTCCTGTTTAAACCTCACCGGAAGACAGATGGACACCCAGTATTATAAGTTCAAGAAGGAGTATTCATTGGTTTTAAGAGCCAAAGGGAAAGAATAAATGATAAAAGATCTCCAGGGGACATCAACCGACTGGGCTACTCTTTGAAACTCTCCTCCTCTGCGTGATCTGGAGACTCATCCAAAGCTGGGTGCCTGGTGCAGTTCCTACTTTTTCCACCCTCCCCTCCTCCATTACTACAGTGCTGTCAACCAGTCTAGAAAAGTCTTCATCCCAGTTGCCGGGTTTTCAGATGTCTATGTTAATAACTTCTATATTGTTTTGTATATTTCCCCCAGTGGATATGAAAGGTTCTAATTCTGCATATGCAAAATGACAAAATAGAATTGTTAGGAAGAAACGACTTGGATTAGAAATACAGTGTGCCACTGGGAGACCCTTTTCTAGGTGTCACTGATTAGCTGGCCTGTCAGGCCAGGTAACAGAATCAGGGAGGAGCCACTCACTTGAAGGATTGATGTATCACAATATCTGGAGGAATCATTTAATTTATGACAAATAAAATATATAAATTTGTTGATTAGAACATACTTTAGAATTAGAATTATGTGTGTTTTACAATGAAGAAACCCATAAATATATAAATATCATTTTACAATTAAAAACAGATTCTCCTTATGAAAAATATCCTGATGCACTTAAGAGGTTTAACTCCTCTACCCTCCTCAAAAATGTTAACTGAAAAAGTCTGGTGAGGGAGGTAAAGCAGAAGAGAGAGTTCAAAATGTAGTCAATTTTTACAAGGAGGGAAGTAACAGCTGGGCCTGTTGAAAAATCACATAAGCTATGTAACAATTGGACATGAAAAATATCCCTGGGAGATTCACTACTTTCGGTCACCTCTGAAGTTGGGAGTTATTTCTGGACAGGATTGGGCCCTGGCCATCCACTAACTCTGGAGACCTCTAGGATCTCTGCACCCCAAGCAGCTCTGTCAGTGGCAGGCTAATGGTGTTCCTTGAAAACCAGAAAGCCACCCAGACACTCTGTCACCCAAGCCTGTATGCCAGAGATTCACAGGACTGCTGCTCCATGCTGATCCTGAGCTCTGAGCACTGTCCTTTGTGAGCCAGGCTGAACCTCATGGCCCTTTTCCAGCTAAGTGACTGAATTGGTCTGTTGGCATCACCACCCTCTGTGCCAATCTGGAGTCGGCAGAAGAAAGACACATGGCTGTTCTCTGGATCATGCTCTTGTCTGTGCTTCTCTGTCATGGAGACAGGTCCATGGATTCTGCATTACTTGGGAAGGAACTGGAAACAGAAGAGGAATGCGCATCGGAGATTGATGACTTTGGGAGGACTTTCATGGCCCGGCGTCTTTCACAGACAATGCGGTGTTGGGATAGGGAAGGCAGGCTGGGAGCTGCTCTCTTGCATAACCCACAGCTGGCTGGCTCTGAGCATCCTAATGTGTTTTCCATGAGCATCCAGTAGTCTCTGTGACATGATCTTCACGTGTTCCTCACCACCTTCCATGTGGCCATATGACCCTTGTGCACTGGGAAGGTACACTCTGTGCTGAGCTACAGAAGCAGAACCTGAATCAAAGATTTGAGTACAAGTAATTTATTTGGGAAGTGACCCCAGGAAACATGGTGCTAAATCCTACTGGGGAACTCTGGAGGCCAGTGTAGGTCATGTGATCTTTCACCCACTGAGGATGGGAAATAAGGCATTTCTGTGTCACCTCCTCTCAGTTGTTGGTGGAGGACTGCTGGGCTGAGGAGGTGGAAGGAACCCTCTAATGCCTCCAGCCTGCTTTCTGGGTGGGCAAAGTGGGGGTGGCAGCCAGAGAAAGCCCTCAGGCATGGACACGCATTGGCTGGCAGTTGGAAGTCAGGCTGGTTTGCATGATGGGACATGGAGGAAGAGTTTGGGAAGGGACCTGGCAGACTCTGTGAGTCCTGTGTGCTCTCACTGCCTCCCCATCTCCACCCATCGATGTCTCTAGAAAGCCAGGTACACTCAGACCTAGTAGCCTGGCAAGGTTAGGTCCTGAAGACTGGGCGTGCCCCTGCCCTCATACACACAGAGTCTTGGGGAGGGACTTTGCTGGGTGAGCCAAATCCTGAAACCCAGAGTTTGTTATTATAGGTCCAGTGGCTCCTTTAACATACCATGGGATTTGCCCTACAACCGAAGCCATATTCCTGACAACCCAAATCTGCCTCTGCCGCTTCCTTGCCACAATTTCCAATCGTGTGACTTCCTTGATGTTCCGGAGAACTTCTGAGACCAGTCCCCAGTAACTACCCCGAGTTCTCTGTCAACCTACATTGCTACATGTAGACCTGAGTTTCGCTCAGCAAAGTCTTGACATGAGGAGCTCACGCACACTGGTAGGAAAATAAAGTAGGGAGATGAGTCTGTATTTGCAAGAGGTTCAGAGTTACTGCATGACTTCCAGTCCCCAGCTTGCAGTGTGCTTTCTTTGGTCTTGATCAACGGGGCTCTTTGGCAGAACTGTCACACAAAGATGATACACAAAGTCAGCACGAGGTCATAGTCTCCAGGAAATAAGGAGAACCATGCATCCTTTATTTTAGCCTCTGTGTCCTCCAGACAAAGAACTGTTGTTGCTTTTAAATTAATCAATCAACCAAGTACCAAATTCTAATTAGGCAACACCTGTTTACCAAGCCAAGTGGCAGATGCTGAAGGAATTGCACAGATGTTGGAAAGAGTTCTTGCCTTTGGCAAGTTTATAGTCTAGATGGAGAGACCACATTTATAATGAGTGACTCCAGGTGATTCTAAAATTACTGAAACTAATTTTTAGAACAAACATGGCAGAATTTTCACATGACTGAGTTCCTCTCATGTGTTCTTTTTTTTTTAGATAATTGTCACTTTCTTTTTATTAATATTCATTAATATTTTGTGCTTTACAATAATAGACAAGATATAAGTAGTATTATTATAACATATGAAGTTACTAATAATATTTAGAGCTATCCTTTCAGAATTCTTAATCTTTTAGATGATTAATCTCATAAAATCTTGAGGTCTATACAATTTAAAAAAGTATTTATTTTATTATTGTATATCTATATTTAGATCTATAGGCTTGGTACACTGAACAAGTGTAAATTGTAAGATGTTGGAATTGCAACTTAATTTTTGCCTCTCACAATGAGGGAAGTTTCTTATCAGTAATACTTCCTTTGTTAAGTTAAACAATGATTCAAAAACTAATATCCAGTCTAAGAAATTTATCAACACTAAATTTTCCTTCATAGATATGACTTCCCTTAACCTTCTCCATCAATCAGCCAAGGCCTGTAGAGTGCCTGCTGCCATGAGGGGTAAGAAGAAGCTGGTTTCCACTCTTTTTCCCTTCTTACCACCTCCATCAGGCTAGTTGCTATTTCTTTTTTTTTTTTTTTATGTTTATTATTTTTATTATGGGTTACTCTTAGTTTACGTATGACAGAAACTCTGAAAGGTACCTTAAAATCCCAATATAGGTTCAAGCATTTTAAATATAATATTTTAGATGTCACATTTGCTCATTGTGTATAAGACACCATGAGGTTTTTTTTTATTTTATTAGTTTCAGGTGCACAAGACGAAGCAAAACTTAGACGTTTATCATTTATATCCCTCACACTGTGTGAACCCCCCTCCCCCATCCACTATCCCTCTGTACATTCCCCAAATTAATTTTCAAAACCCCATGACCATCTTGTGGTTACCAACTATTTTCTAAACCTCTCACCTTCCCCTTATCCCCACACCCCCGCCCCTCTAGCAACCCTCAGTTTTTCTTCCATGTTTCCAAAACTGTCTGTGATTAGTTCATTCACTTATTCTTTCCTTTAGATTCCACATATAAGTGAGATCATATAGTATTTGTCTTTCTCTGCCTGACTTATTTCACTTAACATAATGTTCTCTAGGTCCATCCATGTTGTTGCAAATGGTAAGATTTCTTTCTTCTTTATGGCTGCTTAATACTCCATTGTATAAATGTACCACAGTTTCTTAATCCAGTCATCTACCGATGGGCATTTCGGTTGTTTCCAGGTCTTGGCTATTGTGTATAGTGCTGTAATAAACATAGGAGTGCATAAAGATTTTTGAATTGGAATTTTGGATTTCTCCGGATAGATACCTAGGAGTGGGATTGCTGGATCATAAGGTAGTTCCATTTTCAGATTTTTGAGATACCTCCATACTGTTTTCCATAGTGGCTGCACCAATCTGCATTCCCACCAACAGTGCACCAGCGTTCCCTTTTCTCCACATCCAACGCCAGCACTTGTTGTTTGTTGATTTATTGATGACAGCCATCTTGACTGGGGTGAGGTGGTATCTCATTGTGGTTTTTATTTGCATTTCTCTGATGGTTAGTGAGGTTGAACATTTCTTCATATGTCTGCCATATGTATGTCCTTTTTAGAAAAATGTCTCTTCTTGTCCTCTGCCCATTTTTTTTCTCAAATTTATTTATTTGTTTTTTAATTAGTTTCAGGTGCACAAGACAAAGCAAAACTTAGACGTTTATCATTTATATCCCTCACACTGTGTGAACCCCCCTCCCCCCATCCACTATCCCTCTGTACGTTCCCCAAATTAATTTTCAAACCCCCATGACCATCTTGTGGTTACCGACTATTTTTCAAAACCTCTCACCTTCCCCTTATCCCCACCCCCCCGCCCCTCTAGCAACCCTCTGTTTTTCCTCCATGTTTCCAACACTGTCTCTGATTAGTTCATTCACTTATTCTTTTCTTTAGATTCCGCATATAAGTGAGATCATATGGTATTTGTCTTTCTCTGCCTGACTTATTTCACTTAACATAATGTTCTCTAGGTCCATCCATGTTGTTGCAAATGGTAAGATTTCTTTCTTCTTTATGGCTGCGTAATACTCCATTGTATAAATATACCACAGTTTCTTAATCCAGTCATCTACTGATGGGCATTTCGGTTGTTTCCAGGTCTTGGCTATTGTGTATAGTGCTGCAATAAACATAGGAGTGCATAAAGATTTTTGAATTGGAGTTTTGGATTTCTCCGGATAGATACCTACGACTGGGATTGCTGGATCATAAGGTAGTTCCATTTTCAGATTTTTGAGATACCTCCAAACTGTTTTCCATAGTGGCTGCACCAATCTGCATTCCCACCAACAGTGTACCGTGTTCCCTATTCTCCACATCCACGCCAGCACTTGTTGTTTGTTGATTTACTGATGATAGCCACCCTGACTGGGGTGAGGAGGTATCTCATTGTGGTTTTTATTTGCATTTCTCTGATGGTTAGTGAGGTTGAACATTTCTTCATATGTCTGTTTGCCATCTGTGTGTCCTTCTTAGAAAAATGTCTCTTCATGTCCTCTGCCCATTTTTTAATTGGGTTGTTTGTTTTTTTGGAGTTGAGTTGAGTGAGTTTTTTATAAATTTGTGATATTAACCCCTTATCAGATATATCATTGGCAAATATCTTTTCCCATTCAGTAGGATCCCTTTTTGTTTTATTGATGGTTTCCTTTGCTGTGAAAAAGCTTTTTAGTTTGATGTAATCCCACATGTTTATTTTTTCTCTTACTTCCCTCGTGCGAGGGGATATATCAGTAAAAATCTTACTCTGGGTAATGTCTGTGAAGTTTCTTCCTATATTTTCTTCTAGGAATTTTATGGTTTCAGATCTTACATTTAAATCTTTAAGCCATTTTGAATTTATTTTTGTATGTGGTGTAAGGAGGTGATCCAGCTTCATCTTTTTGCATGTGTCTGTCCAAGTTTCCCAGCACCATTTATTGAATAGACTGTCTTTACCCCACCGTACATTCTTGCTTCCATTGTCATAGATTAAATGGCCATATAGGCATGGATTTATTTCTGGACTCTCTTTTCTGTTCCGTTGATGTGTCTGTTTTTATGCCAGTACCATGCTGTTTTGATTACTGTAGCCTTGTAGTATAATTTGAAGTCAGGTATTGTTATACTTCCCACTATGTTCTTATTTCTCAAGATTGCTGAGGATATCCGGGGTCTTTGTTGTCCCATATAAATTTTAGGATTATATGATCTATTTCTGTGAAAAATGTCGTTGGTAGTTTGATAGGAATTGCGTTGCATATGTATATTGCCTTAGGCAGTATGGACATTTTAACTATGTTAATTCTTCCTATCCACGAACATGGTATGTGTTTCCATCTATTTGTATCTTCTTTTATTTCTTTCTTCAGCGTCTTATAATTTTCTGAGTACAGATCTTTTACTTCTTTGGTTAAATTTATTCCCAGGTATTTTATAGTCTTTGGAGAAATTGTAAATGGAGTTGCTTTTTTAATTTCTCCTTCTGATGTTTTATTATTGGTATATACAAATGCAACTGATTTCTGAATATTAATTTTGTATCCTGCTGCTTTACTAAATTCATCTGTCAGCTCTAATAGTTTCTTGGTGGAGTCTTTAGGGTTCTCTAAATATAGTATCATATCATCTGCATATAATGACAGTTTTACTTCCTCCTTACCGATTTGGATGCCTTTTATTTCTTTTTCTTGTCTGATTGCTGTGGCTAGAACTTCCAGCACTATGTTGAATAGAAGTGGAGAAAGTGGGCAACCTTGCCTTGTTCCTGATCTTAAGGGGAATGGTTTTAGCTTTTCCCCATTGAGTATGATGTTAGCTGTGGGTTTATCATATATGGCTTTTATTATGTTGAGATATGATCCCCCTATTCCCACTTTCTTAAGGGTTTTTATCATGAATGGCTGCTGAATTTTATCAAATGCTTTTTCTGCATCAATTGATATGATCATATGATTTTTATTTTTCATTTTGTTAATGTGGTGTATCACATTAATTGATTTGCAGATGTTGAACCACCCTTGCATACCAGGGATGAATCCCATTTAATCATGGTGTATGATCTTTTTAATGTATTGCTGAATTCTGTTCGCTAGTATTTTGTTGAGGATTTTTGCATCTATGTTCATTAGCGATATCGGCCTGAAGTTTTCTTGTTTTGTGGTGTCTTTGTCTGATTTTGGGATCAGGGTGATAGTGGCTTCGTAAAAAGTGTTTGGGAGTCTTCCCTCCCTTTGGATTTTTTGGAAGAGTTTGAGGAGAATAGGTGACAATTCTTTTTTGAACGTTCTGTAAAATTCGCCTGTAAAGCCATCTGGTCCAGGGCTTTTGTTTGTTGGGAGATTGTTGATTACTGATTCAATTTCCTTGGTGGTAATCAGTCTATTCAGGTTTTCTGTCTCTTCTTGAGTTAGCCTTGGAAGGTTGTATGCATCTAGGAAATTGTACATTTCTTCCAGGTTGTCACATTTGTTGGCATACAGTTGCTCATAGTAATTTCTTAAAATTTTTTGTATCTCTGCGGTGTCTGTTGTCACTTCTCCTCTTTCATTACTGATTTTATTAATTTGGGTCCTCTCTCTCTTTTTTTTAATGAGTCTGGCTAAAGGTTTCTCAATTTTGTTTATCTTCTCTGAGAACCAACTCTTGGATTCATTGATCTTTTGTATTGTTTTTCTGGTTTCTATTTCATTTATTTCCGCTCTGATCTTTATTATCTCCTTCCTTGTACTCCCTTTGGGTTTATTTTGTTGTTCTTTTTCCAGATCCCTTAAGTGTGAAGATAAACTGTTGATTAGTGATGTTTCTTGTTTCTTTAGGTAGGCCTGCAGTGCTATGAACCTCCCTCTTAGGACTGCTTTCGCGGCATCCCATAGATTTTGGTTCATTGTATTTTCATTTTCGTTTGTCTCGAGATATCTTTTGTTTTCTTCCTTGATCTCCTGCTTGACCCATTCATTATTTAGTAACATATTAGTCAGCCTCCATGAATTTGTGTGTCTTCCAGTTTTTTTCCTGTAGTTCATTTCTAATTTCATAGCACTGTGGTCAGAGAAGACAATTGGTATGATTTCAATTTTCTTAAATTTATCCAGACTTGCTTTGTTGCCTAACATATGGTCTATCTTGGAGAATGTTCCATGTGCGCTTGAGAAGAACATGTATTCTGCAGCATTGGGGTGGAATGCTCTGAAAATATCGGTTAAATCCAAGTGGTCCAATGTGTCATTTAAGGCTGTTGTTTCCATATTGATTTTCTGTCTGGAAGACCTGTCCCTTGTTGTCAGAGGTGTGTTGAAGTCCCCTACTATTGTAGTGTTACTGTTGATCTCTGTCTTTATGTCAGCCAATATCTGTTTTATATATTTAGGTGGTCCTATGTTGAGTGCATAAATGTTTACTAGGGTTATGTCCTCTTGTCGAAAATGATCCCTTTATTATTATATAGTGCCCATTTTGTCTTTTAATATTTTCTTCATTTTAAAGTCTATTTTGTTAGAAATAAGTATTGCAACTCCAGCTTTTTTCTCATTTCCATTTGCATGGAATATCTTACTCCAACCCTTCACTTTCAGCCTGTGTGTGTCTTTTGATCTGAGGTGAGTCTCTTGTATACAGCATATACAAGGGTCTAGCTTTCTTATCCACTCAGCCACCCTATGTCTCTTGATTGGAGCATTTAAACCATTTACATTTAAATTGATTATTGATAAGAACATAGTTATTGCCATATTTAAATTTGTGGTTAGATTGTTTTCATCTTTCTTCTATTTACAGAAGTCCTTTTAGTATTTCTTGCATCGCTGGCCTGGTGGTAATGAATTCCTTTAGCTTATTCTTTTCTGGGAAGCTCTTTATCTCTCCGTCAATTTTAAATGATAGCCTTGCTGGATAAAGCAACCTAGGTTGTAGGCCTTTGTTTTCCATCACTTTGAGTATCTCCTGCCACTCCCTCCTGGCCTTCAGTGTTTCTGCAGAAAAGTCATTTGATAGTCTTATGGGAGTTCCCTTCTATGTAACCCTCTGTCTTTCTCTTGCTGCTTTTAGGATTCTCTCTTTGTCTTAAATCTGCCATTTTAACTATAATGTGTCTTGGAGTGGACCTGTTTGGGTTTATCCTGGTTGGAACTCTCTGCACTTCCTGGGCTTGTATGTTGGTTTCCTGCATCAGGTTAGGGAAATTTTCAGATATTATTACTTCAAATATGTTCTCAATCCCTTGTTTCTTCTCTTTACCTTCTGGTATTCCTGATGCGCATGTTGTTGCGCTTGATGTTATCCCATAGGTCTCTTAAACCATCTTCATTGTTTTTTATTCTTTTTTCTTTCTGTTGTTCTTTTTGGGTGATCTCTGCTAACTTGTCTTCTAAGTCGCTGATTCGATCCTCTGCTTCATCTAACCTGCTGTTAATTCCTTCAAGTGAGTTCTTTATTTCGGTAACTGTGTTCTTTAGTTCTAACTGGTTGTTCGTTATGATTTCTACATCCTTCTTGATGTCCTCTCTAAGCTCCTTAAACATTCTTATCATCAGTATTCTGAACTCTGTCTCTGATAGTTTGGTTACCTCTGCTTCATTTAGTTCCATTTCTGGAGGTTTCTTCTGTTCTTTTATTTGGGATATGTTTCTTTGTTTCCTCATTCTGGCTGACTCTCTGTGTTTGCTTTGATGTATTAGGTAGATGTCCTGGAGTTCTTAGTTCTTGCTGGATTAGTATGTAATAAATGTCCTTTATATTTCACTTGCACTACTTCGTTCTTCTCCCCTGCGTGTGCTCCAAAAGTGACTCTTGTGTTGTGTATATTGTCCTGTTAAAGAAGATCTTTAATTGCTTTTCGCTTGTGAGTAGGTGGGGTTAACTGCTAGGCTGACTAGTTGTGAGACTTGGCTCTGCCCACGCAGGGTGTTCTGCTGCGTGAGGGTTGACCGCTTAGATGTGGTCTGGCCTCTATGTGCCTGTAAAGAATCCCCTCTGGGTGTGTCACTTGTAGGTCAAACCCGGTAGTACTCTGGTTTGGTCTGGAGTTGGCCTCTGGGTAAGTTGAATCTTGTGCCTTTAAGCTGGGCCCTGGTAAGGCAATTTCAGAACAAAGCAAATCACCAAGCACAACAACAACAACAAGGAAAAAATGAAATACATTCACATGTAAAAAAACAATCGACAACCCCCACTCGACACAGGCAAAGATATCAAAGATATAAAGACAAATCCAAACAGAACAAAAAGCAGCGCCAGTCGTGGCTATAGCCCACCAAGTAATCTCCAGGTTGTTCTCTGTTGTAGCACATTGTCCCCTGCGTATTGTGGCGGTAGAGCCGGTCACCTGGTGCCCAGAATGACGTTGGGGCTGCAGCTTTAGATGCGTGGGGCTGAGGGGTCTGGACAGTAGTTTTTACAAAGCCAGTGCAGTTTCTGCCCTTGCCTGCACATATGCACACTGAGAGTAGCACCACCAGCCCGGTGTCCAGTTCTCCTGAGTCTTAGGGCACCTCTTCCCTGTGTGTGTGTGTGTGTGGCAGGCGGGAGATTTCTCAGCTGCTTAAAGCTGAGAGCTGCATCTGCCACTTACTGCTGATCCCTGGGAGTGCCTCCGCTGATGTAATTGCCCCGCCCTAGGCAGGCCAGAAAGGGTGGGGGCTGGAGATGGAAAGAGGGGTCTTCTCTTTCCCTGCCCAGCTGTGTCACACCCCACCCGCAGGCCAGAAACGGTGGTGGCTGGGGATGGAGGAGTCTCCTGTCTCCTAGGCCAGCGAGAACCACACTCCTCTCAGCCTCCTTCCTGGGCCTGAGCCGCCCGCCAGTCTTCCCAGAGCCCAAGCACCAAGGCTCCTCTGTAATCTGACACTGCTCTTCAGATCAGGAGCCAGTTCAAGTCTCTGGAAGGATGGGGGTAGGATTGGAAGAGCAGGCGGAGGGGCCCAGGTATGGAGTTTGTGTCCTTTGTCCGGACTAAGACTTAACTGGAGGTATCAGCCTAGGTTGATTGCCTCAAATGCTAGATATGCTGCCTCCTCGGGGGGAGAGGTCTGCTGTGGGACGCAGAGTAAAGAGTCTGCCTCCTGGCTTTTGTGTTCTCTCTTTTGTCCTGGGAACCCCTGCGTCTCTGCAGCTGGGGATGTGGTTGCCCCGCCCTAGGCCGGCCAGAAAGGGTGGGGGCTGGTGATGGAAGGAGGGGTCTTCTCTTTCCCAGCCCTGCTGTCTTACACTCTTCTCACAGGCCAGAAAAGGTGGTGGCTGGGGACAGAAGATTCCCCCCTCTCCCAGCCCAGCTCCTAGCCTCCTCCCTGGGCCAGGGCCGCCCGCCTGTCTTCCCAGAGCCCGAGCACCAAGGCTCCTCTGTAATCTGCCACTGCTCCTTAGTGCAGGGGCCAGATCAAGACTCTAGAAAGGCGGGGGTAGGGTCGGAAGAGCGGGGGGAGGGGCCCAGATATGGAGTTTGTGTCCTTTGTCTGGCCTAAGGCTTAATTGGAGGTATCAGCTGAAGTTATTGCCTCAAATGCTGGATATGCTGCCCCTGCGTCGGGAGAGGTCCACTGTGGGACGCAGGGCAAAGCGCCCACCTCCTGGCTTCCGCGCTCTCCTCCGTCCTGGGATATCCTGCGTATCTGTAGCCGTGGGTGTGGGCTGGATTTTCACAGGCACAGGTGCGGAGCAGATTTCCACAACCCAAGGGTGTGGGCTGAATTTCTACAGCCACAGGTGTGGACCGCGATTCCAACCTGCGGCCCCACCGCCGCCGCAGGTGCGGCGTGTCTCCGCTCTGCTCCCTTCCTTCTTCCCCTGCTTGCCCAATTTTTCCCCACCTGCAAGAAATCCCTGCGCGAGTCTCTTCGCTGTTCTGCATGATGAGCAGAGAGTCCTTTGATGGGTTATTAGCTTCCCGTTTCTGATAAGATCCGACGGAGAACTCAAAAAGTGCGCCCCGCTGCCGCCATTCCTATGACTTCCTCATGTGTTCCTACATTAAAGTGTTATCATTTCCAATTATGTAATATTTATTATTATAGTTACACTGCTTTGCACTGCAATGTGTTTGTGGTACATACATGAGACAGCAGAAATGTGAAAATGAGATGATTTTTCTCAGCCACCATATAACCAGAGGTTATTCTCCTTGATCACTGGATAGTGATGTAACATTTTTATTGAATATGCACGGGGCTTGAAGATGCAGTTAGAGAAAATCTTGACAGTGCAGAACCAGCAGCAGGGAAGCAAATTTATTTCACCATTATTGAATGCTGCAATTTGAGTTTATATAGAACAGGGGATTTTAACTTCAAAAATCTTAATCTTTTTTTACATGAAGGAGAGCTGATGTCTAGAGATGCAAAGTACTGAGGATCTACTGTGAGCCTAGTAATTTATATGTATTTCAGCCTCACACAGCCCTATTCGGTGAAACTTGCTTCCCTCCATGTGCCAGATGAGGAAATATCTGCTCAGGGAGCTTAGATACCTTGTACACTATCATCTAGAAGTCAAGCCAGGTTTGTATGCTGGTCTACGGGACCAAATAGCTGGTATAACATTGCATAACACAGACTAGACACCTGTCGTTACGTAGGTGCAAAAGAGAACAAGTTTCCAAAACCTTGTCAGAGTTTTGTTGCCAGAACACCAAGGTGGACACCTACCATGGGCTGAGCTGGGCTCTAGCCGGCTGGCTCTTGCTCTTGTGCTGCCCAGATATGGAGCACGCTGAAGTGGCGTTATCTCTGACAGTAACAACCCAATCTGTGCTATCAACGTGGATTCAAAAACCCAAATCTGATTAATTGTGTGAGAAAGACAGAGCAAGAGAGAGGGCAAGAGATGTGCAAATAAAGCAACTGGCACAGTGCAAATTCCGTTTCTTAGAAGGAATCTTAAGAAGTTCTTTCTTTTGTCCGCATTGTCATCAACTCCCTGCCTGCTGTGCTTGCTTTCTCTCCACAACCCCTTCCCCTCAATGTGCATCGGAACTTCTTTCTCCTCTTTTGTTCACTTTAACAGGAAAGATCTTTGGAGTAGAAGGAATGGGCGCCTTTAGCAAGCTCAGATATCAAACAATTTTTCACCTCCCTGTAATTGAAATCACAGGATCAGGATTTGCTTCCCTTTGGCCGGCTTCTCTCTTGTTCTCTACGATCACAGGTGGAGGGCAGTGGAGGGTGCATTTGACTCCCCATGGCTTATCATCTGACAAACGGATGCACCAGCCAGGAAGGGGTCTGACTCTGAGATGAATTCTTTTATCCTCAAAGGGACTTCATGCAAAGGAAACCATTAGTGTTTTGCTATTGGGTTTCTACTCCCCATGGTGTCTAAGAAACGATTCATTTAATTTTGTGACATTTTGAGTGAATTTGGAGAGCTACACCCACTTGAAAAAGTCTGTTCCTATATAGCAGGACAGAGGAGATGCAAATAGAATCCAAATGGTCAAGCCACCAACAGGCTGAATGTGGGCCTCCCCAGCCCTGGGCACTTCCATATCTTTCTTTAGACTTCAGGACACCTATCAGGTTAAGTTCCTAGTGGTTGGTGATGTGGTACCCAGCCTCTTCCCTGATCATGGCCAGGAACCAAGTCCAGACATGAGAAAATTGTCTGCAAGTTCAACGACTGAGAGCTTCAGAAATCTCGTGTATTAAAAGAATGATGCTGGACACATTCCTTCCTAATTCTTGTCTGGTGGATGCAGGTAAGGAGGGGTTGAAGGTGGAGAGCAAGTGCTCCAGAGTCTGGCAAACCTGGATGAGAGGGCCAGTTAAGTCACACACTGGCTGTATCACCTGGGTAAAGTCAAAATAATGCTATTAAAACACGTAGAAGTTACCTTCTACAAGCCCTGTGGGGTTGTTCTGAGACCAGTTCTGAGGTGATTTATGTAAAATATTTAGCATAGTACTGGAACATAGTAAAACCACAGTAAACATTAGGTGTCACTTATATCGTTTTCAATATTATTTCTACTGTTATGTTAGTTATCCATGGTGATTTGTCACATGTCCCTTTTACTAGTCAGGCACTATCCACCAGAGATACAATGAAAACCACATATGTAATTTTAAGTTCTGCAGTAGCCACATTAAAAAAGTAAAAAGAAATGGATAAAATTAATTTTAATCATATATTTAAACTCCCAAAATAAAAGAGTATTATCATTTCAACATGAAATCAATATAAAAACTATTAATGAGATAGTCTAAATTGTGTTTTTCATCCTAAGTCTCAGAATCTGTATTCTTACACGGACAGATCATCTCAACTCAGATGAGACCCATTTCAAGTTCCCCATAGCCACCTGGAGCTAGTGGTCAGCACTGGATGGTGCTGACTTAGGCTTTGTCATCTATAGCACAGGGACTATATACCCCTTGACATTGGGGGGAAATGTACAAAACCACTAAAGGCAATTCCTTGATAATTTCATTTATTTTAATTTTTAATTTTTTTTTTTTTTTAGTTTCAGGTGTACAAACTAATGTAATAGACATTCATACCCCTCACAAAGTGATAACCCCCCCAATCTACTACCCCTCTGACATTGTATATAGCTGTTTCAATTCCATTGACTCTCTTCCCTATGTTGTACTCCACCTCCAATGAATATATATATTTATTTATTTGACATGCAAGATTCAACTTCAGTTTCAGGTGTATAGGGCAGTGGTCAGGCATCTACACAGTCTATGAAGTGATCCCCCCATAAGTCCAGTGCCCAAGTACCCATCTGGCACCCTACATAGTCTTTATAACATTATTGATTATATTCCCCAAACTGTATTTCATATCCTCGTGGCTATATTGTGACTACAATTTGTACTTTCTAATCCCTTTACCTTCTCCCCCATCCCCAGCCCTTCCCATCTAGAAGCCATCTAGTTCCCCCCCCCTTATATCTCTGAGTCTATTTCTGTTTTGTTTGTTCCTTTATTCTGTTCTTTAGATTTCACATATAAGTGAGATCATATGGTATTTGTCTTTCTCCATCTGACTTATTTCATTTAGCGTAATATTCCTGGGTCCATCCATGTCTTTGCAAATGGTGAGATTTCATTCTTCTTTATGGCCAAGTAATACTCCATTGTATATCCATACCAGAGTTTCTTTATCCAATTGTCTATTGATGGGCATTTCAGTTGTTTCTGTATCTTGACTATTGTGAGTAATGCTGCAATAAACACAGGGGTGCATATATTTTTTTGATTTAGTGTTTTGGATTTCTTTGAATAAGCACCCAGGAGTGGCATTTCTGGGTCATAAGATTGTTCTATTTTTAATTCTTTGAGGAAACTCAATAGTATTTTCCATAGTGGTTTCACCAATTTGCAATCCCACCAGCAGTTTCTCCACATCTTCGTCAGCACTTGTTGTTTGTTGATTTATTGATGATAGCCCTTCTGACAGGGGTGAACTGGTATTTCATTGTGGTTTTTATTTGCATTTCTCTAATTATTAGTGACGTTGAGTGTTTTTTCATAGGTCTATTGGCCATCTGTATGTCCTCTATAGAGAAATGTCTTTTTGTGTCCTCTGACCATTTTTCTTTCTTTTTTTTTTTTTATTAAATTTATTGGGGTGACAATTGTTAGTAAAATTACATAGATTTCAGGCGTACAATTCTGTATTACATCATCTATAAATCCCATTGTGTGTTCATCACCCAGAGTCAGTTCTCCTTCCATCACCATATATTCGATCCCCCTTACCCTCATCTCCCACCCTCCACCCCCCCACCCCCCTTACCCTTTGGCAACCACCAAACCATTGTCTGTGTCTATGAGTTTCTGTTTCTCATTTGTTTGTCTTGTTTGTTTGTTTGTTTTTTGAAGTTGTGTTATATGAGGTTTTTCAAAAAAAATTTTGGACGTTAGTCCCTTATTACATATATCATTGGCAAATATCTTCTCCTAATCAGTAGGATGCATTTTTGTTTTATTGATGGTTTCCTTTGCTGTGAAAAAACTTTTCAGTTTGATGTAATCCCACATGTTTATTTATTTTTTTGCTTCCCTTGTCTGAGGGTACATGTCAATAAAAATATTACTAAGGGTAATGTCTGCAAACTTTCTTCCTATATCTTTTCCAGGAGTTCTATGGTTTCGGGTCTTACATTTAAGTCGTTAATCTGTTCTGAATTTATTCTTGTATATGGTGCAAGAAGGTGGCCTAGCTTCAGTTTTTAGCATATGTCTGTCCAGTTTTCCCAGAACCATTTGTTAAATAGACTGTCTTTACCTCAATGTAAATCTTGCTTCCATTGTCATAGATTAAATGACCATAAAGGCATGGATTTATTTCTGGGCTCTCTATTATGTTCCATTCATCTATGCGTCTTTTTTTTTTAAGTGTTTAGAGAAATTTTATTCTTTTGTTTTTATTTATTTTTATTATTATTTATTATTTTTTAAATTTATTTGGGTGATAATTGTTAGTAAAGTTACATAGATTTCAGGTGTACAATTCTGTATTACATCATCTATAAATCCCATTGTGTGTTCACCACCCAGAGTCAGTTCTCCTTCCATCACCATATATTTGATCCTCCTTACCCTCATCTCCCATCCCCCACCCCCCACCCCCTTACCCTCTGGTAACCATTAAACTATTATCTGTGTCTATGAGTTTTTGTTTCTCATTTGCTTGTCTTGTTCTTTTGTTGTTTTTGGTTTATATACGACATATTGTTTTTGATTTATATACCACATATCAGTGAAATCACATGGTTCTCTGCATTTTCTGTCTGACTTATTTCGCTCAGCATTACACTCTCAAGATCCATCCATGTTGACACAAATGTTCCCATATCATCTTTACTTACCGCCGAATAGTATTCCATTGGGTATATATACCACAACTTCTTTATCCATTCATCTATCGAAGGACATTTTGGTTGTTTCCATGTCTTGGACACCGTAAACAAAGCTGCAATGAACATTGGAGCACACATGACTTTATGAATAAATGTTTTGAGATTTTTTGGATAGATACTCAGGAGAGGGATTGCTGGGTCATAAGGTAATTTTATTTGTAATTTTTTGAGGAACCTCCACACTGCCTTCCATAGCGGCTGCACCAGTCTGCATTCCCACCAATAGTGTGTGAGGGTTCCTTTCTCTCCACAGCCTCTCCAACACTTGTTACTATTTGTCTTGTTGATGATAACCATTCTAACTGTGGGGAGGTGATATCTCATTGTGGTTTTCATTTGCATTTCTCTGATGATTAGTGATGTTGAGCATTTTTTCATATGTCTATTTGCCATTTGTATGTCCTCTTTGGAGAAATGTCTCTTCAAGTCCTCTGCCCATTTTTCAATTGGGTTGTTTGTTTTTTTGTTGTTGGCTTGCATGAGTTCCTTGTACATTTTGGATATTAGTCCTTTATTAGAGGCAATGTTTGAAAAATCTTCTCCCATTCAGTTTATCACCTCTTTATTTTGTCGATGGTTAATTTTGCTGTGTAGAAGCTTTTAAGTTTCATATAGTCCCATTCATTTATTTTAGCTTTTACTTCCATTGCCTTTGGAGTCAAATTCATAAAATGCTCTTTGAACCTAAGGTCCATAAGTTTAGTATCTATGTTTTCTTCAATGCAGTTTATTGTTTCAGGTTTATGCTTAAGTCTTTGATCCATTTTGAATTAATTTTGGTACATAGTGACAGATAGTAGTCCAGTTTCATGCTTTTGCATGTGGCTATCCAATTCTCCCAGCACCATTTATTGAAGAGGCTGTCTTTGCTCCATTGTATGTTTTTAGCTTCTTTGTCAAAAGTGATCTGTCCATATTTATGTGGTTTTATTTCTGGGTTCTCAATTCTATTCCATTGGTCTATGTGTCTGTTTTTCTGCCAATACCATGCTGTTTTGATTATTGTGGCCCTGTAGTACAAGCCAAAGTCAGGAAGTGTGATACCTCCATTATTGTTCTTTTTCCTTAAGATTGCTTTGGCTATTCGGGGTCTTTTGTGGTTCCAAACAAATCTGATGATTTTTTGTTCTATTTCTTTAAAATATGCCATTGGGATTTTGATGGGGATTGCATTGAATCTGTATATTGCTTTGGGTAATATGGCCATTTTAACTATGTTGATTCTTCCAATCCATGAGCACGGAATGTCTTTCCATTTCTTTGTGTCTTCTTCAATTTCTTTCAAAAATGTCTTATAGTTTTCAGCATATAGGTCTTTCACATCCTTCGTTAAGTTTATTCCTAGGTATTTTATTCTTTTTGTTGCAATTGCAAAAGGAATTGTTTTTTGTATTTCTTTTTCTGAGATTTCATTGTTAGTATATAGGAAGGCAATGGACTTTTGTGCGTTGATTTTGTAGCCGGCAACTTGACTGTATTCGTTGATTGTTTCTAATAGCTTTTTGGTGGAGTCTTTAGGGTTTTCTATATATAGCATCATGTCATCTGCAAAGAGTGATAATTTAACTTCTTCATTCCCAATTTGGATGCCTTTTATTTCTTTCTCTTGCCTGATTGCTCTGGCAAGGACTTCCAACACTATGTTGAAAAGCAGAGTTGATAGGGGACATCCCTGTCGTGTTCCTGAACGTAGAGCAAAGGGCTTCAGTTTTTCTCCATTAATTATGAGATTAGCAGAGGGCTTGTCATATATGGCCTTTATTATGTTACGGTATTTTCCTTCTATATCCATTTTATTAAGTGTTTTAATCATAAATGGATGTTGTATCTTGTCAAATGCTTTTTCTGCATCAATTGATATAATCATATGATTTTTGTCCTTTATTTTGTTTATGTGATGTATCACATTGATGGATTTTCATATGTTGAACCATCCTTGTGCCCCGGGGATGAACGCCACTTGGTTGTGATGAATAATCTTTTTAATGCATTGTTGTATTCGATTTGCTAGAATTTTATTTAGGATTTTTGCATCGGTATTCATTAGAGATATTGGTCTGTAGTTTTCTTTTTTTGTGCTGTCCTTACCAGGTTTTGGTATCAGGGTAATGTTGGCCTCATAAAATGAGTTAGGGAGTACTGTCTCTTCTTCAATTTTTTGGAAGAGTTTGAGCAGAATTAGTATTAGATCCTCTTTGAAGGTTTGGTAGAATTCACTAGTGAAGCCATCTGGTCCCGGACTTTTGCTTTTGGGAAGGTTTTGGATGACTGATTCAATTTCGTTACTGGTGATCGGTCTGTTTAAATTTTCCAGTTCTTCATGGTTCAGCCTTGGAAGGCTATATGTTTCTAAGAACTTGTCCATTTCTTCTAGGTTGTTGAATTTGGTGGCATATAGTCCTTCATAGTATTCTTGGATGATCCTTTGTATTTCTGTGGTGTCCGTGATAACTTCCCCTTTTACGTTTCTGATTTTGTTAATCAGTGTCTTCTCTCTTTTTATCTTAGTAAGTCTAGCCAAGGGTTTGTCAATTTTGTTAATCTTCTCAAAGAACCAGCTCTTTGTCACATTAATTTTTTCTATTGTCTTTTTGTTCTCTATTTCATGTAGTTCTGCTCTAATTTTTGTTATTTCCTTTCTTCTGCTGACCTTGGGTTTTCCTTGTTCTTCTTTTTCTAGTTCTTTAAGGTGTAACATGAGGTTATTTATTTGGGAGTTTTCTTGTTTCTTGAGATAGGCCTGTAATGATATAAATTTCCCTCTTAAAACTGCTTTCGCTGCATCCCAAAAATTTTGGTAGGATGTATTTTCATTGTCATTTGTTTCTATGTATCTTTTGATCTCTCCTCTAATTTCTTCTTTGACCTGGTCATTCTTTAAAACTATGTTGTTTAATCTCCAGGTATTTGTGGTTTTTCCTGCTTTCCTTTTGCAGTTGATATCCAATTTCAAAGCCTTGTGATCAGAGAATATGCTTGGTATGATTTCAGTCTTCTTAAATTTGCTGAGGCTAGTTTCATATCCCAATATATGGTCTATCCTTGAAAATGTTCCATGTACACTAGAAAAGAATGTATAGTCTGATGTTTTAGGATGAAGTGCTCTATAAATGTCAATTATGTCCATATCATCTAATGTGTAATTTAGGGGTGCTATTTCATTATTTATTTTCTGTTTGGATGATCTATCCATAGCTCTGAATGATGTATTAGGTCTCCTAGTATAATTGTGTTGTCGTCAATTTCTCCCTTTAGTTCTGTTAGTAGTTGCTGGGTATATTTCGGTGCTCCTGATTGGGCGCGTAAATATTGATGACTGTTATGTCTCCTTGTTATATATTCCCCTTTATCATTATGAAATGTCCGTCTTTGTCTCTTGTTATCTTTTTCACCCTGAAGTCTCTTTCATCTGATATCATTATGGCTACACCTGATATTCTCTGGATACCATTTGCTTGGAGTGTGAATTTCCACCCTTTCACTTTGAGTCTATGCTCGTCCTTGTAGCTGAGATGTGTCTCTTGGAAACAGCATATGGTTGGGTGTAGTTTTTTGATCCAATCTGCTACTCTGTGAGTTTTTATTGGTGAATTCAGTCCACTTACATTTACGGTGATTATTGATCTGTGAGGATTTCCTATCATTCCTGGTAAGACGGTGTCTCCATTGTTTCTTTGTCTTGTTGTTGTCTATTATTTCTGTGTGGTGGTATTCTATGATGTTTCCATCTGTTTATTCTTTTATTGCAATATGTGTTTCAGTTCTGGAGGTTCTTTGAGTGATTACCCCTAAGTTTACATAAAGAAAGTTTGATATTTAGAGTATTCCATTTTCTTCAGCATGCCTACTTTCTCCATTCCCATAATCTGATTCAGGTCTTACTCTCCCCCTGTTTATGTTTCGTTGCATCAAATTGTCTCTGTTGATAGTGGTCGAATAGCCTCCTTTAGTATTTCTTGTAGTGCACGTCGTGTATTGGAAAATTCCCTCAGCTTCTGTATGTCTTGAAAGTCTGCATTTCTCCTTCATAACTAAAGGATATGTTTGCTGGCTATGTTATTGTTGGCTCACAATTTCTCTCTTTCAATAGTATGAATATTTGGTTCCATTCCCTCTGGCTTGTAGAGTTTCTGCTGAGAAATCTGATTGTAATCTAATGGGCTTTCCTTTGTAGGTTGCCATCTTATTTCCCCTGACTGCCTTGAGTATTCTTTGTTTGTCGTTGATTTTTGTCAGCTTCAATACAATGTGCCTTAGAGAAGGCCTGTTGGGGTTGAGGTAATTAGGTGTTCTATTTGCTTCTTGGATTCGAAGATCCAGTTTTTTCCACAAGTTTGGGAAGTTCTCATTGACTATTTGTTTGAATATACTCTCTGTTCCCTTCTCTCTTTCTTCTCCTTCTGATATGCCCATTATTCTTATATTGCTCTTTCTGATGGTGTCAGAAAGTTCTTGTAGAGTTCTTTCATTTCTTTGAAGTCTCAAGTCTCTTTCTTCTTCCATCCGTTTCATTTCCAGGTTTCTATCTTCGAAATCACTGATTCTTTCCTCCATCTGGTCAACTCTACTACCTAAGCTGGCTATTTCATTCTTAATTTCTTCTATTGAGTTCTTAATCTCCAGAAATTCTATTTGGTTGTTTTATAAAATTTCAATGTCTTTCGTAAAATTCTCATGTTGTTCTTTGATTGTGTTTCTGAGTTCATTAAACTGCCTTTCTGTGTTTTCTTGCATCTCGTTGATTTTTTTCAGAACTGCAATCTTGAATTCTGTGTCATTTAAGTCACATATTTCCATATCTTTAAGGTCATTTTCTGAGACATTTCACTTTCTTTCTGAGCTCTTTTGTTGCCTTGGTTGTTCATGGCAATTATTGATTTATTATTTATCTTCCTAGACATCCACGGGAGTGGATTCTGCGACCGGTTGATAGGAAGAGGTCTTTTTTTTTGTTTTCTAGTACATGTTGGTAGAATGTTTTATTTTCTTTCCTACTGCAGCCCTTTTTTTCTCTCTCATGCTGTAGTGTTATGTTTTCTCTGCACTATTATTGCTTCTCACACAATGGGGGTAATTCCCTAAAAGGTGTGCTCTCCTCTGTTAACAGTTCACCTGGGTCATAGGGCGCCGCTTCCCTGTGGTGATGCAGAGAGCTTTTAATGTTCCAAAGCTCTTCCAGCACCATATTCAGAGCTCGTGTGTTTCAGCAGTTTTGTTTACTTCTGCAGGGATTTGGTGGGGACAGCGGTGGGGTGGGTTGTGAGAGGTGGCCCAGAGCAATGGCGTGAACACCACTACAGCCAGTCCTGCTTCCACAGCTCCCTCCCTTTTGCAAGAACTTGTTGCGCTGCGAATCTGTGTCTACGGACCACAGTTCTCAGAACTGCAAATATTCTGTTCTTTTAATGTGACACTGCTACTCTTCTGCTTCTAGCACTGGGCAGGTGGGGGTGGTGTGTGCTCTCGGAGGGTGGGGAGGGGGCAGCTAGTCTCAGTGCCTAAAGCTTCCATTCTCTGTGGCAGTGAGGGGATAAACCACCATTTTCAGCCTTCTTCCCTCAGTCTTTGCTCCGAGGCCTCTGCTGTGAGCGTTGGGTTCAGCCGTGTTATATGCTGTCCCCTCAGCCTTGTGGGCCATGAATGGAGCCATAGCAGTCCAAGTTCTTCCCTTTCTCACAGCTGCGTTAGTTCCGGAATGCATCGATCTCAGAGCTCTGAGCTTCATCTGCATCCTGCGCCCCCATGACTCTGTCTCTGCACTTCTCCCTTCCTCCTCCCCTGGTGGCGCAATTTGCCCACCTTTAGGTGAATTCAGTAGTGAGCCTCTTCTTCTTGCCTGTCTTCTTTGCAGGGAGTCCTTTGTGGAGTTATAGTTGTTTAATTTGGTGTAAATTCCAGGGGAGATTTCCAGAGGCTCACCTCACGCCACCATTTTGATCATGTCTCTATGTGTCTGTTTTTAATGCCAATACCATGCTGTTTTGATTACTATAGCCTTGTAGTTTGATTTGATGTCAGGTAACATGATACCTCCCACTTTGTTCTTATTTCTGAAGATTATTGTGGCTATTCATGTTTTTAATTTAAATTTTTGTTTTCTTTTGAGTCAGTGTTGATGGTTTGTATTTTTCTAGACATCAGTTTATTTCATTGCAATTTTAAAACTGAGTACTAAATAGTTAACATTTTATTCTCTTATGATCTAAAAAAAATTTCATGCTGTTTTTTAAATTAAATTTTTATTTTTTTAACTAAATTTGCTGGGGTGACATTCGTTAGTATAATTATATTGGTTTCATGTGTACATTTCTATAATACATCCTCTATGTATTGCATTGTATATTTTCCATTTCTAATTTCATGAGACTAAGACGTTATATTTGTTCACCCCAGCAAGGTATATAGTTACTGAAGAGAATGTGTACAAATGTCTTTAGGGGAAATCTTAATGGATTTCCATTTTAACACAGACTGGAGAGTATCCCTTGTGTTTAGAGCCAAGAGGTCAAACATAACCTTGGCTAGAGCAGATCTGGAAGCAGAGCTGGAACAAAAGCCACATGATCATGGTCAAGGAAAAAAGGAAGCCAAGAATGTCGATACATAGATTATTATAAAAAGAAGCCCAGATGAGAAAAAATGTATGGGAAGCTGGGAGTGTGGGAGAGATTAAGAAATGATTGGCTATTAAGAGAAAAGGGTGGCCCGGCACCCATTCCTGATCCTTGTCTACCCAAACATACACTTTCAGAGAAACCTCACTAGCCCTGGACCCAGGAGATACCTCCTGATAGAAACTTGCATAGTAACTTGTGTTTTTCTTTCATAGCTCCTTTAGGATCTGTCATGATATTGTATTCATTATACATAATTTCTCTCCTTCTCTAGACCCTAAGCTCCGTGAAGGGAGGAGTCATGTCTACCTTGTTTCCACGTAAGTTTTCTTGTCCTGTTAGTGATTGGCATCTAGTAGGCTCCCAGTAAATCAGTAAATATTTCTTGCTCAAAAAAAAAATGCATTTTAGCTTTATTTTGTGTTGGGGGGGGATAATTGTAGGGTGTGGGAAAAATTACAATCAGCTATGAAGAAATTGAAGCTGTACAGGGGATGGCAGGGGCCGGGGTGGGGGTGGAGAGAGAGAGAGAGAGAGAGAGAATAATTATACTAACAAGATCCTTCATAAAATGGGATTAAAATGGGACTAAGAACAAATATAAAAGGATAAATGTTGAAGAGGAGTAAGAAAGGAGACACTGATCTTTTGAAGAGGATTAAAAGACTGGTATAAGAAATTGTAGGTGAGAAACAAAAATTGGTGCCACCCTCTCCTGCTAACCCTGTCTTGATGCAGTGAGATAGGAGCTGAGATGAGTAGTGAAGGTTTGGGACAGCCCCTGAAGGGAAGGAGGAAACACAAGTGAAAGGGCCAGAGAAGGAGCTCAGGATTTAGTAGAAGATGGACAGCACATAGGGGTTTCTCCAGCCTCTTAGCAGTCCATTTGGAACAGAAGGTGGATTATGGAAAGACCCAGGCAAAGTTTGGTGTGGTTAGGTACAGTGGAAGGCCTGGGGAGCAAAGAAACTGAGAAGCTAGGGGACTAGCCCTGGGGTAAGGACTGGGCAGATAAGAATGTCCAATCAAGAGGCTGTGATTGTGGGAAGCATCAGGAATAGGAGAAAATAGGTCAGAGAGGTGGAGATTTGAGTTTTAAGTTTGCACAGACGGAGTTGTTCCCAGTGATAACTAGGTCCCTAGAGTGACCAAGGAAGTAGCTGGCTGAAACCAATGGAAATGAGGATGGGGTTTTTGATGGCTGTTATCCTGACCAGTGGACCACTCACATAGCTTTGGACCATGTGTTGTACAGGAAAACTCAGCCTTCAAGTCTTGATGACCATGGCAGTAGGAAAGGGGTAGTTAGATGACACAAGGGAAGAAATGTGAGGATAGAGCAAAGGGTCAACCTCAAAAACTGGAGGGCCCTTGTAAGAGGTGAAGAGCAAGCAGTGCAGCAGCTGCTTAGGCAAACTGGGGGACTGCAGATCCTGGCTGTTGGGCCAATGCCTGGAATGTCATTATGACTTTACAGGTACCCTCTGAATCAGTGAGGCAGTAGGGTGGAGATCTGCTGTGTTCCTTACATCAATGCTTTCTCAGCCATTAAGAATCATCCTTCCATTTCTCCCACACTTCAACCAGTTAGGCAGCTATATTGAAATTTAGCCCAGAGATCCTCTAGGTCTGATTAGGGACAAGAAGATCTCAAAGCCCAGGATCTAAAATGTTGAAAGGAAACATGGAAAAAGGTAGTCAAACTACATCCTTAAAGTTACTGTTGACAACCAATGGGCAAACAACTTTGTAATCAAAACACCCATATCATCATTTCTTCTTCTGAGCAATGTTTGTGCAAATAAAAATCAGTTCGTTCTTTTTTTTAAATTAAAATTTATTGGGATGACAGTGGTTAATAAAATTGCATAGGTTTCAAGTGTTTAATTCTGTAATACATCATCTATATATCACATTGTGTGTTCACCATCCAGAGTCTGTTCTTATTAGTGTTCTCATCACAGCTTTCATCACACCATGAAATTCAGAATCATATAATGTACTCATGCTACTTAGAAAACATTACGAGTCAAAATTTCCCCTTTTCCCTCCTTTTACCCTGGAACATTTATGAGCCAGATCTTGTCCCCTCTCCACTTGCTGCCTGTCAGTTTTCCATCAGTGACCCCCAGACCACAAACCTTGTACGTAGGGCCTGGGCAGGTACATGAACGTCTGCAGTGAAATTGATACCTATCCTTCAATTACCTACCTGCTCACTATTGGTAAAGTGAAGAACTTTGCAAGCTTAACAAACTTTCAAACTTATATGAGAGTGATAAAAATGTCAAGGTAAAAACTATTTGGGATGTAGGCTAAAATATCTTCAGATTAATCAGATATTCATCAGACGCTTGGATGGCCTGTCAGCCAGTGACTGAGAGATATGAAACATCCCATAGTAGCTGTGGAGAAGAGTCAAGGGACTTGACAGACACAATCTACTTTCTCTGAAGGTGCTGGTTTTAGGGCAGGAGGCCCATTTCTCCAGGGAGCATATGATTCAGCTCACTATTTAATAAATACAAGAGAAAGGAGTGAAGCATGGGAACCTGGCATATCATCTGGCTCTATCATCACTTGGCAAGTCTCTTGGCATTCCAGCCCTAGTTCCTCACCAGAAAAATGGAGCTGGTGGTCATGACTAATGTTTTCAGTGTTCCAATTTGAAAACCTGGGAAGAGTTTTTGCACACTCATGCCTCTTGTTCTCATCTCTTTGGTTTTCAGATTTTTCGTCTACTGGTCCCAGCTTTGATACCTGTGTTTGGTGACTCATTTGAATCCCCCCTTTGACTTTTGGATCATGTCACCACTCAGCTCTTACTTGTAAATCACTCTCTTCACATGAGGATCCCTCCCAACCTCCAGAAATTGGATCCGTCTTCATTTCCAAAGGGATCTTAGACACTCCACCACCAGAACACCCATAAGTCCATGGAGGGGTACTCAGCTGGGAAATGGACATTACACCTACCAGTCATTACCTTGCTACTAGTTGAAGTCCTCCCCCAGTCCACACCATGGTATAGTCCAGAGCATCTGCGGGCCAACTCCTTGCCCTGGCTGGGTTCACAGGAACCTCAGTGAAGAACTATATAATGATCAAGTTCCAGGGGCTGAGCGTTCTGACAACTCAGCATTTCAGTCCAGAAATGTTTCGGATCCCCTTTTCTCAGGACTGCCAGTAGAGCTGTTTACTGCATATCTGTGGGAGGTGGTTTTCAGGTACACTGCAATGCAAAAGGTGTCCCATAGAACTATATGGGGTATAATTTGCATGGTCCTGTGTGGCAGACTATTCATTCTTACTTCCAAAACAGAACCCTCCCTCAAGCTGTTGAGGAAAAAACCTACAGTTTAATTAGGATGGCAGAGCATTGGATCTGTGGAGCTGGACCCCCTTGAGGCCTTAGAGGGGCTACTTAAAAGCTGCAGTATATTGTGAAAACACGGTCTGATTATTGATATGTGAAATTCAGTTACTGTCAGGTGATGGGGGCCATGTCCATCAAGTGGTTCAACTTTGACATTTTCTTTTTTTTAAGTTTATTGGGGTGACAATTTTTAGTAAAATTACATAGATTTCAGGTGTACAATTCTGTATTACATCATCTATAAATCCCATTGTGTGTTCACAACCCAGAGTCAGTTCTCCTTCCATCACCATATATTCGATCCCCCTTATCCTCACCTACCGCCCCTCCCCCCTTACCCTCTGGTAACTACTAAACTATTGTCTGTGTCTGTGAGTTTTTGTTTCTCATTTGTTTGTATTGTTCTTTTGTTGTTTTTGGTTTATATTCCACATATCAGTGAAATCACATGGTTCTCTGCTTTTTCTGTCTGACTTATTTTGCTCAGCATTACGCTCTCAAGATCCATCCATGTTGTCACAAATGGTCCTATTTCATCTTTTCTTACCGCCGAATACTATTCCATTGTGTATATATACCACAACTTCTTTATCCATTCATCTATCGAAGGACATTTTGGTCGTTTCTATGTCTTGGCCACCATAAATAAAGCTGCAAAGAACATTGGAGCACATGTGTCTTTATGTATAAATGTTTTCAATATTTTTGGGTAGATACAAAGGAGACGGATTGCTGGGTCATATGGAATTCTATTCGTAATTTTTTGAGGAACCTCCACACTGCTTTCCATAGTTGCTGTACCACTCTGCATTCCCACCAACAGTGTATGAGGGTTCCTTTTTTCCACAGCCTCTCCAACACTTGTGACTGTTTGTCTTGTTGATGATAGCCATTCTGACTGGGGTGAGGTGATATCTCCTTGTGGTTTTTATTTGCATTTCTCTGATGATTAGTGATGTTGAGCATTTTTTCATATGTCTATTTGTCATTTGTATGTCCTCTTTGGAGAAATGTCTCTTCAGGTCCTCAGCCCATTTTTCAGTGGGTTGTTTGTTGTTTTGTCATTGACTTGTATGAGTTCCTTGTTTATTTTGGATATTAGACTCTTATCAGAGGCACTGTTTGCAAAAATCTTTTTCCCATTCAGTTGGTTGCCTCTTTACTTTGTTCATGGTTTCTTTTGCCGTGCAGAAGCTTTTAAGTTTCATATAGTCCCATTCATTTATTTTAGCTTTAACTTCCCTTGCCTTTGGAGTCAAATTCATGAAATGCTCTTTGAACCCAAGGTTCATAAGTTTAGTACCTATGTTTTCTACTATGCAGTTTATTGTCTTAGGCCTTATGCTTAAGTCTTTGATCCATTTTGAATTAATTTTGGTGCATGGTGACAGACAGCAGTCCCATTTCATTCTTTTGCACGTGTCTTTCTGATTCTGCAAGCACCATTTATTGAAGAGGCTATCTTTTCTCCATTGTATGTTTTTGCTTCTTTGTCAAAAATTGTCCATATTTATGTGATTTTATTTCTGGGTTCTCAATTCTATTCCATTGGTCTATGTGTCTGTTTTCCTGCCAATACCATGCTGTTTTGATTATTGTAGCCCTGTAGTACAAGCTAAAGTCAGGGAGTGTGATACCTACAGCATAGTTCTTTTTTCTTAAGATTGCTTTGGCTATTCAGGGTCTTTTGTGGTTCCAAACAAATCTGGTGATTTTTGTTCTACTTCTTTAAAAAATGCCATTGGGATTTTGATGGGGATTTCATTAAATCTTTTGGTAAAAATTGCTCTGGGTAATACAGTCATTTTAACTTTGTTGATTCTTCCAATCCATGGGCACGGAATGTCTTTCCATTTCTTTCTGTCTTCTTCAATTTCTTTTTAAAAAATCTTATAGCTTTCAGATATAGGTCTTTTACATCCTAGGTTAAGTTTATTTCTAGGTATTTTATTCTTTTTGCTGCAATTGCAAAAGGAATTTTTTTTTTTTTACTTCAGTTTCTGATATTTCATTGTTAGTATATAGGAAGTCAATGGGCTTTTGCACATTGATTTTGTAGCCGGCAACTGTACTGTATTCGTTTATTGTTTCTAATAGCTTTCTGTTGGAACCTTTAGGGTTTCCTATATATAGCATCATGTCATCTGCAAAGAGTGACAATTTAACTTCTTCATTCCCCATTTGGATGCCGTTTACTTCTTTCTCTTGCCTGATTGCTCTGGCAAGGACTTCCAACAAGATGTTGAAAAGCAGAGGTGATAGGGGAGAGCCCTGTCGTGTCCTGAATGTAGAGCAAAGGGCTTCAGTTTTTCTTTTTCTTTTTTTTTTAATTTTATTTTATTAAATTTATTGTTATGAGATTAGCTGAGGTTTTGTCATATATAGTCTTTATTATGTTAAGGTATTTTCCTTCTATAACTATTTTTTTTTCTTTTTTTTTTATTAAATTTATTGGGGTGACAATTGTTAGTAAAATTACATAGATTTCAGGTGTACAATTCTGTATTACATCATCTATAAATCCCATTGTGTGTTCATCACCCAGAGTCAGTTCTCCTTCCATCACCATAAGTTCGATCCCCCTTACCCTCATCTCCCACCCCCCACCTATTTTTAAGTGTTTTAATCATAAATGGATATTGTATCTTGTGAAATGCTTTTTCTGCATCAATTGATATAATCATATGATTTTTCTCCTTTATTTTGTTTATGTGATTTATCACATTGATGGACTTGTGGATGTTGAACCATCCTTGTGCCCCGGGGATGAACCCCACTTGGTCGTGATGAATAATCTTTTTAATGCATTGTTGCATTCGATTTGCTAGAACTTTGTTTAGGATTTTTGCATCTGTATTTATCAGAAATATTGGTCTGTAGTTCTCTTTTTTGGGTTGTCCTTGCCAGGCTTTGGTATCAGGGTAATGTTGGCCTCATAAAATGAGTTAAGGTGCACTGTCTCTTCTTCAATTTTTTGGAAGAGTTTGAGCAGGATTAGTATTAGATCCTCCTTAAAGGTTTGGTGGAATTCACTAGTGAAGCCATCTGGTCCCGGACTTTTGCTTTTGAGAAGGTTTTGGATGACTGACTCAATTTCCTTACTGGTGATCAGTCTCCTTAGATTTTCCAGTTCCTTGTGGGTCAGCCTAGGAGGGCTATATGTTTCTAAGAACTTTTCCATTTCTCTAGGTTATTGAATTTGGTGGCTTATTCATAGTATTCTTGAATGATCCTTTGTATTTCTGTGGCATCTGTTATAACTTCCCCCTTTTCATTTCTGATTTTGTTAATTAGTGTCTTCTCTCTTTTTATCTTAGTAAGTCTAGCCAAGGGTTTGTCAATTTTGTTAATCTTTTCAAAGAACCAGTTCTTTTTCACATTAATGTTCCCTATTGTCTTTTTGTTCTCTATTTCATTTAGTTCTGCTCTGATTTTTATTATTTTCTTTCTTCTGCTGACCTTAGGTTTCATTTGTTCTTCTTTTTCTAGTTCTTTAAGGTATAATGTGAGTTAATTTATTTGGGATTTTTCTTGTTTGTTGTGATAGGCCTGTAATGAAATAAATTTCTGTCTTAAAACTGCATTTGCTGCATCCCAAAACTTTTGGTAGGATGTATTTTCATTGTCATTTGTTTCTATGTATCTTTTGATGTCTCCTCTAATTTCTTCTTTGACCCCAACGTTCTTTAAAAGTATGTTGTTTAACGTCCATGTATTTGTGTTTTTCCTGCTTTTTGCAGTTGACATCGAATTTCAAGGCTGCAGTCAGTGAATGTGCTTGGCATGATTTCAGTATTCTTAAATTTGCTGAAGTTAGTTTTATGCCCCAATATATGGTCTATTCTTGAGAATGTTCCATGTATACTAGAAAAAATTGTATAGTCTGATGTTTTAGGATGAAATGCTCTATAAATGTCAATTATGTCCATTTCATCTAATGTGTCATTTAGATCTCCTATTTCATTATTTATTTTCTGTTTGGATGATCTATCCATAGCTGTCAATGATGTATTTAAGTCCCCTGGTATAATTGGGTTTTGGTCAATTTCTCCCTTTAGTTCTGTTAGTAGTTGCTTGGTATATTTGGTTGCTCCCTGATTGGGGGCATAAATATTGATGACTGTGATGTCTTCTTGTTGTATATTCCCCTTTATCATTAGGAAATGTCTGTCATTGTCTCTTGTTATCTTTTTCACCCTGAAGTCTGTTTCATCTGATATCCTTATGGCTACATCTGATATTCTCTGGATACCATTTGCTTGGAGTGTCAATTTTCACCCTTTCACTTTGAGTCTATGCTTGTCCTTGTAACTGAGATGTGTCTCTTGGAGACAGCATATGGTTGGGTTTAGTTTTTTTGATCCAATCTTCTACTCTGTGCCTTTTTATTGGTGAGTTCAGTCCATTTACATTTAGGGTGATTATTGAAATTTGTGGATTTTCTATCATTCTATCATTAGTTTTCTCGTAAAATTGTGTCTCCATGGTTTCTTTGCCTTTTTGTCGTTGTCTATTATTTCTGTGTGGTGGTATTCTATGACGTTTCCCTCTGTTTCTTCTTTTATTGCAGTATATGTTTCAGTTCTGGAATTTTTTTGAGTGATTACCATTATGTTTATGTAAAAGAAAGTTTGATATTTAGAGTATTCCTTTTTCTTCAGCATGCTTACTTTCTCCTTTCACATTTTCTGTTTCAGACCTTTACTCTCCCCCTTTTTATGTTTTGGTTGCCACAAACTGTCCCTGTTGATGGTGGTCGAATAGCCTCCTTTAGTATTTCTTGTAGTGCAGGTCGTGTATTAGAAATTTCCCTCAGCTTCTGTATGTCTGGAAAGGTCTTTATTCCTCCTTCATATCTAAAGGATATCGTTGCTGGATATATTATTCTGGCTTATAATTTCTCTCCTTTAATAGTTTGAATATTTGGTTCTATTCCTTCCTGGCTTGTAAAGGGTCTGCTGAAAAATCTGATGATAATCTAATGGGCTTTTCTTTGTAGGTTACTGTCTTCTTTTCCCTGGCTGCCTTGAAGATTCTTTCTTTGTCATTGATTTTTGACAGCTTCATTACTATGTGTCTTGGAGAAGACCTGTTGGGGTTGAGGTCATTAGGTTTTCTATTTGCTTCTTAGATTTGAGGATCCAGTTTTTCCACAAGTTTGGGAAGTTCTTATAGACTGTTTGTTTGAATATACTCCCTGTTCCCTTCTCTCTTTCTTCTCCTTCTGGTGTGCCCATCATCCTTATATTAGTCTTTTTGATGGAGTCAGAAAGTTCTTGTAGAATTCTTTCATTTTTTTTGAAGTCTCAAGTCTCTTTCTTCTTCCATCTGTGTCATTTCCCGGTTTCTATGTTCAATGTCACTGATTCTTTCTTGCAACAGGTTCATAGGAAGAGGTCTTTCTTTTGTTTTCCAGTACATGTTGGTAGAATGTTTTATTTTCTCTCCAACTGCAGCCCTTTTTTCTCTCTCACACTGTAGTGTTATGTTTTCTATGCACTATTCCAGCTTCTCACACAATGGGGGTAATTCCCCGGAAGGCAGGCTTCTCCTCTGTTAACAGTTCACCTTGGTCTTAGGGCGCTGCTTTCCTGTGGGGATGCGGAGAGCTTTTGAAATTCCAAAGCTCTTCCTGTACCAGATTCAGAGCCCATGTGTTTCAGCAGTTTTGTTTACTCCTGCAGGGATCTGCCCAGATAGGTGGGGACAGGGGTAGGTTGTGCCATGAAATGTGGCCCAGATCAATGGCGGGGACCCCCACCACAGCTATTCCTGCCTCCACAGCTCCCTCTATTTTGTCAGAATTAGATGGGCTGAGAATCTGTGTCTGCGGACCACATTTCTCAGAAGTGCAAATATTCTGTTCTTTTGGTCTGACACTGTTAGTGCTACCAGCACTGGGCAGGTGGTGTTGGGGCGAGCTCTGGGAGGGTAGGGAGGAGGTGGCTTTTCTCGGTGCCTAAGACTTCTATTCTCTGCAGCAGTGAGGGCCTAAACTATTATTGTCAGCCTTCTTCTCTCAGTCTTTGCTCTGAAGTCTCTGCTGTGAGTGTTGGGTTCAGCCATGTTACATGCTGTCCTCTCAGCCCTGTAGTCCATAAGCGGTGCCCTAGCAGTTCAAGTTCTTGCCTTTCCTGCAGCAGTGGTACTTCCAGGATGCAGGGAGCTCAGAGCACTGAGCTAGGTCTGCATCCTGCGCCTGCACCTGCACGGCCCCATCTCTGCACTCCCTTCCCTCCCCCCCATTCGGGTAATTTGCCCACCTTTAGGTGATTTCAGTAATGTGCCTCTTAGTCTTGCTTGTCTCTTGTGCAGAGAGTCCTTTGTGGAGTTATAGTTGGACACTTTGTTGTAAATTCCAGGAGAGATTTCCAGAGGCTCACCTCATGCTGCCATTTTGATGATGTCACCAATTTGAAATTTTCAATGGCCTGGCATTCCAAGCTGCTGAGCAGATAATTCATGACATGATTCAGAATACCAAAGGGAAACTCTTAACTCCAAGAAACCCCCTAGATTGGTTAGTTTTCAGGTCCCTGGGACTGTATAACAGCTGATGACAATGATCCAGTGACAGCAGAGACAAATGTTTACTCACAACAGCTCCCATCTGAGTTATATTCTGTTCAAAAAGCATGCAGAGTTGGCTTTCTATAACAGTAGGGTTTATCTCCCAGGGGAAAAAAATAAAAGAAAAAGCTTTATTCAAAGACTTTGGCTCTGCTTTAATTCTACCCACATTACAAGTTCGTGAAAATAGTCCATGAAATTCTACTAGCCTTACATTACATATGGCATCTGGCAGTTCTGAGACCCCATCATCCAGAAAGGTAGAGATCTTCATCTGTTTGTACACTCATCTATTCCATGGTTTGGGACACAATGGGAACTCAGTCAATATTGTTAAGTTAATAAATAAATACTCAGTAATAAGTCAACAATGAGCCCTGGACTCCCAAAAAATTTATGCATCTATTTCTGTCCTAAGATATCATGATGCATTCTCTTGGGGACCTGACCTCTCCTGTAAACCAAGACAATCTCAATCTGTTTTCCAACGCTGGTCTTGTATCTGCAGTGAATTTTAGTTATTTTTTCATGATAGTGATTTGGGTACACAGACAATTCAGTACTTGATCTACAACCATAGCCATCCAACCCACAATTCTTTTACTGCTTATGGAAAACATTATCCACATCTGTCCATTTCTGGACTCATTGATCCACTGCCCAATGCCACCTGGAGTCCACCAACAGGTTAATTAATATATCTGCAACAATTGAGTTGACAGAAGGTTCAAAGTGATGGAATAGATAAAAAAATATGCCTTCTACCACCCAGGATTACATAAAATCATAGAACAGTCAACCTCAAGAATCATCTGAAGAGTAGCTGACCACAACACTTATAACTAACAACATAAAGAAGAGGCCACATCAAGACAGGTAGGAGGAGCAGAGAAGTGAAACAGGCTGACCCCAAACATACAGGCAGTTGTTGAACATTGGGAGGGACACCTTGGTGTCAGAGGTCCCCCCATAATGTGAGGAGTCCCAGCCCACCACCAGGGACCTCAGTCCTGGGGTCCTGTGCCAGGAAGAGGAGTTCCCACAACATCTGGCAATGAAAATCAGCGAGCATTCCATCCATCCATCCCAGTGAGATAGAAGATGGCTGGAAACCCAGAAAGCCTCTTAAAGGGCCCACACATAGACTCATTCACTCTCAGACACTCACGCTAAGCTCCACTGGAGGGATAGTGACTTGAGAGGCTTCAGAACATACAGGAAAAGACTGAGTGCTGTGGTTAGGGCAAGGGCCAGAGAGAGAGCCACGGTTATCCTGGTGTGGAGCCTGCCTCACGTGTAACCTACAGGAGGGCTCCATCTTTCCTGTGTTGAACCCACCCCCATAGGGCCAAATCTGAGATCACATTGATCTGGTAAAATTCACACAGGTATGTATCACCATGGTGACTCTATTCGACCCTGCCTAGCTAGTATGGCATTGCCCAGAACACCCTCAGCTCCTGCGTGGCCAGCCCAACCCTGCAAGCTGCAGGCTGCTTGTATAGCAGCGGATGGCCTGGGGCAGCCTGCAAAACTTTTGATGGTGGGCAGTCAGCCCTAGCTTGCACTGCAGACCTTCTTGGGCAGCGCTTGTGGATCTGTGGGCCTGAGGCAAATGGTGGCTGGCTGTGCTGTTCTCAGGGCATTTTGCTGAGTATCCACAGGCTCAGCACTGGTGCAAGAACTGAATCTGCATTAACTTTGTAAAAACCACACCCACACCCTGTGACTCCCTGAGGCTCTGCTCCACCCAGCAAGTGCAAAATTGATGTGGGGACTCTACGCTCCTGGACTGCAGGCCCCAACCCACAAGCTGGAGGCTTGTACAGCAGTCTGTGGCCCATGGTGGCCCGGAAAACTTTTGGCGGCAGGTAGTCAGTCCCAGCTCATGCTTCAGCCTTTCTGGGGAGGCTTCTGAGGACCTGAGGTGAATGACAGCTGGACACAGTTTTCTCAGGGCATTTTGCAGAGTGGCCACAGCCTCAATACTGGCTCAAAAACTGAATCTGCATAACTTCGTGAAGACCACTGGCCATACCCCAGAATCCCCGGGACCCCGCCTAACCTGATTCATGTGGCGTTGCTGGGTACAGAGTCAACACTGGGATAAACAGCCCAGCCCTTTCACCTAAGGGGGCTCTTTCAGCTGCTGAACCTTATGGGCAGCCGGCAGATGGCAACAGACCTAAAAGGGCTCTGAGCATTTTGCAAAGCTGTCCCATGCCTGATACTTATGGCAGCCGACCTTGGGTCACAGCAAGGCCATCCCCACATGCTTCTAGATCCACCACAGGCAGCACCTAATTGTATATAGCTTTATAGCTCCTACCAGGTAGTCCCAGGCTGCTCACAGGCAAGGCTAAAATTAGCCTGCAAGAGAGCCCTTCCCAAGAGGCACAAGAAACAACACACTCAGAAGCCAGTCTCAGAATACACCAGAGAACTAATCAATTAGCTCCACAAGTGGCACACCCAAAGGTTGGTAACAAAAGGCACAAGAGTCCATGCAGGTGAATCCCCCTCGGAGGTGGTCAGCCTTCACAAAGCAGCTCATATGTCGTGGACATTACCAATCCTTATAGCGAGTCAGCCTGACAGTAAATCCCATCTACTGACTTGCCAAAAGCAATTAAGGTTCAACCATAATAGGAGCATATACACAACTCAAACAAGAGACAATCTTGGAAAACATGCACAAGTGAGCAGAAAAACTGTACCTGTTAAGTCCTGGAATCGTCTACCCCTCAGACAGACAGAGGACCCACACGATAATGCAAGTCACACAGCGAGGTTTATTTCCAGCTAGCTGTGGTCCCCGTCTCTGCCCGACGCAGCAGGTTTTAACAAGGACCCCTAGCCCTTCAAGCTAAGGGTTTTTATAGCGTTTCTAAGGCACTCAGTTATTTTTTATAGTTTTAGGGAGTACAAGGTACACTACAATTCCCACATAGCTAAGGCATTTAGTAATTTTTCATAGTCTTAGGGAGTGCAGGTTGAGCTATGCTTAGGGAGTACACGTTGGTCTATGCTTTAAAGAGTTTACAGATAGGCTACAAAAGCCTCCATAGCTTCAGAGAACAGGAGAGATAAGCCACCAGCCATCTGGTCTCTATGCCCGCATCCATGAGAAAGTAGCAGTTCTCATGCTAACAGTCTCTTACATGCCATTGGATTACACAGGACACATAGTACATAAACACACTCAGAAAGACTGATAGACATAGGAGATCTACCTAATACATATAAAAACACAGAGAGGCAGCCAAATGAGGAAACAAAGAAACATGCCCCAAATAACAGGAGAAGACTCTAGAAAAAGAACTAAATTAAATGGAGGCAACCAACCTACTACAGACAGAGTTTAAAACACTGGTTATAAGAATGCTTAAGGAACTTAGTGAGAACTGCAACAAAGGGGTAGTAAAAATAAGCAAGGACACAGAAACCATCAAAAAGAACCAGCCAGAAATAAAGAATACAATAAATGAAATGACAAATAGACTAGAAGGAATCAACAGCAGATTAAATGAAGAAGAGAACCGAATCAGCAATTTAAAAGAATGGAAAGAAAAACACAAACTGAAAGTAAAGAGATGGAAAAAGATATATCACACAAATGGAAATGAGAAAAAAGCTGAGATGGCAATACTTATATCAGAGAATCTAAACTTTAAAATGAAGACTCTAATAAGAGACAAAGAAGGACATTACATAATCATAAAGGGAATAATCCAACAAGAGGACATCACCCTAGTAAATATTTATGCACCTAACATAGGAGCACCTAAATATATAAAATAAATATTGACTGACATAAAACCAAAGATCAACAGTAACACAATCATAGTAGGGGACTTTAACATCCCACTGACACCAATGGACAGATCCTTCAGTCAGAAAATCAGCAAGGAAACAGTGGCCTTTATTGATATATTATACCACATTAATTTAATTGATATTTTTACATCATTTCACCCCAAAGCAGCAGAATATACATTATTTTCAAGTGCACTTGGAACATTTTCCAAGATAGACCACATGTTAGGCCACAAAACAAGTCTCAATAAATTTAAGAAGATTGAAATCATATCAAGCATCTTCTCTGACCACAGTGGTATAAAAGTAGAAATCTACTACAAGAAAAAAACTGAAAAACACACAAACACATGGAGACTGAATAACATGCTACTAAATAATGAATTGGTCAACAATGACTCAAGAAAGAAATCAAAAGATACCTTGAGACAAATGAAAATGAAAGCACAATAACCCAAAATCTACAGGTCACAGTGAAACAGTCCTAAGAGGAAAATTCATAGCAGTGCAGGCCTACCTAAAGAAACAAGAAAAACTCATATCAACACTCTGTCTTTACACCTGAGGGAAATGGAAACAGAAGAGCAAAGAAAGCCCAAAGTGAATGTGAGAAAGGAAATAATAAAGATCAGAGTGGAAATAAAAAAAAATAGAGACTGAAAAAACAATACAAAAGATCAATGAAACCAAGAGCTGTTTTTTTTTTTTTTAAAGATAAACAAAACTGACAAACTTTTAACTAAACTCATCAAGAAAAAAAAGAAAAGAGTCCCAAATAAATAAAATCAGAAATGAAAGAGAAGTGACAACTGACACCACAGAAATACAAACAAATTTAAGAAGATACTATAAGCAACTATGCACCAACAAATTGGGCAATCTGGAAGAAATGGATAAATTCATAACGTACACAGTCTTCCAAAGCTGAATCAAGAGGAAACAGAAAATCTGAACAGACTGATTACTACCAATGAAATTGAGTTAGTAATCAACAAACTTCAAAAAAACAAAAGTCCTGGACCAGATGGCTTCACGGATGCATTTTACTAAACATCCACAAAATAATTAATGCCTATTGTCCTCAAACTATTCCAAAATAATTCAAGAGGAGGGAAAACACCCAAGTACACTGTAGGGAGGCACTGTTACCCTGATTCTAAAACCAGACAAAGACATTACAGATGAAGAAAGCTATAGGCTGATATCCCTAATGAACATAGATGCAAAAATTCTTAACAAAATATTCTAAAACCGAATTCAGCAATACATTAAAAAGATCATACAGTACAATCAAGTGGGATTTATTCCTGGTGTGCAATGTTGTTCCACTATCTGCAAATCATTTAACATGATATACCACATAAAGAAAATGAAAGATAAAAATTATATGTTCATACGAATGATGAAGAAAAATCATTTGATGAAATCCAGCATCCGTTTATTATAAAAACTCTCAGCAACGTTGGAATAGAGGGAACATATCTCAACATAATAAAGGCCATATGTTACAAACTCACAGTTAACATCATATTCAACCGGGAAAAGCTAAAAGCATTCCCCTTAAGATCAGAAACAAGACAAGAATGCCTACTTTCACCAATTTTATTCAACATAGTGTTGGAAGTTCTAGTCACAGCTATCAGACAAGAAAATAAAGTAACAGGCATCCAAATGGGAAAAGAAGAAGTAAAACTGTCACTATTTGCAGATGACATGATACTATATGGAGAGAATTTCAAAGATTCCACCAAAAAAACTACTAGAATTGAAAAATGAGTCCAGTAAAGTAGCAGGATACAATTAATATTTAAAAATTAATATTTGAGATTGGATTGAAAAAAATGGCGGTGTGAGGTGAGCCTCTGGAAGTTCCCCTGAAATTTACAACAAATCGAACAACCGTAATTCCATAAAGGACTCCCTGCACAGCAAACAGGCAAGGCGAAGAGGCTCACTACTGAAATCACCTAAAGGGACGCGGCGCCCTATGACCCAGGAGAACTGTTAACAGAGGAGAAACCAGCCTTCCAGGGAATCCCCCATTGTATAAGAAGCTGGAACAGTGCAGAGAAAACATAACATTACAGTGTGAGAGAGAATAAAAGGCTGCAGTTGGAGAGAAAATAAAACATTCTACCAACACGTACTGGAAAACAAAACAAAGACCTCTTCCTATCAACCTGTTGCAGAACCCACTCCTGTAGACGTCTAGGAAGAGAAATAATAAATCATTAGTTGCCATGAATAACCAAGGCAACAAGACAGCTCAGAAATAAAATGAAAAGTCTCCAGAAAATGAACTTAAAGATATGGTAATATGTGACTTAAATGACAGAGAATTCAAGATTGCAGTTCTGAGAAGAATTAAACGACATGCAAGAAAACACAGATAGGCAGTTTAATGAACTCAGAAACACAATGAAAGAACAACATGAGCATTTTACGAAAGAGATTGAAATTTTAAAAAAGAACCAAATAGAATTTCTGGAGATGAAGAACTCAATATGAGAAATGAAGAATGAAATAGCCAGCTTAGATAATAGAGCTGAACAGATGGAGGAAAGAATCAGTGACATCTAAGATAGAAATCTGGAAATGACACAGATGGAAGAAGAGAGAGACTTGAGACTTAAAAGAAATGAAATAACTCTACAAGAACTTTCTGACTCCATAAAAAGAACAATATAAGAATAATGGGCATACCAGAAGGAGAAGAAAGAGAGAAGGGAACAGAGAGTATATTCAAACAAATAGTCAATGAGAACTTCCCAAACTTGTGGAAAGAACTGGATCCTCAAATCCAAGAAGCAAATAGAACACCTAATTACCTCAATCCCAACAGGCCTTCTCCAAGGCACATTGTATTGAACCTGCCAAAAATTAATGACGAAGAGAATCCTCAAAGCAGCCTGGGAAAAGAAGATGGTAACTACAAAGGAAAGCCCATTAGATTATCATCAGATTTCTCAGCAGAAACTCTACAAGCCAGGAAGGAGTGGAATCAAATATTCAAACTAATGAAAGAGAGAAATTGTGAGCCAAGAATAATCTACCAAGCAAAGATATCTTTTAGATATGAAGGAGGAATAAAGACCTTTTCAGATATGCAGAAGCTGAGGGTATTTTCTAACACATGACCTGCAGTACAAGAAACACTGAAGAAGTCTATTCAACCCGCATAAATAGTGATAATTTGTGACAACCAAACGTAAAAGGGGAGAGAGTAAAAGCCTGAAATGGAATATGGTAATGGACAAAGTAAGCATGCTGAAGAAAATGGAATCCTCTAAATATAAACTTTATTTTACATAAACTTAATGAAAACCACTCAAAAAAAAAAATCCAGAATATGTAAAAGGCATCCAAATTGGGAATGAAGAAGTTAAATTGTAACTCTTTGCAGATGACATGATGCTATATATAGAAAACCCTAAAGGTTCCACCAGAAAGCTATTAGAAACAATAAACGAATACAGTACAGTTGCCGGGTACAAAATCAACGTACAAAAGTCCATTGCATTCCTATATACTAACAATGAAATCTCAGAAAAAGAAAAAAAAATCCTTTTGCAATTGCAGCAGAAATAATAAAATGCCTAGGAATAAACTTAAACAAAGATGTGAAAGACCTATATACTGAAAAATATAAGACATATTTAGAAGAAATTGAAGAAGACACCAAGAAATGGAAAGACATTCCGTGCTCATGGATTGGAAGAATCAGCATAGTTAAAATGGCTATATTACCCAAAGCAATATACAGATTTAATGCAATCCCTATCAAAATCCCAATGGCATTTTTTAGAGAAATAGAACAAAAACATCATCAGATTTGTATGGAACCACAAAAGTCCCCAAATAGCCAAAGCAATCCCAAGGAAAAAGAACAATGCTAGAGGTATCACACTCCTGACTTTAGCTTGTACTACACGTCAACAATAATCAAAACAGCATGGTATTGGTAGAAAAACAGACACATAGACCAATGGAATAGAATCAAGAACCCAGATATAAACCCACATAAATATGGGCAGTTAATTTTCAACAAACGAGTCAAAAAACATGCAATGGAGAAAAGACAGCCTCTTCATAAATGGCGCTGGGAGAATTGGAAAGTCATGTGCAAAAGAATAAAACTGGCTGCTATCTGTCACCATATACCAAAATTAATTCAAAATGGATCAAAGACCTAAGTATAAGACCTGAAACAATAAACTGCATAGAAGAAAACATAGGTACTAAACTTATGGTCCTTGGATTCAAAGAGCATTTTGTGAATTTGACTCCAAAAGCAAGGGAAGTAAAAGCTAAAATAAATGAATGGGACTATATCAAATTTAAAATCTTCTGCATAGCAAAAGACACTATTGACAAAATAAAGAGGCAACCAACAGAATGGGGATAATTTTTGCAAACAACGCTTCAATAAGGGCTAATATCCAAAATATACAAGGAATTCATGCAATTCAACAACAACAACAAAAAAAAAACACACAAATAACCCAATTGAAAAATGGGCAGAGGGCCTGAAGAGAGATTTCTCCAAAGAGGACATACAAATCACAAATAGACATATGAAAGAATACTCAACATCAGTAATAATCATAGAAATGCAAGTAAAAACCACAATTAGAATGTGTTTTTTTCCACAATGAGATATCACCTCACCCCAGTCAGAATGGCTATCATCAAGAAGACAAATAATAACAAGTGTTGGAGAGGATGTGGAGAAAAGGGAACCCTCATACACTGTTGGTGGGAATGCAGACTGGTGTAGCCGCTATGGAAGGCAGTGTGGAGTTTCCTCAAAAAATTACGACTGAATTACCGTATGACCCAGCAATCCCTCTCCTGGGTATCTACCCAAAAAATCTGAAAACATTTATACATAAAGACACGTGTGCTCCAATGTTCACTGCAGCTTTGTTTACGGTGGCCAAGACATGGAAACAACCAAAATGTCCTTCGATAGATGAATGGATAAAGAAGTTGTGGTATATATACACAATGGAATACTATTCAGTGGTAAGAAAAGATGATATAGGAACATTTGTGACAACATGGATGGATCTTGAGAGTTTAATGCTGAGCAAAATAAGTCAGACAGAAAAAGCAGAGAACCATGTGATTTCACTGATATGTGGTGTATAAACCAAAAGCAACAAAAGAACAAGACAAACAAATGAGAAACTGGAACTCACAGACACAGACAATAGTTTAGTGGTTACCAGAGGGTAAGGGGCATGGGGGGTGGGAGATGAGGGTAAGGGGGATCAAATATATGATGATGGAAGGAGAACTGACTCTGTGTGGTGAACACACAATGGGATTTATAGATGATGTAATACAGAATTGTACACCTGAAATCTATGTATTTTTACTAACAATTGTAACCCAAATAAATTAAAAAAATAAATTGTAAAAAAAAAAGAATGTGGTTTTTCACCCAGTTAGAATGGCTATCATCAATAAGACAAATAGTAACAAGTGTTGAGAGGCTGTGGAGAAAAAAAGCACCGCCATACACATTTGGTGGGAATGTAGATTGGTGCAGCCGGTATGGACGGCAGTGTGGAGGTTTTCAAAACATTACGAATAGAATTACCATATGACCCAGCAATCCCTCTCCTGGGTATCTACCCAAAAAATCTAAAAACATTTATCCATAAAGACATGTGTGCTCTAATGTTCATTGCAGCTTCATTTGTGGTGCCAAGACATGGAAACAACCAAAATATACTCTGATACATTAATGGAAAAAGAATTTCTGGTATATATACACAATGGAATACTATTCAGTGGTAAGAAAAGATGAAATAATGCCATTTGTGACAACATGGATGGGTCTTGAGATTATAATGATAAGCAAAATAAGTCAAACAGAAAAAGTAGAGATCTGTATGATTTCACTGATATGTGGTATATAAAACCGAAAACAACAAAAGAACAAGACAAACAAACGAAGAAACAAAAACTCATAGACATGGACAAGTTTAGAGGGTAAGGGGAGACGGGGGTCATAGAAGAGGGTAATATATGGTGATGGAAAGAGAATTGACTCTGGTTGGTGAACACACAGTGTGAGATATAGATACTGTATTACAGAATTTTACACCTGAAATCTGTGTAACTTTACTAGCAATTGTCGCCCCAATAAACTTTAATTTAAAAAAAAGAAAGAGAAACTTTTGAAAAATACCATTTATATTTATATTTAAAAAAATACCTAGGAATAAATTTAACCAAGAAAGTAAAAGACCTATACTCAGAAAATTATTAGACACTGATGAGTGAAATTACAGAAGATATAAATAAATGGAAGTTTATATTATGATCATTGATAAGGAGAATTAATATAGTTAAAATGTCCATACTACCCAAAGCATCCATAGATTTAATGCAATCCCTTCCAAAATACAAATGACATTTTTTCACAGAATAGAACAAATAATCCTAAAATTTATATGGAACCATAAAAGACCCTAAATAGCCACAGCAATCCTGAGAAGGAAGTACAAAGCTGGAGGTATCATACTACCTGATATCAAACTATACTACAAGGCTATAGCAATAAAAAAAAAAAAGAAAGAAAAAAAGCATGGTACTGGCATAAAAACAGACACAGATCAATGGAACAGCATAGAGAGCCCAGAAATAAAGCCATGCCTATATAGTCATTTAATCTATGACAAAGGAAGCAAGAATATACAATGGGGTAAAGACAATTTATTCAATGAGTGGTGCTGGAAAACAGATACTTGCAAAAAAAAAAAGAAAGCGCGAGAGAGAGAGAGAGAGAGAGAGAGAGAGAAAGAAAAGAAAAAGATAAAAGAAACTAGACCACCTCCTTACACTATATACAAGAATAAACTCAAAATGGATTAACAACTTCAATGTAAGACCTGAAACCATAAAGCTCCTAGAAGAAAACATATGCAGTAAACTCTCACACATAATCTTTGTTAATATTTTCACTGATATATCTTCTCAGGTAAGTGAAACAAACAAACAAAAAGACTACATCAAACCAAAAGTTTTTGGACATCAAAGGAAACCATCAACAAAATGAGAAGAGAGTCTACTAAAAGGGAGAAGATATTTGCCAGTGATACATTTCATAAAGGGTTAATATCCAAAATCTATTTTAAAAAGTCATACAGTTCAACACCAAGAAAACCAAACAATCCAGTTAAAAAATGGGCAAAGACCTGCATGGACATTTCTCCAAAGAAGACATACCTATGGCCAACAGACATATGAAAACATGCTCAATGCCACTTATCATCAGAAAAATGCAAATTAAAACCAAAATGAGATCACCTCACAGCTTTCAGAATAGCCATCATCAATAAATCAACAATCAACAAGTGTTGGCAAAGATGTGGAGAAAAGAGTACTTGATCACTGTTGGGATTATAAACTGGTGAAGTCACTACGGATAACAGTATGGAGGCTCTTCAAAAAATTAAAAATAGCGCTACCTTATGACCCAGCAATTCCAGTCCTGGGTGCTTATCCAAAGAAATCCAAACACTAATTTAAAAATATATATGCACCCACTTTTTACAATAACCAAGATATGTAAACAACTGAAATGCCCATCAATAGATGATAGGATAAAGAAAATGTGGTACATATATATAATGAAATATTGCTATGCCATATAAATGAATGAAATCTTACCATTTGCACCAACATGGATAGACCTAGAGGGTATTATGCTTAGTGAAATAAGTCAGATGAGAAAGAGAAATACCATATGATGTCACTTATATGTGGAATCTAAAGAACAAAATACGTGAAGAAACAAAGCAGAAACAGATCCACAAATACAGAGAACAAAGTGAAAGTTACTAGATGGGAGGGGTTCTGGGGGGCCAGGTTAGAAAGGTGAAGGGATTAACAGTACAAATAAGGGAAAGCCCATTAGACTATCATCAGACTTTTCAGCAGAAACTCTACAAGCAAGGAGGAACTGGAATTAAATATTCAAACTATTGAAAGAGACAAATTATCAGCCAAGAATAACATATCCAGCAAAGACCGTGTTTCCCCGAAAATAAGATCTAGCTGGACAATTAGCTCTAATGCATCTTGTGGAGCAAAAATTAATATAAGACCAGGTATTATATTATATTATATTATATTATATTATACCCAGTCTTATAGCAAAATAAGACTGGATCTTATATTAATTTTTGCTCCAAAAGACACATTAGAGCTGATTGTCTGGCCAGGTCTTATTTTCCGGGAAACATGGGATATCCTTTAGATATGAAGAAGGAATAAAGACCTTTTCACACATATAGAGGCTGAGGGAATTTTCTAACTCACAACCTGCATCACAGGGAATACTGAAGGAGGCCATTCAACCTGAAATGAAAAATCAAAGGTACGCAAAACCATGAGTAGTATTATGAACAGACAAACAGACGCAGGAAATGGCAACCCCTACACAAAAAAGGGCATTATACACTTAAACATAACATAAAGGGTAAAGAAGAAAACAAAACATTAAAAAAAAAGTAAAAAGGAAGAAAAAGACAACTTGTTACTGCAATTCAGAAATCAATGCACAGCGTAAGTAGGGATAACTTGTGACAACAAAAACATAAAAGGGGAGAGAGTAAAGGTCTGAATCAGCAAAGAAATATGGAGATAAGAAGCAAGCAAAAAAAAAAAAAAGACTACTGTATATATATGAAACCTTCTTTTACATAAACTTAATGATAACCACTTGAAAGCCAGATATGTAATTTTAAAAAGAAGAAACAGGGAGAAATATCATAGAATACCACCACAAAGACGGCAAAAAAAAAAAAAAAAAAAAGGGCAAAGAAACAATGGAGACATCAGAAAACAAAAAATGGAATGATAGAAATCCTTATAAATCAATAACCACCCTAAATGTAAATGGACTGAATTCACCCATAAAAAGGCACAAGTAGCAGATTAGATAAAAAAAAACTAAAACCAACCACATGCTGCCTCTAAGAGATGCATCTCAGCTACAAGGACAAATATGGACTCAAAGACACAGGTGGAAAACAATACTCCAAGCAAATCGTATCCAGAGAACAGCAGGTGTAGCCAAGTTCAGGATAAAAAGGTAACAAGAGACAAAGATGGACATTTCATAATGATAAAGGGGACTATACAATAAGAAGACATAACAGTCATCAATATTTACGCACCCAATCAGGGAGCACCGAAATATACCAAGCAACTACTAACAGAACCAAAGGGAGAAATTGACCAAAACACAATTATAGTAGGGGACCTAAATACAGCATTGACAGCTATGGATAGATCATCCAAACAGACAATTAGTTAAAAAAAAAAAAAATCAGCCATAAAAGGCACATTAGATCAAATAGACAAAATTTACATTTATAGAGCACTCCATCCTAGAACAACGGACTGTACATTATTTTCTAGTGCATGTGGAACATTCTCAAGGATAGACCTTATGTTGGGACATACAACTACCCTCAGAAAATTTAAGAAGATTGAAATCATATGAAGCATATTCTCTGATCATCAGGCTTTGAAATTGGATATCAACTACAGAAAGAAAGCAGGAAAACCCATAAATATGTGGAGGTTAAACAACATGCTTTTAAAGAGTGACTGGGTCAAAGAAGATACAAGAGGAGAGATCAAAGGATACATAGAAACAAATGAGAATGAAAATACATCCGACCAACACTTTTGGGATGCAGCGAAAGCAGTTTTAAGAGAGAAATTTATATAATTGCAGATCTATTTCAAGAAAGAAGAAAAATTTCAAATAAATAACCTAACATTACACCTTAAAGAACTAAAAAAAAGAACAAATTAAACCCAAAATCAGCAGAAAGAAGGAAATAATAAAAATCTGAGCAGAACTAAATGAAATAGCAAAAAGGCAATAAAAAAATTAATGCAAGAGCTGATGCTTCAAAAAGATTAATAAAATTGACAAATCTTTGGCTAGACTCGCTAAGATAAAAGAGAAAAGACACAAGTAAAAATAAAAAAATGAAAGAGGAGAAGTTACCACCGGTACCAGAGAAATACAAAGGATCATACAAGAATAGTATGAGGGATTATATGCTACAAAATTCAATAACGTAGAAGAAATGGACAAGTTCTTAGAAACATATAGCCTTCCTAGACTAAACCGTGAAGAACTGGAAAATCTAAATAGACTGATCAACAGTAACGAAATTGAATCAGTCATCCAAACCTTCCCAAAAGCAAAAGTCCAGGACCAGATGCATTCACTAGTGAATTCTACCAAACCTTCAAAGAGGATCTAATATCTGTTCTACTCAAACTCTTCCAGAAATTTGAAGAAGGAGCAATACTTCCTAACTCATTTTATGAAGCCTACATTACCCTGATACCAAAACCTTGTAAGGATAGCACACACACAAAAATTACAGACCATTATCTCTGATGAATACAGATGCAAAAATCCTGAACAAAATTCTAGCAAATCGAATACAACAATGTATTAAAAATATATATATGCATCATGATTGAGTGGGGTTCATCCCAGGGGTGCAAGGTTGGTTCAACATATGCAAATTGATCAATGTGATACTCCACATAAACAAAATATGAGATAAAAATTACTAGATTATGTCAATAGATGCAGTAAAAGCATTTGACAAGTTACAACATCTATTTATGGTTAAACCACTTAATAAAATGGGTATAGAAGGAAAATACCTTAACATAATCAAGATAATATATGGTAAACCCTTAGCTAATATCATAATTAATAGTGAAAAACTGAAGCCTTTCACTCTGTTCAGGAATAAGACCCTATCACCACAATAATGCCGCCTATCACCACTGCTATTCAACAAAGTATTGGAAGTCCTGCCAGAGCAATCAGGCAAGAGAAAGAAATAAAAGGCACCCAAATTGGGAATGTAGTAGTTAAATTGTCACTTTTGAAGATGACATAATTCTTTATATAGAAAACTCTAAAGACTCCACCACAAAGATATTAGAAACAAAAAAACCAATATGGTGAAGTTGCTGGCTATAAAACAAATGTACAAAAATGATTTCTATACACTAAAAAATGCATTTCTATACACTAACAATGAAATTTCAGAAAAAGAAATGAAGAAAATTAGTCATTTGTGGTTGCAACAAAAAGAATAAAATATCTAGGAATAAACTTAGATGTGAAGGACCTATATACTGAAAACTATAAGACATTTTTATAAGATTGAAGAAGTCACAAAGAAATGGAAGGACCTTCCATGTTCATGGATTGGAAGTGTCAATATAGTTAAAACGACCATATTACCCAAAGCAATATACAGATTTAATGCAATCCCCATCAAAATCTCAATGGCATTTTTAAAAAAAGAAATAGAACAAAAAATTATCAGATATATAGGGAATCACAAAAGACCCCAAGTAGCCAAAGCAATCCTAACAAAAAAGAATAAGGCTGGAAGTATCACACTCCCTGAGTTCACCTTGTACTACAGAGCAACAATAATCAAAACAGCATGGTATTGGCAGAAAAACAGACACACAGACCAATGGAATAGAATTCAAAACCCAGAAATAAATCCACATAAACATAGACAGATAATTTTCGACAAAGAAGCCAAAAACTTACAATAGAGAAAAGACAGCCTCTTCAATAAATGATGCTGGGAAAATTGGAAAACCACATGCCAAAGAATGAAACTAGACTGCTACCTGTCACCATGTACCAAAATTAACTCAAAATGGGTCAAAAACCTAAACTTAAGACCTGAAACAATAAACTGCATAGAAGAAAACATAGGTTCTAAACTTATGGACCTTGGGTTCAAAGAGGATTTAATGAATTTGACCTCAAAGGCAAGGCAAGTAAAAGCTAAAATAAATTAATCGGATTACATCAAACTAAAAAGCTTTGGCACAGCAAAGGAAACCATCAACAAAACAAAGAGACAACCAACTGAATAGGAGATGATATTTGCATACAACACCTCTGATAAGGGGCTAATATCCAAAATATATAAGAAACTCATACAACTCAACAACAAAAAGATAAACAAACGAATTTAAAAATGGGTGGAGAACATGACCAAAACTTCTCCCAAGAAGACATATAAACAGCCAACAGATATATGGAAAAAAGGTCATTAGCTGTAAGGGAAATGCAAATTAAAACCACAATGAGATATCACCTCACACCAGTTAGAATGGCTATCATCAACAAGATAAATAGTAACAAGTGTTGGAGAGGCTGTGGCGAAAAAGGAACACTCATACACTGTTGGTGGGAATGCAGACTGGTGCAGCCATTATGGAAGGCAGTGTGGAGGTTCCTCAAATAATTATGAATATAATTACCTTATGATCCAGCAATCCCCATCCTGGCTATCTACCCAAAAAATCTGAAAACATTTATCCATAAAGACACGTGTGCTCCAATGTTCATTGCAGCTTTATTTATGGTGGTCAAGAAATGGAAACAACCAAAATGTCCTTCGATAGATGAATGGATAAAGAAGTTGTGGTATATATACACAATGGAATACTATTTGGCAGTAAGAAAAGATGATATGGGAACATTTGTGACAACACGGATGGATCTTGAGATTCTAATGCTAAGCAAAATAAGTCAGACAGAAAAAGCAGAGAACCATATGATTTCACTGATATGTGGTATATAAACCAAAGACAACAAAAGAATAAGACAAACAAACGAGAAAGAAAAACTCATGACACAGACAATAGTTTAGTGGTTACCAAAGGCTAAGGGGGTGTTGGTACATGAGGGTAAAGGGGATCAAACATATGGTGATGGAAGAAGAACTGACTCTGGGTGGTGAACACACAATGGGATTTATAGATGATGTAATACAGAATTGTACACCTGAAATCTATGTAATTTTACTAACAATTGTCACCCCAATAAACTTTAATTAAAAAAAAGAAAGAAAAAAGAATACAGGGGCGGCTGGATGGCTCAGTTGGTTAGAGCACGAGCTCTGAACAACAAGGTTGCTGGTTCGATTCCCACATGGGCCAGTGAGCTGCGCCCTCCACAACTAGATTGAAGGACAATGATTTGGAGCTGATGGGCCCTGGAGAAACACACTGTTCCCCAATATTCCCCCAATACAATTTAAAAAAAATAATTAAGAATAGAATTATCATATGAGTCAGCAATCCCTCTCCTGGGTATCTACCCAAAAAATCTGAAAACATTTATCTTTAAAGATGTATGTACTCTGATGTTCAGTGCAGCATTATTTACGGTGGCTAAGACACGGGAACAACCAAAGTGTCCTTTGATACATGATTGAATAAAATGATGTGATATATATACACACTGGAATACTATTCTGCCATAAGAAAAGTTGAAATAGTGCCATTTGCAGCAAAAAGGATGGACCTTTATATTATTATTCTAAGCAAGTAAGTCAGACAGTACAAGTCTAGAACCACATGACTTCACTCACATAAGGGATATAAAACTGAAAGCAACAAAGGAACAAGACAAACAAATAAAGAAACAAAAACTCATAGACACAGGCAACAATTTGGTAGTTACCAGAGCGTAAGGGGGGAGGAGAGGATGGTAGAAGAGGGTAAAAGGGGTCAAACATATGGTGATGGAGGAAGAACTGACTCTGGGTGGTGAGCACACGATGTGATATATAGATCTATTATAGAATTGCACACTTGAAAAAAAACTGACTCATGTATGCATAGAAACTGATCTACAGTAGAGCTAGCCTTATAAAATAGTGGGAATGATAGACCATTTAATAAATGGTGTGAGGAGAACCTGGTCCATTTAAATAAAATAGAATCTGCTCTTTATCTCATACAATGCCACCAAATCAATTCCAGGTAGAACATTGACCTAAAGATGACTGCGGGAACTGTATAATATTTAGAAAAAAAGATAGAAGGATATTTTTATGGTTTCAGCATAGGACAGGGTATCTCAGGCAATGACAGAAAAATGGTCAAAAAGGAACAAAATATGGTAATTCTATTCGTAATTTTTTGAGGAACCTCCACACTGCCTTCCATAATGGCTGTACCAGTCTACATTCCCACCAACAAAATAACTGCATTAAAATTACGAAGTTTTATATGAAAAGAAAGAAGAAAAGAAGGAAGAGTCATACTACAGACTGGGAGAAAATCTTTTCAAAACCTACTGAAAACATAAATAATAAAAAAGAATGAACAAGAGATTTTTGGTAGTGGAATCTAAACACCTGGAAAAAAATTGAAACTCACCAATATGCTAATGGAAATGCATGTTAAATATAGAGTCATATGTAGTTTCACTCACATCAGACTGGGAAAAATAAGTCTACTAAATATGCTGTTACAAAATATATGGAGAAATAAGAATCATCATACACTGCTGGTGGAATTTGGTACTCAGTGATGACTATTAAACATGAAGATGTGCTCACTCCATGACTCAACAATTCCACTTTTAGGTATATACTCTGGAGAAATGTTTACACATGTGTGCATGGACACACATACAAATAAATTGGATAAAACTTAAAAGTCCTTGATGGGAACATGCATACATAAATTTTGATATGTTTTTATACAATGGAATACTATGCACCAGTTAAAAGAGAAAACGAGAGTTACAATTATCAATGTGGACAAATCTCATAAACATAATGTTGACATAAAAAAATTAAATTTTACAAAGATTGATAAATAGGGTAACATCCAAAGCTTAAAAAATAACAAAATAGTAGTATGTATATTTTATAGATACATAAATATGTGTTAAAATTAATCAAAACATGCCTGAGCATGATAAGCATTAAATTTAATGACAGTGGTTTCCTTTAAGGAGGGAAGAGGGCAATGTGACAAGAAAAGCAACAAGAGGAACTCAATTTTATCTGTAATTTTTATTTCATATAAAAATTTTCTGAAACAACAAACAATCCAACAAAAGATGGTGCGCAAAATGCACAAGGAAGTGCTTTATAAAAAACACAGGTGGCCAAAAATCTGATGAAGAATGACTTTATGTCAACAAATTAAAACCAAGACCAAAATGAGATGTTATTTGGCACCTCTTTTATGGGCAAAAATTAAGGAATCTGACTAATCAAGTGTTGAAGTATATGTGAATAAACCAGATCCAGGATCACTGCTCATGGAAGTAAAAATGGGTACGACTGCCTTGGAACATGTCTTGGCAGTATTTCATAGTATATCATAGTACATTACAGTTTATCACAGTGTATTATAGCATATCACAATATATCATAGTATATCAAAATATGTCATAATATATCACAGTAGATCATAATATATTATAGTATATCACAGTATATCATCATAGTATATTACAGTATATTATCATGATATATCACAGGATATTACAGTATATCATAGTATATTACAGTATTACACAATATGTCACAAAGGTGAATATTCATACAGCCTATGCCCCAGCAACTTCATTGCTAGGAGTATACCCAAGAGCACTAAAAGATACCTGTGAGAATGTTTGCCACTAGTTTTTGTAAAACACTGCAAACAAACCTAAATCATGGAAAACTGAGGCATGTCCTCAAAATGGAACAAGTCATCAGTGAGTGGATCAGAGTCACATACAACACAGATGAATTTGACAATATTGAGTGCCTAGACCATGTCTCAGAAGACTTCATGCAACATGATATCCTTTTAATGAAAGTCAAAAACAAGTGAAACAATATATCAATTGAAAACAATGTATCAATTTGGTATATGAGTATATATGTACCTATATGTATAAAGGTATAATGCTATATTGAAAAAAACATAAGAGAATGATATACACCAAAATCAAACTAGTAGCACTTGTTCCTAAGGGGTAGGTAAAGATATAAGGTAGCATGAAGTCTAGTTACTGTTAAGGTGTTAGTTTTTAAGTTGGGTGGTAGATTCAGGAGTACTGGGCCTCATTTCAGATAATAGAATGAATTGCTTTTGTGCAAAAGGCTAAAGTCCTTATGTGCATATATTGCATGTTACTATATTCAATTAGTTCAACTGGTAACTTATACTGAAAGCTCAGGTTAAGGACCTGTGGAACTATATGTCTGAATTTCTTTTTTCTAACTGTAGTCACCACAGCTGTGGATGAGTGTTGTGTTAGTTCAGATTTTGAGGCTGTACAGGATAGAAATTCATTTCAGCTACCTTAACTAATGGGATTCTACTTAGGGATATAGATGACACTGAGGGAGATGGAATCTCAGGGGAAGAAATGGTATGTATTTGAGCCAGGACATGCAGAGAAAGAACCTGGATGATCCTTGTGGCTGTGAGGCGGTTGGAGTGACCAGGTTGTCCTTTCTTTGTTTTTTTGTTCTTTTTTTTTTTCCCCCACATGAGCCCTGTTTATTGCAGGGCTGTTTATCTTTCTCATGTCCATTTTTCCATAAAGAAAATTAAAACACACACACACACACACACACACACACACACACACACCAGGTTATTCTTTCTCATTCCTGCTGCTTTCTGGTGGTTGTTCCCACATGATATTATGGGTCACCTGTCACACTCTTGAAGAAATACTTGGTTAAAATAAAACCTTCATGAGCATGTTGCTAACATTAGATGAGTCAATAGATATAAAATCCTTAAAACAGAACCTGGCATTTTGTAAAAATTGTATATTATTATTTATTATTATTGCTGCTGTCCCAAAGTTTCTGTCTACTAACATATTAACATGCTGAGTTTATTTATAATTTGAACTTATTTGGTGCCCTCATGGTTTTCCTTCTCCCCATCATTTTGTCTTCTGTTCAGACTATAAGTGGATGACTGAGTCTCATATTTAATTTCCTAAAAGAGGCATTGCAACTGGTGCAGGGTTTTTTTGTTTGTTTTTGCCAGGCCCTCTCCTGGTCTTCAGGATCTCCAGGCCCTGTCCTGGTTACCTTGATGATGGGGATTTCAAATTGCCTATTCAGTTCAAATAGTTGGAGTCTCCTGCCAGTGGATGGCACCCAGCTCATGGGACACCAAGGGCTCCTTTCTTGGTACAAACTGGGGCCTTGGCAGTTCCTCAGAGGGGACTGTGGCTAGTTCTTGTGGGTAAGCACTAAAACTGATCCGTTTGGCACATGCTTACATTTCCTTACACAAAAAATTTATCTAAAAAATTTGCTTAGTGGAATCTCACTAACTCTCAAATATGAAATCAATAATACCAACGTGGAGTCATCTCATCATCTGCTGAAAGAGCTTTATGCTGAATAATAATGAATGTCAACTATAATTGAATATATATATATATATATATATATATATATATAGTCACAGGATGTGGAGTACAGCATAAGGAACAGAGTCAGTGAAACTGTAACAGCTATATACAATGTCAGAGGGGTAGTAGATTTGCGGGGGGTTATCATTTTGTGAGGGGTATAAATGTCTAACTATTACATTGTTTTGTACACCTGAAACTAATAGTAGAGAGAAAGGGAGAGAGAGAGAGAGAGAGAGAGAGAGAGAGAGAGAGAGAGAGAGAGAGAGAGAGAGAGAGAAGAGAGAAGAGAGAAGAGAGAAGAGAGAAGAGAGAAGAGAGAAGAGAGAAGAGAGAAGAGAGAAGAGAGAAGAGAGAAGAGAGAAGAGAGAAGAGAGAAGAGAGAAGAGAGAAGAGAGAAGAGAGAAGAGAGAAGAGAGAAGAGAGAAGAGAAAAGAGAAAAGAGAGAAAAGAGAGAGAAAAAGAACATCTGTTCTGGTCCTGGTCCTGGAGTCTTCTGCACGGATAGAAATCATTTTTCTAGCCACTTGAGAATCATTACAAATCAGTGTATCAGTAAAATCAAAATAATCCTCAGTATATTTTGGATTTGCAAGATAATTTTCTGACTAATGCCAACTCCCCTAAAATTTACCTAACACTTGTTTTTCAATATTTACATGTATTGGAAATATCCTGACAGCCAATATATATTGAAAATAACTATGGATCTTTGTGTCAAAGGATTCGAGATTAAATTCTGACTCTGTCACTCAATTAGGTAGGTGACTTTCTGAAAGTAATTTAACTTCTCAGAGAATAATTCCCTCAGTTTCAGAATTTTCCAGTACTATTAGCACAGCCATGTTAAAGAAACATAATGTAACACATTTTTTTGTTTTAAAGGACATTCAGGTCAAATACCAGAGATTTAGTAAAGTAAAAGAAATAAAAAATAAAATTGAAAAATTCTTTATTATTTCATGGTACTGATTTTGTTATTTCTCAGAATATGACATATTAATATTATATGAAGATGAAAGAAAGTATAGAAATAGGATCTAAACATGTATCAAATGAACAAAATACAACAGGTTTTGCTGTTGATTTTGAGTTAATACAGACTACATTTTTGTTTTCAGTTGGCATAATGACTATCTGGGTACTAAAAAGTCTCTATTACTTTTTCCAATTGTGTTGATGAGCAAACTGAGGGCATACAAAACACAGACACGTAAATAATTCCTGATCTGACTGAAGTGTCTTATAGACCAGTGATTTAGTTTGCACAAGGGTATATGTGACTCTTTCTTATTTTATGGATCCTTCAGTTGTGTTATTAGCATGTGGTTTTTAAACTGTATTTCTAAATAGTTGTGTAATTTGGAAGCGTGTGCTCTTTGGACCAAAGATATTACCTAATAAATTTGAATTAAATTTTGAGAAAGTGAGTATAGGATGAATTTTAGCACTAACAGACTTTCTTCAAAGTTGACATAGATTAGTAAGGAGAGAGGTGGGAGTAACCTGCCTTTTGGACCTGGGCCTGGGGTTACTCTGCTCATGGAAGAGGAGCCAATGAACACAATGTATGAAACCCAGGTGGAATAAAGGTATTTCTATTTCCCATCAGCACATCCTCAGAGTGGAAATTATACATGAAACATGAATCTAGAAAACCTCACTAATGGGAATCCCACACTTGGAAGAGCTTGGAATTTTTTTATAGCCAAATATATGGGAATCTCCTTCGCAGTCTCCTCTCTCTTCCACACCTTCCTCAGCTTCCCCAGTCAAGCCTTTTGTGACAATCACTTCCCTCTCCACTGTCTTCATGTGTAGGACTTCCATCTTCAACCTGCCCAGAAAAGATATGGAAAGTGATTAGAAATGGCTATATACTAAATGTATTTATATATATGCGAGTATAAAATAATATATAAAAATTTTTCTTAATTATGTATAAAAATGTTTCTTTAATTATATATAAAAATTTTTATTTAATGCCCTGTGGGATAGCAATCCTACAAATATCGTGTTTCTTCAAAAATAAGACCTAGCCAGAAAATCAGCTCTAATGAGTCTTTTGGAGCAAAAATTAATAGAAGACCTGGTCTTATTTTACCATAATATAAGACCGGGTCTTATATAATGTAACATAAAACCGGGTCTTATTTTACTATAAGATCAGGTCTTATAATGTAATACAATATAATATAATATAAGATCCGGTCTTATAATAATTTTTGCTCCAAAACATGCTTTAGAGCTGATTGTCCAGCTAGGTCTTATTTTGGGGGAAATATGGTAGTTACTATTAGACTTATTTTCTAGATAAAAATATGTACTTGGAGATGTTAAATAATTAGTTGGCCAAGGTTGCACAGTTAGTAAGTTACTAACTTGGGTCAAGCTAATGCCCTTCTGTTTCCAGATCCCACTGCTTATGATGCTGCTGCTCGTGGGCAGGGCACGTGGCAGCCCCTGCAGAGCGGAGTCCAGGAGCACCAATGCGGAGTGCGAGTGTGAGTGTGTGCATTGGGCAGTGGTGGGGTGAGGCTTCTGCATTTCTCACCTTGCACTTGTAGATCTGTGTTTATTTTTTCCTCCTCAGGTATTTGACTAAACTTTAGGGTGTCAGCTGTCGGGGTTGAGCACTCAGCGTGAGTACTTTTGATGGTGTGTCCTAAGGCTAGCCTTTCTAATAATATAGATAACAGAGAATCTGGGACGCTTTTTATATAATTATCTTCAAAAAGTTTAAAAACAACAACAAACCTTCTTTAGTTAAACAACCAAAAATAACATTGCAGAGTATTGTTAATTTCAGCAGACAGACAGTCCCCAACTTGGAAACGTGTTACCATTCAAAACTCTTTTTAAGGCAGATTGTTTAAAATTCAGACCACATTTTCAGAAATAGTATTATAAATGGCAATTTGGTTTCCAAGCTACCTTATGAAAACCTATTTAACCTATAACATAGCTGAAAACTTTTGTATCTATAATAAAAATAATAGAGAATAATGCTATTGCAATACTAGCAATTAAAGTAAGTAGACTAATTAACTTACATAATTTTCATGACCTATAGTTGGAGGAAAAGCCATATAGTATAAGAACTAAGAGTTCACTCTGAGGTCAGAACATCTGGTTCAAATATTAGCTCTATGGACTACTGTCTGAGTGACCATGAAACAAGGGATGGCTTACTAAACCTCAGTTTACTTAACATGGAGGTAAAAACACATCATAAGGTTGATGTGAGAATTAACTGAGATAATGTCTGTAAAGCACTCACGCTGTGGGCTTTAACTCTTGCAAAGATGCCAAGGTGTCATAACTGTGGTAGATAAATGGAAACCTGATTGTTGCGAGCACCTGGAAAGGCAGTCCCCACATTTCAGTCTCTTCCTGAAAGTCCTCTAAAGGGGACATTAACTGCTCAGCAGGGCTCTATGTCCCTGCATGGTACTCATGATGTGAGTGGGGAACAAAGTCCTGACACACAGATTCAGATAGAGTGAGTGACACAGCTTTATTTGGGACCAATGTCCCTCCAGAGGCCAATGCTCTGGTAAGCACAGAAGGTTATACAGAATAGAATCAAATTTAATAACGAACCAAGTCCCAGAGTCAATCAAACTGAACAAGGTCCCTGGTCTGGGAGAGATGACTGGGCCCATGACATGTCCAAGACAAGCTGGTCTTGCAAGGAAGAACTTTGAAGAGTCCCAGAGTATCATGGCTTGCTCTTCGCAGAGGGTCTTAGCCAAGCGCTCAGCCAGACTTCTCACAGCATTGCTCTGGGGTTCTGCTTTTATCCTCTTTTCTATGGAGTTGTTTACCTCTGAGGTGATAACCAGAAGTTGTTTGCCAGGAGTTGTTTACTTCATAGGTGATAACCAGTTGTTTTGGTGAACACATTCATCACTCAATTTTGTTATGCTCAGTTTCACACAAAAACATGTTTTTCACTTCACTCTTATCAGTCTCACACATGCACGGCCATATTCCTACCTCAAATCCCTACTAGTAAACAACTTGTTTTGCAAACCACAATCCAACATATATAATATATTTTATATGCTCTACACACTGATGATTCTCAAGCCCTTCTCACTGGAGAGACCCTGTACCAAGACGTTGTCTCTAATCTAAATCTCACAGCCCAGAGAGGAAGTAGCCTCATTTTCACAAATGTAGTTCTTGATAATATCCTAGATGAAGCAACTTTGTCTGGAGTCACATAAACACACACATGTCAACTTGACTGGGCCTCAGGGTGCCTCGGTATTTGGTTAAGCATTATTCTGAGTGTGTCTGTGAGGGTCTTATACAGGACATTAACATTCGAATTGGGGACTGAATAAAGTAGGTTGCCCTCCCCAATGTGAGTGTGCATCATCCAGTCTGTAGGAGGCCTGACAGACAAAAAGGTTGAATACGGAAGAATTCGCTCTCTCTCGCTCTCTCTCGCTCTCTCTGTGTGTGTATACATATATATATATATATATATATATATATATATATATATATATATAATTTTTATATATATTAATTTTATATATATATATATATATATATATATATAAATTCTGTATACATATATATGTATACATAACCCAATCGATTCTGTTTCTCTGGAAACCCCTGACTAACACCGACATACAGATGGAAGAACAGACCTAGAACCTGGGACTGTATGTTTGAAAGCTGAGACTCCCCTGAAGTCAGGCTGTGACCCCCCGACTTCTTGCTCTGTGCAGGGCAGCACTGCCCAGGGCAGAGATGGAGCAGTCAGGGTTATCTAGGCCAGGAGGGGGAGGATAAATGATGGGGAAGAACATTCTGAGCTAAGCAGTCTTGTGAGCCAAGACTCTTATCAATTGTTGCTTAATTTAACTTTAGAGTTCTGCCAAGGCTTAGGTTGGAGACTTATTTTAAATTACTCCAAGACTTCATGCTAGGAGCCAAAAGTCCTCCCAAGTACACATGACTTGAGGGCCTCTAGCACCATGCCTGGTGCACAGTACGTGTACAATAAACCTTGTTATGTTAGTTCTGAATAAGTTCTTGTACCATGTACATCATTTCCTTTCCTGCTTCCAGTGACTAACTTCCTTGAGAATGGGTGATGAAGCCTTTGATTTCTGGGGTTCCCTAACTGGTAGAGTGACACATGCTTACTTTTGAACTTGAAAGTAACTGCCTATGTGAGGAAATGGGAAACACATAGGTTTGCTAACTACAGATGGCAAAAGAGAAATTTAAAAATGCAGTACTCCCACCCTGAACTTGAACCCACAACTTTACTCTTTTCCTGACCCGGAGTCTCTCCTGCTTTACTAACTTGACCCCAGACTTCTCCATTTCAGGATTGCCTCTTGCCAAATGGTACTCCATTATCTTCAATGAAATAATTATGTTTAGTTATTTAAATATCTCTGAAGCTTCAAGTCATAAACTTGGTTTAACTCATCTCTTTTCTGACACAGAGTAAATTCCTCAGAATATAATATTTTTATAATTTAAGCTAAGCAAAAAGAACCTCACCACAATGAAACATTGGCAAAGTTAAACAAAAAGCATGCTAATAAATATAATCCATCTAAAAATTAAATATATGTGGATTAAAGAAAGAAAGCTATCATAGGAAATCTGGAACACAAAAAAGCAAAAAGCAGATAAATTTTTTTAAGTTTAAGCCATTCTTTCTGCTTTATTGGAGTTCTCTTCCTACCTTAGCACCTTGCCTAGTTCTGCAGACACTGAGGGTGACCCATGGAGGGGGTGGTGCCAGCTGCAGTTTCTCTCTCACTACAATCACTGCATATCCTGGATGAAAATCCTGGAAAACCCAGGATGCTGAAAATACCCAACTCAGGGTGTCTTCTCTGGAATATATTGTTATCTAGATTTCACGACTAGGTGAGGTCAGTCTTGAGATGGTAACAACGTTACCGTCTCGGTACCCAGATGCCCTGTTCTTTCTTCCCTTTCACATGCTTTTTCTCTGTACAGAACTTTTGACACTGAAGTGGATATTTGCACATGAAAATAATGCACAGAATGCTGAAAGAGACTGAAATCTCTCCCCTTATCTCCCTCCATGTGGCTGCTGACAACAGAGATATATAACTTCTGGGGTATATCCAACACATGAAGGGTTGGAACATCCATACATCACCCATCCTTTCCTTCAAAAATAGTTTCCTAATTTTTGCAATCACTTGGCAGGTCTATATTTCACTGTTTTATCCACTTTCTCCCCATCACTGATTGTTGATATAAATGTGGGTAGCAAAGAATCCTTTTTAAGACTTTTTTCCTGGGCTTTAGAGTTGTTATTTCCTGGGCTTTAGAGTTCTGTTTTGACAGAAGAACTAGAAATAAAAATATGTTTTACAATGAATGAAGTAAACAGGGGACTTTTAAAACCCAATGAATTGGTGTCTAGAAATAGGTTTTCCATCTGTGTGCAGTCTCTTGGCAAAACATGTGCATTCTCACTAACCTATGTGCTAAATTACTCAGTTTTACTGCATTTTAAAGTATTTCATATCCAACCCATAGTTCCAGAGAACTATGTGGCAATCATCCAATTTTTCTTTTTGGCTTAAGTTTTACTCTTCTATGGATTAGGACAGAAGCAGACTTAAAGCAGAGCTTTACCCATCAAAATCTACAGTCTGCACAGGCCAACTGCAAATATACTTTAGTGTTTGGTAGTTGCCTTGTGAAGTTTCAAAAAAAAAAATGTTTAGGACAATTCTTTGCCCCCATTAATGAACAACTCCCAGAAGAAAGAAATAATGTAAAACTCAACATATGTGAAAGCTGTTGTGAATATGAATCGTCATTCAGGCTTGATTAAAATCATCAAATTTTGTTCCCCCATTCTGCCATACATTCAAAGTAGAGAGATGTATGAGGTGTGACTAATAGTAAAGAGACTAATTTTAAAGTGAAACTAAACAGCCATACCTGGGGAGAGAATGTATGAGATTAAACAAACAAACAATGTTTTATTATTACTTGAGCACAAGTGTAGCCTAAATATTTCTTTATTAAAGCTTAAGGTGCTTTTTTAAAGAATGCCAAAAGTGTAATAAGGTCATAACCGCACTTATCATGAACACTAAAAATGTACATGTTTTAGTTAATGTACAGTCAACTGTAATAAGGCTTCTGGTGACTGTAGATTTCATTTGATGATCCCCCAAACTGCATGGGAGACATGCCAAAATTAAAAATTAAAAATTTGGGTCAGACTTTGCCATCAAAAAAGAAACTAAACATGTAGATAAATGCTATCTGTCAAAGAAATTGGCCTGAACTGCTATATACACATTCCAGTGATCATACCAATTCCTCAACTTCTCAAGAATTTCTCTTTTGAGTCAGTTTGAGCCAAATAGAGAAATGATGCTTGTTATATTATGATAATTAAAGCTAGTCCCAAGAACAAAGGTCGATTACTATTGATTGTTTTTTCTAAACTGGATCTATTTGTGGGTTATAAATAGGCCTATTAAAAACAAATGCATGTAGCCATTGACTACCTTAATTACTGCCTGTAGATGTATATTAACCTACGCTGCAGAGACCCAGTGTTGAGCCTTACAATTTGAAAATCACCAGACACCACTAGAGGGGCTGTTAGGAGGGCCTGCTGTGCTTCCATTTGCATTGGAAGAGACAGCCACCAAAAACGACTCTTAAGAAGCCTGTCTACTTAAGCTGGTCCAAGGACAAGGCATTACTGTTTGAGGGGGGAGGATACTTCAAAATATTATATGGTATCTGTCACTAAGTTTCTGCCAAGTAGAAAGAGAAGACTGCAAGTAAAGTTAAAAGTGCTGCTTTACTAAATGGCTGAAAGTCCTCAGTAGTGGAGTGTGAGGTGGTGAAATACAGAGAAAAGCGATTTTCATTGTTGTGGACCAGAACCATATTTATAGCTGTCTCATAAAACAACTCAACAGACCTGGTCCTTCAACGTTTAAAATGATTGTTCATGGAGTCCTCTTAAAAATACTTCCATCATACTTATCTAGAGAATATAAATTATCTCAAGAGTTTTTGTTTTATGAAAGCACTGTAGTGTAGTGGTAAGAGCCAGGCTTTGAAATTAGGCTGGTGTGGGTTTGAGTCCCAGCCCCACCCCTCACTAGATATGTTATCTCAGGCTGATTACTTGGCCACTCTAAGACCCAGCCTCCTAGCCTGTACCAGAAATAATGTTGGTTAAATACATAGTACATTATCTAATCACAGTTGAATTTCTGGACTGTCCAGCATGAGTCCTGGGGAATTGATCTGCCTCTATTTTTCTAGTCAATTTGCAAACTATTAAAGAAAGACCCCCATTTGTCATAGCCCTTTAGATAAAAATTAGGCAGGGTAAAAATATAAATCAATATTGACCTTTTAAAACAATGTCCTGTGATTCTTGTGTCTTGCTATCGTGTGGCTCCTTTAGGGGCAGAAGTTGTGTTTTGAAGCAATGATCGTTCCTATTAGACCTAACCTTACTTAATCCTATATTCTCATTCAGAAACTTGTTTTCCTCTGCAAACTCTATGATCTTTCTCTCTGTGATTTCTTCTGTACACTGTATATTTAACATTCCACTTCTTTAACCTCTTTCTAACTATCACAAGACCAAACTATCACCTACACTTTGGAAAGGTTATGGACAGATTGAAAAGAGGAGAGTAAATTCTTCACTTATTTTTTCATTTCTTTCTTGGAAACCTGTTCTCTGGTCTCCCTGCTTGCAGTCTTACAGTCCTTCAAACTAGACCAGAATAATTTTTCTAGAGACAAAAACTATAATTTCACTTCTCATCCTTCCTCCTTTAAACAGTTCAGTGGTTCACCATGTCCTTGAAGATGAAGGTCAGACATCTTTGCACGGCTCACACAGCCTTTTGCAAGTCTAGCTCCTGCCTGCTTCTTGATTTGCTTCCTCCTTCCTGTGGCTATTGCATGCCCTTCACCTGGCCACGCTCCCTGCTGTATAATGTATATGTTCACACTGATGCCTGGCCCTCTTCTCCCTGGCCCATGCCCAACCACTGCTCCTGATTCCAGAGTCAACACAGGCCCCGTTTATCCCCATCTTACTCCCTGCAGTCTGGTCAGTTACCCCTTGTGTATGATTTGAAGGGCTTATAATAAAGATTAAAGGAGATAAAGCATGTGAAAATTCATGACACACAGTGGGCTTTCAATAAATGTAAATTCTCTTCTAGTGATAAAGAATAACTCTGAACATTATCTAGCCTGTATCTGGGATGCCTTTCAGAGTTTCTTTAAAAAATTATTTCTTCTTTCTTGAACCTGGCACTTCCCCATCACTTGTTGCAAACATATTAAGCAGCTTGTCAGCTGGATGAATTATTATCCTGCTGAAAATTATTTTGTGAAATATTCTTATCAACTTTTTATTCTGGGATAAACATGGCCTTATCTATCTCCTTAAATAGATAGAGCTCTATGGATCTTTTTAAAGGTCTCTTCTAGCTCTAACATTCTTTGATTATAAGATTTATTTTTGTAAAACTCCTTAACACAGATGAAATCAAATTTCTGGAACCTGATTATACAATTTAAAGATTATCTAGGGCCTTAGTTCCTCCTCCTTCTCCCCTCCTCCCCTCCACTGCATGCCCTTTCATCATTTTCACTCCCCCAGACAGGGAGACAGAAAGGAGGGGCAATGCTAACACAGCAGATTTAGTAAAATGCATGATGAGAGAGGTGGAAACTGTTGATTGAAAGAGATTTCTCAAATTCATTATCCACCCACATCTTTATACTGACCAAGATAAGTTAGCTGGAAAATTACTGCGCTTCCTTTATTTTTTTCAGATAACAAATGCTTAGCCCACGTAATTCATGAGCTGCTCCCCATGGCACTCACCACTTTATTCAATTCAACGTCTCCTTTATAACTTTCAATCCTCTTTTCTTAACTCAGCTTGCTTGGGCTTTGCCTGTCCAACTTCTCTCTGTGCCCTGTCACACTCACATCCTTCTATTTTAATGAAATATGGAATGAAGGACATCAGGACTTGAAGGCTTAGAACATTAGCTGTTTCATCCTGGCATCTTTTGTTTCCCTAAGGAAACCTTACTGAAAATGTCAGTGAATGTTATAAAAAGATCTAGTTGTAATGTCTAAAACTGACCTGGAGAGTTTATGTAGAGCTCTGGAATGTCAGTAGCTGCTTAGCTACACATATTCCGCACACAACCCCTTTTATAGCCTTGACTTAGAGCCAACTTCTGTTTCCAGCTCCAGAGCCAACAGCCAATGACTGCTTAGGTTCAAGATAACTTATTCTGCCCTAGAACTTTCTTTTCAATTCAGCTGACAGAGGCAGAGCCCTGGGGTTTTAAATATCCCAGGGAATACCATGATATTGCCCACAGAAATAAGATTGGGCCCTGGCAGCAAGCCTGATTTTGCTGTTCCTATAACTTTGCTGCCCTGTGTCTACAACCATGTTTCCCCCGAAAATAAGACCTAGAAAGACCATCAGCTCTAATGCGTCTTTTGGGGCAAAAATTAATATAAGACCCGGTCTCATATTATATTATATAAGACCCGACCTCATATCATATCATATCATATCATATCATATATCATATCATATCATATATCATATCTTATACCTAGTCTTATATTATGGTAAAGTAAGACAGGGTCTTATATTAGTTTTTGCTCCAAAAGATGCATCAGAGCTGATTGTCCTGCTAGGACTTAATTTCAGGGAAACACAGAATTTGTCACATGTGTTTCCACAACTAAGGGAGGCCCCAAGACAAACCAGCAAGTCCAGTTCTGGTTTGAGTTTAACTATTGTCACCTTGTTTTCTTCCTTCTTCTTATCCATAGCCAAGAGTGTTTGGCAAAGTTCACTAGAGTTGAATTGGGGGGAAATATATGGGTAATGAGTGATAACACCTTTTCTACACAATGTAACACCTCATGTCACTTTGTAATACAGCAGCCCCCAGGAACTGGTCTTGTTGCCAGTCTGTGAAGTATGAAAGAAGTCAGGTTCATGGCCCATTGTTGTGAGACTTGAGACCCGGGCACATTGTCAGAGCAAGGACCTCGATTGAGGTAAGTAGCATCCTCGCTTTTGAATCATGATAACAGCATAATATTTCTTAGTCGTGGACTGTGTGCATGTATTACTTCATTTAATCTTCACAATGGTCTTATTAGTGTTGTAGTAGTTTTTTCTCATTCTATAAATAAAGGAAATGTGCATAAAGCAGTTAAAAGACATTTCTAAGGTTATAGAGCTGGTGAGGATAGGAGTGGGTATGAATAATACTGATCTGCATTTGTACCAGTATTTCATTCTGCTCCTCTCCCATTTTTTTCTAATTTATTGGGCTGACCATTGTTAGTAAAATTACATAGATTTCAGGTGTACAATTCTGTATTACATCATCTATAAATCCCATTGTGTGCTCACCATCCAGAGTCAGTTCTCCTTCCATCACTATATATTTGATCTCCCTTACCCTCATCTCCCACCCCCCACCCCCCTTAACCTATGGTAACCACTAAACTATTGTCTGTGTCTATGAGTTTTTGTTTCTCATTTGTTTTTCTTGTTCTTTTGTTGTCTTTGGTTTATATACCACATATCAGTGAAATCATATGGTTCTCTGCTTTTCCTGTCTGACTTATTTCGCTTAGCATTATAATCTCAAGATCCATCCATGTTGTCATAAATGTTGCTATATCATCTTTTCTTACCGCCTAACAGTATTCCATTGTGTATATATACCACGACTTCTTTATCCATTCATCTATCAAAGGACGTTTTGGTTGTTTCCATGTCTTGGCCACTGTAAACAAAGCAGCAATGAATATTGGAGCACACGTGTCTTTATGTATAAATGTTTTCAGATTTTTGGGGTAGATGCCCAGGAGAGGGAATGCTGGGTCATATGGTAATTCATTCGTAATTTTTTCAGGAACCTCCACACGGCCTTCCATAATGGCTGCAACAGTCTGCATTCCCACCAACAGTGTATGAGGGTTCCTTTTTCTCCACAGCCTCTCCAACACTTGTTACTATTTGTCTTGTTGATGATAGCCATTCTGACTGGGATGAGGTGATATCTCATTGTGGTTTTATTTGCATTTCTCTGATGATTAGTGATGTTGAGCATTTTTTCATATGTCTATTTGCCATTTGTATGTCTTCTTTGGAGAAATGTCTCTTCAGGTCCTCTGCCCATTTTTAAATTGTGTTGTTTGTTTATTTGTTGTTGAGTTGCATGAGTTCCTCGTATATTTTGGATATTAGCCTCTTATCGGAGGCACTGTTTGCAAAAATCTTCTCCCATTCAGTTGGTTGCCTCTTCATTTTGTCGATGGTTTCTTTTGCTGTGCAGAAGCTTTTAAGTTTCATATAGTCCCATTTGTTTATTTTAGCTTTTACGTCCCTTGCCTTTGGAGTCAAATTCATAAAATGCTCTTTGAACCCAAGGTCCATAAGTTTAGTACCTATGTTTTCTTCTATGCAGTTTATTGTTTCAGGTTTCATGCTTAAGTCTTTGATCCATTTTGAATTAATTTTGGTACATTGTGACAGATAGCAGTCCAGTTTCACTCTTTTGCACGTGACTATGCAATTCTCCCAGAACAATTTAATGAAGAGGCTGTCTTTTCTCCATTGTATGTTTTTTGCTTCTTTGTCAAAAATTATCTGTCCATATTTATGTGGTTTTATTTCTGGGTTCTCAATTCTATTCCATTGGTCTATGTGTCTGTTTTTCTGCCAATACCATGCTGTTTTGATTATTGTAGCCCTATAATACAAGCTAAAGTCAGGGAGTGTGATACCTCCAGTAATGTTCTTTTTTCTTAAGAGTGCTTTGGCTATTCGGGGTCTTTTGTGGTTCCAAACAAATCTGATGACTTTTTGTTCTATTTCTTTAAAATGTGCCATTGGGATTTTGATTGGGATTGCATTGAATCTGTATATTGCTTTGGGTAATATAGCCATTTTAACTATGTTGATTCTTCCAATCCATGAGCATGGAATGTCTTTCCATTTCTTGGTGTCTTCTTCAATTTCTTTCAAAAATGTCTTATAGTTTTTAGCATATAGGTCTTTCACATCCTTGGTTAAGTTTATTCCTAGGTATTTTATTCTTTTTGCTGCCATTGCAAAAGGAATTGTTTTTTGTATTTCTTTTTCTGAGATTTCATTGTTAGTATATAGGAATGCAATGGACCTTTGTACGTTGATTTTGGGGCCAGCTACATTACTGTATTCGTTGATTGTTTCTAAGAGAATTTTGGTGGCGTCTTTAGGGTTTTCTATATATAGCATCATGCCATCTGCAAAGAGTGACAACTTAACTTCTTCATTCCCAATTTGGATGCCTTTTATTTATTTCTGTTGCCTAATGGCTATGGCAAGGACTTCCAACACTATGTTGAAAAGCAGAGGTGATAGGGGACAGCCCTGTCGTGTTCCTGAACGTAGAGCAAAGGGCTTCAGTTTTTCACCATTAATTATGAGATTAGCAGAGGGCTTGTCATATATGGCCTTTATTATGTTAAGGCATTTTCCTTCGATACCTATTTTATTAAGTGTTTTAATCATAAATGGATATTGTGTCTTGTCAAATGCTTTTTCTGCATCAATTGATATAATCATATAATTTTTCTCCTTTATTTTGTTTATGTGATGTATCACATTGATGGATTTATGGATGTTGAACCATGCTTGTGCCCCGGGGATGAACCCCACCTGGTCGTGGTAAATAATCTTTTAAATGTACTATTGTATTCGATTTGCTAGAATTTTGTTTAGGATTTTTGCATCTGTATTTATCAGACATATTGGTCTGTAGTTCTCTTTTTTGTGTTGTCCTTACCAGGTTTTGGTATCAGGGAAATGTTGGCCTCATAAAATGAGTTAGGGAGTACTGTTTCTTCTTCAATTTTTTGGAAGAGTTTGAGCAGGATTGGTATTAGATCCTCTTTGAAGGTTTGGTAGAATTCAGTAGTGAAGCTATCTGGTCCAGGACTTTTGCTTTTGGGAAGGTTTGGATGACTGATTCAATTTCGTTACTGGTGATCGGTCTGTTTAGATTTTCCAGTTCTTCATGGTTCAGGCTAGGAAGGCTATATGTTTCTAAGAACTTGTCCCTTTCTTCTAGGTTATTGAATTTGGTGGCATATAGTCCTTCATAGTATTCTTGGATGATCCTTTGTATTTCTGTGGTGTCCGTGATAATTTCCCCTTTTATGCTTCTGATTTTGTGAGTTAGTGTCTTCTCTCTTTGTATCTTAGTGAGTCTAGACGTTGGTTTGTCAATTTTGTTAATCTTTTCTAAGAAACAGCTCTTTGTCACCTTAAATTTTTTCAATTGTCCTTTTGTTCTCTATTTCATTTAGTTCTGCTCTGATTTTTGTTATATCCTTTCTTCTGCAGACCTTGGGTTTCATTTGTTCTTCTTTTTCTAGTGCTTTAAGGTGTAACATGAGGCTATTTATTTAAGATTTTTCTTGTTTCTTGAGATAGGCCTGTAATGATATAAATTTCCCTCTTAAACCTGCTTTCACTGCATCCCCCAAATTTTGGTAGGATGTATTTTCACTGTCCTACCATTCCTACCAAACAAATTACATTTGTTTCTATGTATCTTTTGATCTCTCCTCTCATTTCTTCTTTGACCTGTTCGTTCTTTAAAAGTGTGTATTTTGATCTCCATGTATTTGTGTTTTTTCCTGCTTTCTTTTTGCAGTTGATATCCAATTTCCAAGCCTTGTGATCAGAGAATATGCTAGCCATGATTTAAATCTTCTTAAATTTGCTGAGGCTGATTTTATGTCCCAATATATGGTCTATACTTGAGAATGTTCCATTTACTCTAGAAAAAATTGTATAGTCTGATGTTTTAGGATGAAGTGCTCTATATATGTCAATATGTCCGTTTTATCTAATGTGTCATTTAGGGCTGCTATTTTGTTATTTATTTTCTGTTTCAATGATATAGCCATAGCTGTCAATGATGTATTTATGTTCCCGAGTATAATTGTGTTTTGGTCAATTTCTCCCTTTTGTTCTGTTAGTAGTTGCTTGGTATATTTCAGTGCTCCCTGATTGGGGGCATAAATATTGATGACTGTTATGGCTTTTTGTTGTATAGTCCCCTTTACCATTATGAAATGTCCATGTTTGTCTCTTGTTACCATTTTTCCCTGAAGTCTGTTTCATCTGATATCATTATGGTTACACCTGATTTTCTCTGGGTACCATTTGCTTGGAGTGTCAATTTCCACCCTTTCACTTTGAGTCTATGCTTGTCCTTGTAGCTGAGATGTGTCTCTTGAGACAGCATATTGTTGGGTTTAGTTTTTTGATCCAATCTTCTACTCTGTGCCTTTTTATTGGTGAGTTCAGTCCATTTACCTTTAGGGTGATTATTGATATGTGAGGATTTCCTGTCATTCTATCTTAATTTTCTGGTAAGGCTGTGTCTCCATTGTTTCTTTGCCTTTTTGTTGTCTATTATTTCTGTGTGGTGATATTCTATGATGTTTCCCTCTGTTTCTTCTTTTATTACAATATATGTTTCAGTTCTGGATTTTTTTTGAGTTGTTGCCCTTAAGTTTATTTAAAAGAAAGTTTGATGTTTAGAGTATTCTATTTTCTACAGCACACTTACTTTCTCCATTCCCATATTCCAGATCAGGCCTTTACTCTCCCCATTTTTGTGTTTTGGTTGCCACAAATGTCCCTGTTGATGGTGGTCGAATAGTCTCTTTTAGTATTTCTTAAAGTGCAGGTCATGTATTAGAAAATTCCCTCAGCTTCTGTATGTCTGGAAAGGTCTTTATTCTTCCTTCATATCTAAAGGATATCTTTGCTGGGTATATGATTCTTGGCTCATACTTTCTCGCTTTCAATAGTTTGAATATTTGATTCCACTCCCTCCTGACTTGTAGAGTTTCTGCTGAAAAATCTGATGATAATTGAATGGGCTTTCCTTTGTAGGTTACCGTCTTCTTTTCCCTGGCTTCTTTGAGGATTCTTTCTTTGTCGTTTATTTTAGATACCTTCAGTACAATGTGCCTTGGAGAAGGCCTGTTAGGATTGAGGTATTTCGGTGTTCTATTTGCTTCTTGGATTCCAGGATCCAGTTCTGTCCACAAGTTTGGGAAGTTCTCATCGAAAACTTGTTTGAATATATTCTCTCTTTCTTCTCCTTCTGGTATGCCCATTATTCTTATATTGCTCTTTCTGATGGTGTCAGAATGTTCTTGTAGAGTTCTTTCATTTCTCTTAAGTCTCAAATCTCATTCTTCTTCCATCTGTGTCATTTCCAGGTTTCTATATTCAATGTCTCTGATTCTTTCCTCCATCTGGTCAACTCTACTACCTAACCTGGCTATCTTTTTTTGTTTTAATTTAATTTTATTTTTTTATTGGGGAAGGGGAACAGGACTCTATTGGGGAACAGTGTGTACTTCTAGGCCTTTTTTTCCAAGTCAAGTTGTTGTCCTTTCAGTGTTAGTTTTGGAGGGTGCAGCTCAGCTCCAGGTCCACTTGCCGTTTTTCTAGTTGCAGGGGGCACAGCCCACCATCCCTTGTGGGAGTTGAACCAGCAACCTTGTGGTTGAGAGGACACATTCCAACCAACTGAGCCATCCAGAGCTCAGCGGCAGCTCAGCTCAAGGTGACGTGTTCAATTTTAGTTGCAGGGGGCGCTGCCCACCATTTCTTGTGGGACTCGAGGAATTGAACTGGCAACCTTGTGGTTGAGAGCCCACTGGCCCATGTGGGAATCGAACCGGCAGCCTTCGGAGTTAGGAGCATGGAGCTCTAACCACCTGAGCCACCAGGCCGGCCCTTATTCTTAATTTCTTCTATTGAGTTCTTAATCCCCAGAAATTCTATTTGGTTCTTTTTTAAAGTTTCAATCTCTTTCGTAAAATGCTCATGTTGTTCTTTGATTGTGTTTCTGAGTTCATTAAACTGCCTTTCTGTGTTGCAGCTCGTTGAGTTTTTTCAAAACTGCAATCTTGAATTCTCTGTCATTTAAGTCACATATTTCCATATCTTTAAGTTCCTTTTCTGGAGACTTTTCACTTTCTTTCTGAGCTGTCTTGTTGCCTTGGTTATTCATGGCAATTACTGATTTAGTATTTCTTTTCCTAGACATCTACAGGAGTGGCTTCTGGAACAGGTGATAGGAAGTTGTCTTTCTTTTGTTTTCCAGTACGTGTTGGTAGAATGTTTTATTTTCTCTCTGACTGCAGCCATTTTTTCTCTCTCACACGGTAGTGCTATGTTTTCTCGGCCCTACTCCAGCTTCTCACACAATGTGGAGATTCCCTGGGAGATGGGCTTCTCCTCTGTTAATAGTTCGCCTGGGTCACAGGGCAAGTGTCCATGTGGGTATGTGGAGAGCTTTTGAAGTTGGAACACTCTTACTGCACCAGATTCAGAGCCTGTATGTTTCAGCAGTTTTGTTTACTCCTGCAGGGATCCGCCCTGATAGGTGGGGCCATGGGCAGGATGAGTTGTGAGAGGTGGCCCAGAGCAGTGGTGGCAACCACCACCACAGCGGGTCCTGCGTCCACAGCTCCCTCCCCTCTGCCGGAACTATTTGGGCTGCGAATCTGTGTCTGTGGTCCATAGTTCTCAGAACAGCAAATATTCTGTTCTTTTGATCTGACACTGCTACTGTTCCGCTTCTAACACCAGGCAGGTGGGGGCGGGGCGAGCTCTGGGAGGGTAGGGAGGGGGCGACTAGTCTCAGTGCCTAAAGCTTCTGTTCTCTGCTTGGCAGTGAGGGCTTAAACCACCATTTTTAGCCCTATTCTCTCAGTCCCTTCTCCGAGGTCTCTAGAGTGGGCATTGGGCCCAGCCATGGTATAAGCTGTCCCCTCAGCCCTGTGAGCAGTCTGAGTTCTTCCCTCTCCCACAGCTGTGGTAGTTCCGGGATGCAGTGAGCTCGGTTCACTGAGCTAGGTCTGCGTCCTGTGCCAGCACAGCTCCATCTCCGCTCTTCTCCCTTCCATCCTCCTCCACTTGCACGATTCACCCACCTTTAGGTGCGTTCAGTAGTGGGCCTCTTCGTCTAGCTTGTCTGCTGTGCAGGGAGTCCTTTGTGGAGTTATAGTTGTTCGATTAGTTGTAAATTCCATGGGAGATTTACAGAGGCTCACCTCATGCCACTATTTTGATGACATCTCCCTGTTCGTCTCCTTTGACCACCTCTCTATGTTATGGTTTTCCCATTTAAGTTTGAAGTAATGACTATGCTTTCGATGAAGTCTGGAAAGATATAGCCTTGTTCAACTCCATGTGTGATGATTGGGTGAGTTCTGTCATTGCTTCAACAAGTATTTGCCAAAGTCTTATCAAAGCCTGGTACCAAAGTAGGGCCTCATGGCCATGGGCTCGTGGGGGACACAGGCTCTAAGCAAATTATTATAAATGGGTGTTATAAAAACAAATTATCTTGTACTATCATAAGTCATGATGAGGTCCCAGTCCTGAAGACCAAGTGAAGGATGAGCGAGACTTAGTTTGTGATCAGCCTGAAGAAAAGCGTTCTAGGTAGAGAAGACGGTGTTCAAAGACGAGGCCAACTAAAGGCAGTGAGCCAAGGTTCTGGGGTGTGTGTGTGTGGGAGGCAGTTATCTAGGTTCTGGTGTGTGTGTGTGGGGGGGGCAGTTTGCCAAGTTTCTGGTGTGTGTATATGTAGGGGGGGAGTTAGTCTAGGTTCTTGTGTGTGTCTGTGTGTGGGGAGGCAGTTACCCAAGGTTCTGGTGGAGTGTTTGGGGGGGACAGTTAGCCAAGGTTCTGGTGTATGTGGGGGGAAGGGGGGAACTGAATCAACCAGCTGTGATTCTTAGCTTCATGTGAGTGCTTTGTGCATCCAGACCAGGGCTTGGTGACAGATCACCTGTCAACCTCTGACTGCCACTCCAGGCCACCATCCTGCCCAGCCTACCTCTGCAGTGATATAAGGAAGCGCGAAGGCCTAGTTCTGAATTTCATTTGCTCCAGGGAATTGTGTGGGTGGAGAAGGGGCAAAGTGACTCCAATGAATCAGCACAGAGTCCTTAGCAGAGCAGATGTCAGGATGGAGTCTAACATACAAATTGACTAAAACCATCCATTTCACCATTTAGGGAAAAAAGTCTGGTCTCCAGTGTTCTGTGATCATGTGGGGTTTTTTTCCAAATATTTCTGAAAGAGTTTATTATTCACTAATATTTAAAATCTTGGGAAAGAAAGTACTTAGGATGGATCAGGGCTATCCATTAGGAATAAATAGGAATGATTTTGATACATTTTATTTCTGAAGTCTTTGTGGTACCCGAATCACCAATCTCTTGCTGTCACAATTACAGTTTCTTTTTGGGAGTGATAGCATCGTCTTTGTGAATATCGATGTTCTTGGTAACACATTCAAGTCTTATTCATTGCTGAATATTCTGTGATGGTTTGTTTTCCTTGGAGTTGAGAACTGAGCAAGACTGGTAGAGGGCAGCTGTCTTGTGTATCAGGCAAGGAAGAAGAATCACCCCTCCCAGAATCCCTCAAATATCAGAGAGCCGACCACATCCCAGGTATTGTACCAGGCACTGGAAAATACACACCTTTCAGGAGGCTATGGAGGCACATGGTTTCTTAAGTGGATAGACTGGGGAAAAGGGGAGAGATTAAAACATGAGCCAAGAGAGGGCTGAGAACAAAGCACACCTGTTTTCTAGGTCTATGTGATGAGCGTCCAGGGCCAAGTGCCTAGGCACTGAGGAAGAAGCACTGACATAAGGAAGATAATAAATATTCTGAGATTTCATTGCCATCGAAGAGTTCTATCTACGCATTACAGCCAGGACTTACTTGTCTCTCTGATTCATATTTCTCCTCTGTTATGGGATCATTTGGTTTTTGAGCCTGTAGAATTTCTGACTGATTCCTTTGTGGTCAGATTCGTTTTAGCTGCACAGTCTCCTTTCATAATAAAAACCAGGTTTCCTGTTACAGTTTGCTTTACATTCAGGTAACATGTTGCTGTCTGGAGTGAGCAAGTGTCAAGTTTGAGTCATATTTTCCACACTGATGCTAAACCTCCCTGCTTCCTATGTCTGGTGTTGAAGGGGAGACTAGGAAATAAATTACAGCTGGGTCAGAAAATTTATTTCCCACCCAAAGGGTTAAATTGCTTCTGCAGGGAACAAAGAAATGAAACTACTGAGTCTGCTTTAGAAGCCCAGGAGACTAAGTGAAAAGCCTTTAATTCAACATCAGTAGAGGCTCTGTGATAGGCTGCCTTCCTCGGTGGAGAGTGGGTCCATCTCTTCGCTGGGCACAGATGGGATAGAAGCTTGAAGAAGTCAGTGGATTTTCGGTCCCTCTGAGAACCTTGGTTGGAGCTGCCTTCAAAGATTTGCAGAAGATCTTAGATTTCTGACTGAAAAAGGCAAATTGGGAAGAAAACCGTTTCTGGGAATTATTTTCCTCAGGAAGCAGTGTAAGTAAGAACAAGGTTTTGTGACTAAGTCCAGTAACGACAGCAAATGAGCAAGTTCCATGCCAATGTGAAAATAATTTATGCACACAATAAGCAGACTTTTTGTTGTTACTAAAAAGATTGAATAAACTTTTAAAATAATTATTGGGAGTAATTTGTTCAGAATAATTTTTCCCTTTTGTCCAAAAGTAAGAATGAAGAAAAGAATGTTTGAATGGCTAGAATCCACACACACACACACACACACACACACACACACACACACACACACGAGTAGAATGGAGGGAGACTTAGTTCAAAATTCTGGTAGTACTTTGAATCTATATGCTTAGGAAGAAGGCAAAATTACCTTTTAGTGGGGAAAATACCTTAAGGTAATGAAAAAAAAATAAGGCTACTGGAGCATAGCTAGATAGGGAAGACAATCACAGGAATTTGGCAATGGCAGTAGGAGGAAAAGGCTCTTGAGAAGGGGAAAAGCTGGGAGATGGGAAGGACAGGCCAGTAGGGAGCTCCCTATGTCACTGAATGGCCCACAGGTTTTCCAGACAGTGATGCCTAGAACTGGATTTAGCGTTTGTTCTTACCTGGTTCTGTAGTTATTCTCAACCACCCCAAGGATTACAATTTAACACTGGTGTTGAACTTAGTGAGAAATGAAGAAAGAAGGGACTAAGAATGCCAGGAAGGAAGTCATCAGACCCAGGAGCTGAGAGGGATGAGCAGGCTGCAGTGGAGGGTGGAAGTATGACAAAGTTCATTTCCCCCAGATGTATTTGAAAGTGACACCAGGAAGAGGGAGGGGAGGGGAACACTCTGGTCACTCCTGTACTCATTTAAATGTCTTTCTTTGAATCCAAAGAATAGTTCCAGGAGCCAGCACTTCTGTCACCCCACAGGTTTCTGCTGCTGAAAGGTAAACCAACACCTTCCTAGAGCTTCAGAGATTTTGCCTTGGCATGAAAAGTCTGAATATTTGCCATGCTGTGAAGAGGAGTTTGACCTCCTGCGGGGTGAGCACATTATAGAGTAAAGGGGTGGGGGAGTGGGGAGACAGAAACAAAGATAAGGAAACAGTCCGGAGTTCCCAGTTTCAGTCCCAGCTGCTGGTTAATGACACACTTGTACTCATCAGGATACAGCAGCATCTGTCCAGTTAAAGCTCAGCTTTCAAAGGCAAATTCTTCCCTGGACTTGGAGTTTGGTGACTTCCAGAAGCAAGGAGCTGAGAGCAGGTGAGCCAGCTCCTCCTGTCACTCACAGAAGGGTTGAGAGTGATGATGGTAAGACAAGATGGGATTCCTTCTATTTCTGGAGCGGGGGTGGTAGACCCTGAGGCAATGAGACTTCTCTGCAGGCTTGGTGACTGCAGCTAGGCAGACCAAGCCTGGGGTAGGAAAAGTGGACCACCCCAAGGAGATGTAGAAACTGAAAATTAGGAATTGAAGGCAATAAAATAATACAAATTCACCCAAATACAACTGACTCTCAGTGGAGTCAGCCTTCAGCTTTGGCACAGCTCTCCAGAGTGCTCCTGGTGACAGGAAGCCCAGAGTTATCAAGTGTCCACATGCCACAATTTCCCTCTGGTCCCTGACCCCTCAAATTAAACTGGATGTTGAAGCCAGCTTCTTTCTTCTGCTTAGTTACCAGCAAAGCCTGTGGGCCTGCAAGCTCTCTTTCCAGCCCTGGCCAGCTGCAGGAAGTCCCAACATTCTCCAAGGACAATGGGGCCAATGCACGACAGACTGATGGATGGGGAAGTACTTATTAAGCAGCCTGTTCTTTAAAAATCAAAACAAAATTAACACTTTTTTCAATGTAAACTTTTCAATGAATTATGGTAAAATACATACACATATAATAGCCCTCACAATCAAGATATAGAACAGTTCCATCACCCCTAAAAGCTCTCTTGTGTTCCTTCCAAGTCAGTCTCCCCTAACTCCCCAGCCCAGACAACCACTGATCTGTTTTCTGTCACTATGGATTGTTTAGTTAGTCCATATACATGGAATCATGTAGCATGTACTCTTGTGTCATTTCTTTCACTCAGCATGTTTTTGAGATTCATCTGTGTATGTATCGGTGTGTGTATTATTATTTTTTATTTCTACCTAGTATTGCGTTGTATGGAAATGTCACAGTTTATCTGTTTATATGTTGATGAACATTAAATTCTTTACAGTTTTTGACTATTTTGAATAAAACTGCTATGAATATTTATATACAGTCTTTGTATAGACTAAAGTTTTCATTTATCTTGGGTAAATAACTAAGCATGGGATTGTTGGTTGCATGGAAACTGTATGTTTAACTTTGCAAGAAACTGCCAAAAGTTTTGTATTGCATGTACCCCTGACCAACAATGTATGAGAATTCCAATTGCTCCCTATCTTCTCCAACACTTGTTACCATCAGTTTCTTTATTTTGTCATTCTAGCGGGTGTTAAGTGGTATTGTACTGTGGCTACTGATGTGCAGCATCTCATTGTGCAGTTATTAGTCATTTGAATATCTTCTTTTGTGTAGTGTCTGTTCAAATATTGTCTTCACTTGTTATAATATTGTTTGTCATATTATTAAATTATAAAGGTTTAAAAAATTTTTTTTACTTTCTTTTTTTCATTTTTAAAGAGTATTTCCAGAAAGCAGAAGTTTTTAATTTTGATGAAATGCAGTTTAACTTATTTAATGGTGTTTGCCTTTTGTGTCCTAACTAAGAAATATTTGACCATCCTGAGGTGATGGAGATTTTCTTCTATATTTTCTTCAAGCACTTTTATAGTTTTTTAGTTCTTATGTTTATAGCTCTTATGTTTAAGTTTATGATCCATTTAGAGCTAAATTTTGTGAATTGCATGAAGTAAGGATTGAGGTTTTTTTTTTAATGGATATCTAATTTTTCCCACATCATTTGTTGAAAACACTATCATTTCTCTAATGAATTATTTGGCACTCTTGTTGAAAACAAAACATATTTATGTGCATATACTTGCAAACCCTTGATGTTTTTTATTAATCTATAATTTCTATTCTTTCACTAATTTTATAATAAGCCTTGAAATCAGGTATAAGTCCTTCAACTTTGAACTTCTTTTTCCAAATTGTTTGGTTGTTCCAGAGTCTATGCATTTCCATATAAATTTCAAAATTAACTTGTTCATTTCTATAAATAATCAAATATAATTTTGATTTAAGTTGTGTTAGATTCATAGATCAATTTGGGAAGGAAATACATCTTAATAATATTGAATTTTCCAATCCATGAACATGCTATAAGTCTTCATCTACCCAAGTCTTGTTGAATTTTTTTCTATAATGTTTTGTAAATTTCAGTGTACGTATATTACATCTATTTTTGCTTAATTTATGCCTAAGTATTTTGTGTTTACTGATGTTATTGTAAGTGACATTTGTATTTCAATTTCTAATTGCTTATCACTTAATATATAGAAATAAAATTGATTTGTATATTGACTTTATATCTTGTCACTTTACTAAGATCCCTAATTCTTGTTTTGCTTCTCTGTCTTCAATGTGCGTACTTTTTATCAATTTTTCTTCCTTCATTACACTAACAAGGAGCTCCAATACAATGTGACATAGAAAATGTGAAATTTGGTGTTCTTATTTTATTCCTGATCTTAGTAGGGACTTGCAGTCTTTTACCACTAAGTATATAAGCTATAGGTCTTTTATGGATGCCCTTTTTAAAAAAATTAAAATTTATGGGGGGGATGAAAATGGTTAGTAAAATTACATAGGTTTCAGGTGAACAATTCTGTAATGTATCACATTGTGTGCTCACCACCCAGAGTCAGTTCTCCTTCCATGAACCATATATTTGACCCCGTTTACCTTTATCTACCACCCTCCTTCCCCCTTACCCTCTGGTAACTACTAAACTATTGTCTGTGTCTATGAGTTTTTGTTTCTTTATTTGTTTGTGTTGTTCCTTTGTTGCTTTCAATTTTATATACCACATATCAGTGAAATCATATGGTTGTTGACTTTTTCTGTCTGATTTAATTTGCTCAGCATAATAATTTCAAGATCCATCCATGTTGTCACAAATGGCACTATTTCATCTTTTCTTGCAGCAGAATAGTATTCCACTGTGTGTGTGTGTGTGTGTGTGTACATATATATATATATATATATATATATATATATATATATATATATATTACATCTTCTTTATCCAATCATCTATCAAAGGACACCTTGGTTGTTTTTATGTCATGAAGGGACGCTCAACATCACTAATCATCAGAGAAATGCAAATAAAAACCACAATGAGATATCACCTCATACCAGTTAGAATGACTATCATCAATAAGGCACATATAACAAGTTTTGGAGAGGCTGTGGAGAAAAAGGAACGCTTGTACACTGTTGGTGGGAATGTAGATTGGTGCAGCCACTATGGAAGGCAGTGTGGAGGTTCCTCAAAAAATTAATAATAGAATTACCATATGACCCAGCAATCCCTCTCCTGGGTATCTACACAAAAAAATCTGAAAACATTTATCCATAAAGACATATGTGCTCTGATGTTCATTGGGTGCCCGTTTTAACTTGAGAAATATACCTCTATTCTTACTGTGTTAGGAGGCCCATCATAAATTAGTGTTGAATTTCGTCAAATGCTTTTCCTGCATCTACTAAGGTGACCATATCCATATTCATTTTTAGGGCATGTTACATAGCTTGGTGAATCTCAAATATCATGCTATCTTTCATTATTGTTCTTCCTGTGCTTTACTCTGTAAAATAACCCTCCTTGAGCTCCTGAGCTATTCCTTTTTATTCTTCATACTATGCTATGACCAGTATGAGTCATAGCAGAGACCCTTAAGGGGAGACAAAAGATCTGAGGCAGCGAGACTGAACTATGTTCAAGGTTGCTTCTACCTCATGGACTGATTTAAGATATTCGCACCGATATTTCTTTTTTCTTCTATCTATGAAATGGGAATGTCTACTGCATTTAAAAATATCATACGCTTCTTCAATTTCTTTCAAACATGTCTTATAGTTTTCAGCATATAGGTCTTTCACATCCTTGGTTAAGTTTATTCCTAGGTATTTTATTCTTTTTGCTGCAATTGCAAAAGGAATTGTTTTTGCATTTCTTTTTCTGAGATTTCATTGTTAGTATATAGGAAGGCAATGGACTTTTGTGCGTTAATTTTGTAACCTGCAACTTTACTGTATTCGTTGATTGTTTCTAATAGCTTTTTGGTGGAGTCTTTAGGGTTTTCTACATTTAGCATCATGTCATCTGCAAAGAGTGATAATTTAACTTCTTCATTCCTAATTTGGATGCCTTCCATGCTCATGGATTGGAAGAATCAACATAGTTAAAATGGCTATATTACCCAAAGCAATATACAGATTTAATGCAATCCCCAACAAAATCCCAATGGCATATTTTAAAGAAATAGAACAAAAAATCATCAGATTTGTTTGGAACCACAAAAGACCCCGAATAGCCAAAGCACTCTTAAGAAAAAAGAACAATAATGGAGGTATCACACTTCCTGACTTTAGCTTGTACTACAGGGCTACAATAATCAAAACAGCATGGTATTGGCAGAAAAACAGACACATAGACCAATGGAATAGAATTGAGAACCCAGAAATAAAACCACATAAATATGGACAGATAATTTTTGACAAAGAAGCAAAAAACATACAATGGAGGAGAGACAGCCTCTTCAATAAATGGTGCTGGGAGAATTGGATAACCACGTGCAAAAGAATGAAACTGGACTGCTATTTTTCACCATGTACCAAAATTAATTCAAAATGGATCAAAGGCTTAAGCATAAGAACTGACACAATAAACTGCATAAAAGAAAACATAGGTACTAAACTTATGGACCTTGGGTTCAAAGAACATTTTATGAATTTGACTCCAAAGGCAATGGAAGTAAAAGCTAAAATAAACGAATGGGACTATATGAAACTTAAAAGCTTCTGCACAGCAAAAGAAACCATCGACAAAATAAAGAGAAAGCCAACTGAACGGGAGACGATTTTTACAAACAGTGCTTCTGTTAAGGGGCTAATATCCAAAATATACAAGGAACTCATGCAACTCAACAACAAAAAAACAAACAACCCAATTGAAAAATGGGCAGAGGACCTGGAGAGACATTTCTCCAAAGAGGACATACAAATGGCAAATAGACATATGAAAAAATGCTCAACATCACTAATCATCAGAGAAATCGAATCAAAACCACAATGAGATATCACCTCACCCCAGTCAGAATGGCTATCATCAACAAGACAAATAGTAACAAGTGTTGGAGAGACTATAGAGAAAAAGGAACCCTCATACACTGTTGGTGGGAATGCAGACTGGTGCAGCCATTATGGAAGGCCGTGTGGAGGTTCCTGAAAAAATTACGAATGAATTACCATACGACCCAGCAATCCCTCTCTCAAAAATCTGAAAACATTTATACATAAAGATACGTGTGCTCCAATATTCATTGCAGCTTTGTTTACCGTGGCCAAGAAATGGAAACAACCAAAATGTCCTTCGATAGATGAATGGATAAAGAAGTTGTGGTATATATACACAATGGAATACTATTCGGCGGTAAGAAAAGATGATATAGGAACATTTGCGACAACATGAATGGATCTTGAGAGTGTAATGCTGAGCGAAATAAGTCAGACAGAAAAAGCAGAGAACCATGTGATTTCACTGATATGTGGTATATAAACCAAAACCAACAGAAAAACAAGACAAACAAATGAGAAACAAAAACTCGTAGACACAGACAATAGTTTAGTGGTTACCGGAGGGTAAGGGGGTGGGGGGTGGGAGATGAGGGTAAGGGGGATCAAATATATGGTGATGGAAGGAGAACTGACTCTGGGTGGTGAGCACTCAAAGGGATTTATAGATGATGTAATACAGAATTGTACACCTGAAATCTATGAAATTTTACTAACAATTGTCACGCCAATAAATTAAAAAAATAAATAAATAAAATAAATAAAAATATCATAGGAAAAAATGGGGCAATTTTCCCTGAGAATCACATATATGAGATGTTTATAACAGTAGAATCGTCACTAATCTCAAAACAATTTTCTTTTGGGGGGAACTTAAAATGAAGAAATAAAGCAAGAGAGAGAAAAAAATTAAAATTCTGGAAATACTCTTTGCACTGGAATAGTTTCCATACATTGTTACCTTCAACCTTCCTGCTCCTACTGACTTGCAGCCCAGTCAAAAGTGGGTGTGTATGGAAATACATGTTGTCATAAGGAGCATCTGCTATCTAGGTTTCAGTAAGGGAGAAGAAAAGTTATAATACATCCCAAAGCAAAACAAACAAACAAACAACAACTGAAAAAGAACTTCCATTGCTTCCATGATTAAAAATGGATTTTTATAGACAAATTTCTTCAGAGCCATGGAAGAAAATCACAGAAATCTACTACTAGGAAAGCAGATAGGAACTTACTTTTCTTGGTAATCTCTCATATCGAATTTCTTCACCTGCTGGACTTCACTGACATTTTGCAAGCATACTGTAACACATGATTAAAATGACTCTTTATAAATTGTTGTTGTTGTTTTAGTTTGTCTTATTTTGGGTCAGACTAGTGTTTAAACCCAAAAGCCTACAAATATGCTAAATACTCAATGATACAATCATGAACAATTATATGTATGCCTACTAGTTTTTCTTGGGACACCTTTGTTCATGCCAAGAGCTGTCACTGTGTGGATGTATATGAATTATTTTCTGGGAGTAAGAATGGAGAATAAGCAAAGGACATCTCACTCGCTGCTTTAACCTTGAGGGAACAGAATAAATCTGGTTTGGGCATCTCTCTGAGGAAAAGAATATCTTGACATGTACATAGAGCTCTCGAAGAAAGCTTAGTATCCATTGCCAATAAAGGGCAAGATTCTGAATAAATCTAAATAATCGGTACCACATTGAAATGCCTGAGGATGGCAGGCCACTCACTGGACATAAATCATGCAGCTTGCCATATGCCATCAAGCATGAGTAAGACTCCAGCTCATGTAATGTAACGACTTTTTATGAAGTTTGTGCAGCTAAATTAAAGCAGCACTGCTAAGAATTATGTTGATAATCCAAATTTGAGAACAGAGCTGAATGGGCAGTTCTACATCTATAATGAAAATAGAGTATTTCTCTGTTGAGATGCAGGTAGCCAGGTTGATTGGTCAATGTACTGAGCACTCAGGAACTCCATAAAGTCAGGGATGACTGGTATCAATTTTGGCATCCATCCTAACTACCAAGATTTGTTCTTAATTTGTTCTCCAACTGCAAGGTACAAGACCCTCTTGGGAGCAATAATTGTAAGGACTCTGCCTACCCTGGGGAGAAATTGTGCCTCCAGAATTACTTTTTGTTCTCTAGTGAGTTGTATTTTGTTAAAACATTCCTAATGTTAAAATTAGGATTCCTTTGATATCTCCCCCAGACTTTTTTCTTCATATAATGTAGGACAAAAATAAAGCAAAAGGCATCTTACTTTTCTCCTACTCATATTATGTAGAAGATACTTTGTTATTCTTTTCTGCAAATGGTCCTGGTCCAGAACTGAAGATAGAGAGTCGCACTCTTCCTGGGAGTCTATTGTGGCCAACAGCTCAAGTCTGTGTAAAAAGGACAGGAGTACAGAAAATCCCTCCACTTATCTGACTTGTAAGTTCAGCTCCATCTGATTTGTGTATATTTTTTCTTAGTAGTGTTATTCAAGGATCAAATTCTCAGCTTCATGGGTGTAAATAAATCAATTGTTTATAACTAGTCTACAACAGAAGGCACATCACCATATATAGAGCATAAGGGAGATTTCCCTTTGATGAAAAAAAAGTTAAATATTTATAAGAACTTCTGCAGGTCTGGAAATCATTTACTTTAAACAATTAATAAAAGTGACTTTAAGGCATAATAAATTCTAGTTTTCAAAGAAACAATTTGACTTTATATATTCTTACGCCTCATGGTGTTTGAGATGAAAGGAACAGTAATTGAAATGAAACTCATCAGAATTAAAAAAGGCAGAGGTGTGGGGTTATTAGAGCCTGTGTTCCATGGGCTACATTTTGCCCAAAGCTTATATTAGCCACAAAACCCTTTCTCTCTCCAAAATATTTCATAGTTGCCCTACTTCATCTCCCTGTCTTCACCATAATTGCATCCCTACTACATTTTTATGAGAAAAATTCCTTGCCTTTAAAGCTCCTATAGAATTTACTATTTCTCTTCTGTGTTACTGCATCACATTTCTTGGATGTGTAGGTGCCCTGCTAATAGTCTCCCTCTTCAACTCAAATTCTTCTATTATCTGGAGGATTTCAATGCATGAAGCTAATTCACTCTTCTTATAGCTTTCCTCACCTAGCAAAGCTAAAGCTACTCCTAGAATCTCTCCACCTCAAATCAGCTTCCAAGTGCATTCACACATACACACATCTCCCTCCATCTCACACTCACTCCTAATGCAACAACCCTTCAACCACACAAAACTTCTAGCCCCATATTTCCTGTTTTTAGCAGTCAGCATCCTGCAATCTCTGTAGACTCTCATCTCTCTAGGAACTCTGGTCTGAAAAACTCCCAACTCTGCCTCAGTCCCTGAAGCATCTGAGCTCCACTGGAGCGGGACACAGAAGCAGGCCAAATGATACAGTAGTCATCAGCAATAGCAGCGAGACCCACAGTTCTGCTTGGACTGTGTCTCCCGTCCTTGGCAGCAACCTGTGGCAGTAAGCAAGCCTTCACTATACTCCCCTCTCTTGCCCTATTCAACCCTCAGCAACACTCCACAAAGATGATGTAGCCCCCATTGATATCAAGGAAAAGACAGAGAAGGAATAGGAAAGGCTTCATTATCCATTGCCCTTCCATCTTCAGATTTGTGCACAACCACATCACTCTTTCTGCCTGACTAAATTCCGTAGAATGAAGTGTCCTTTCTGGTGACTGAAGATGGCCCCCTACACCTCTGCTTTGTTCAAATTTCCTCCTTCCATTTGGCACTTCAGCACAGAAAACCATTCCCTGTTCATCCTGCCTCAGCCTCCTTAATGAACCCATGAGCTGGCAGCATTGCCTGTAGGGGCCCTGTGCCCCACACTGCTCCAGAATTCCTTCAATTCTCACTCTCCTCTGCTTCAGTCTTTAGCTCCATGGTTTCTTTACCCTATTCTTCATGAAGCACCCTTAGAGAGTTGACCACTTGCAGACACTTTGCCATTGTACTTATTTTGTATTGCTTCAGGACACTATTTCTTTAACACATACCTTAATTGTAAGCACTAAGAATCCACCAAAAGTGCAGAAATCCTGGGAACTGGCCTTGCTAGGTACAGGACTTAGAGCTTCCTCCATCCCAAATTAAAAAACAATGGAAGATGAGACACATATTTAAAAAAATGCTTTCTTCTCTGTAAATATTGTTTTCTCTCTTCATTCAAACTTACAGGCTAAAGTCCATATACATGATCTCCATGTATATGTGTATTAAGTCATCATGGGGTGAGCTAATCCAAGGTAAATGCAATGCAATTTACTTATTAGCAGGGAGGAGGTGGTGGAGGAATAAAGATATAAATAAAAAAACAGAAATTTAAAAATCAAAAATTAGATGTGGAGACTATCATTTATTGCTCTTATTTTCTAAGTACATAAGGAAGAATAAAAAACTGGGAAATTTCAAAACATAAATATTTGCCTGTTTTATCTTGTCAAAAAAGGATGAGATAGAAGAAACATGTTCTTAAGTCTGTCTCCTGGAAAAATGTAAGTTTGGCAAATCAGGGAAAGTGCGTGCTTTGCTTGAAGGAGCCTTGGAGACAAAAGAGTTCTCATCCAGTGAGCTAGACCTCCTGGTTTATTATGTAGCCTCCAAATGCCACAGTTTCTTACCTGTAATGAAAGAGCACTGGCTAGATCACCTCCAAATTCTCCTCAAGATCTAAATTCCAAACCACCTGTGCTCATCTTGGCAGACATAGAAGTAGAAGCTGAGAAAGCCCCTGCTTAACTTGTAATTTCATATGCATTTTAGATTTTCATGTAATAAAAATTTGGTATCTCTTCAAAGGTCAGATAAATTAAAAGAAGAAGGAATTTGTTAGAAAAATGATTTGTCTGAGGAGCCATTTCACAATCCAAAATCATGTCCAAGTGCACTGGCCCAGAACGAGGACTGAGTGTGAGAGCACTCGAAACTCCCATAAGACCACTTTCACCCACGTGAGAACACACACAATCTGTAGGGCTCTCTTTGACTCTGCAATTAGCACAGTCCTTTTTTTTTTTTTTTTAATAAGTAGTTAAAATCTTCTGATTTTATCACTGTTTCTTCTTTTCTCTGTGCATCTAAAATTTCACATAGACTCTTCCATTGTTCCATAGAGAGAACATAGAAATTTGGAAAGGAGAGTGAAACCGTAGGAGTGTGGAGTGAGAAGAAGAGTGGGCAGTCTGTGAGTGATGCTGACTCCATGGCTCTGGGTGGCCCTGGTGTCCTCTCCCTAAACCCTCCATCTTACCGAAGTGAGAGGTCCCTTCTGCAGCCTTTTCCAAAGCTCTTCTGGTTTCTGACTTTAGGAAAACTCCATGTGATTTTTTAAAAGCAATTCTAGGAGATTGTGAAGTTTATGTTTTTGTTCTGTTTCTTTTTTTAATTCCTCAAATATGTTTGTGGAGACTTGTTCCCAGACATTTGTGAATAATTTTTTAATTGAATAGTTTGCTCTAGTACATTTTTTAAATCTCATAAAACTGCTAAAACTATCATCATTTCACTAAAAGCAGGACGTTATAAGACTACACATATAAAATAGAAAAATGATGTCATTTTTACCACAGAAAATCTCTAGCACAGGAGTTGGAAACCTTACATAACTGTGTTTGAAAATACAGTATTATTATTATTTTTTGTCATTTTGTGTTAAACCAGTTAAAACTTTGCCACAGCTTGGCACCGGGGCATGGACCAGCATTTTGGACCTTACTCTTTTAGGGAAGACTCATAGATAAAATCTAATGGGCTCTTCACATGCATTTAATGCTCTTGTATTAGTGAACTCCACAGAAATATGAGATCACTTCTTTCTCTTATGATTTGTGTGTTGCTCATATTTTAATATGACACATGCTATACTGCATTGCGTTTGTCTTCCATACAAACTGGGACGGTAGGGATATTGTTAGGGTCTCCTCTCTGTTGCAAAGAAGAGGAATGGGCTGATTTTCACTGGGAGTTGCTCTCTTGTTTATTGAAGAAGAGTCATTCTCCACATGTATGTCCACAGAGAATGGTTTCTTATACCCAGTCATTACCCTCCATGCGAGCCAGAAAAAATCAATCTAAACATTGTTGAGCATAAAAATTATTTTTTCCAAGTCAAGTGGGTGGACATATAAGAATAAATATGAGAATGATAAATTTTGAAACGCAGTCCTGTGTTCTGTTTCTGATTTCTTTTTTTTTTCATGGTAAATCAAATAATTAGATTTATAAGAGTTGCTTATGTTATAAGAAAGATTTTGCATATGAGGATTTTAAGTTTACCTTGTCAGACAATTGAAATGCATGAGAAAAAAAATCAAATATATGAAGCATATAAATATGATCTAAAACAGTTATGGAAATGTTACGAACTCTGAAGATGAGACTAATAGTTAAGGAAATTTAAATTTGTTCAATTTGAGTTAAACATCAATCAAAGAATAAACAAAAATAATTTAAAAAAATTTTATAAATAGATTGCAGGATTTGTAAGTTGAATATAAAAGCTTAAAAAAACCAGATTTTATACTTATAATTTTAATAAATTAAGTATTAATTTAAAACCCAGGTAACTGGAAATAGTCTTTTGCACACACATTAGACATTAAAAATATTCATAATGTTGGTGTGTTTGTATGTTTCTGATTTCTAACGAGACTAGATACAATATTCATGCAACTTTTACAATTTTATTTAATGATTTAAAAACTAATGTAGTGGACGAGAGTTGGAAAACAAAGTTTGGCTGGCAAACAGTATGACTGATGGGTGTTGAAGTTTTGGCAGGGAAATGGACCTCAGGCCTTGGTCTGAAAGAAGAGGAGCGAGACAAAAAAAATTAAATTGGCTTGCCCAATAAAACAAAAGAATTCAAAAATTTCATGGGAGCTTAAGAGGGAGGCAATAAGGATAGATGAATGGGGAGTAGGAAAGGATTGGGGCCAACTGTGTGGGGGGAGGTCAGAGGCAGGGGTCAGCTAGGGTATGCTTCCCCTGGGAGAAAAGGCCAGGAGACTTCCAGGAACAGGCGAGTCTCATATGCACTAACCCAGCCATCTGCAGTACTGCTATATGTAAGTTCTCTTCTTTACTTCTGACTCCTTAGGAAACTTCCTTAAAACTATCATCTTGTATGGGTAATGCCTTGGACAATCCACAGAACAGTATCCATGTTTCCACATTTGATTTAATGCGGACTGGAGAGAGGAAGCAGATGCAAAAGATGAGAATCTAAGCGAAATTGAACAGAAGGAAGATATTAGGAGATTAAGTAACTATGAGAAATGAAAAGTCCCTGAGATTCCTGAGAAGGGCAGCGAGTCAGCTAAATGAAGGATAAACTCTTTTTTACTTCTGTTTAAAGAGAACAGGGTTCTCCTAAGATGGAAGACTTGGAAACACACAGTTGATTCTAGGGTTGTGCTAGTAATTCCTCTGATGTTTTTACAAATGGCAGCTTCTTCTGACTTGCTGCTGACTAGTTAAGTGATGTCTTCAACTTTACAGAGTAAACAGAACCAGGAATCCTGCCTACGATATCCAACATTCTTATGTCATGGGAGAACTGTCCTAGTTTTTCTCAACACCCAGAATTTCTCCCCAGAAAATGGTTATAATAGTAAGACTTCTTCAAAAATGAACTGGTTTTAGTACTTGAGCTCATAAAACTGAATTATGTAAAATATTTTTCCTTCCAAAAATTACAGGTGTTTTTTTTTTATTAAATTTATTGAGGTGACAATTGTTAGTAAAATTACATAGATTTCAGGTGTACAATTCTGTATTACATCATCTATAAATCCCATTGTGTATTCATCACCCAGAGTCAGTTCTCCTTCCATCACCATATATTCAGACAATGGTTTGGTGGTTGCCAGAGGGTAAGGGGGGTGGGGGGTGGGGGGTGGGAGATGAGGGTAAGGGGGATCGAATAAATTACAGTTTTTTTGAGAAGCAACATCAAACACAAAATTTCTGAGATCAAGAACAGGAAATGAGTGATTCAGCAGGCTGGATTTCACCCAAGGAGTTGTCTCCACAGCAATAGAGAGCAGCTGAGAAAAGTTCCAGAGGACTTGCCTGGTACTGCTTGAAAGCAGTAGGAATGGTAACCAGAGAACTCTCTAGAGTGCAGTAGAGGGCAGATGGAATGCCCAGCTTAGACTCCTCAGAAATGTAAGCCTGGTGTCACTGCTTCACTTGAAAATTTTTTCATTTGTTTTTATTTATTTATTTATTTTATTATTAGTTTCAGATGTACAAAAAAACATAATGATTAGACATTTACACCCCTCACAAAGTGATAACTCCCCCCAAGTCTACTGACACCATACATAGCTATCACAATATCATTGACTATATTCCCTATGCTGTGCTCTACATCCTGTGCATATATATATATATTTGACATTCAATATTATTTTATATTAGTTTCAGGTGTACAGTGCAGTGGTTAGGCGTTTATATAATCTATAAAGTGATCCCCCTGATAAGTTCAGTACCCATCTTACCCATCTGACACCCTACATAATTGTTACAACATTATTAATTATATTCCCCATACTGTATTTCATATCCCTGTGACTATTTTGCGACTACCAACTTGTACTTTCTAATCCCTTTACCTTATCACCCATCTCCAAACCCTTCTCCATCCAGCAACCATGAATTTTTTTTTGTGAGTCTCTGTTTTGTTTGAAACAAAACAAAGAACATTTATTCTGTTCTTTAGATTCTACATGTAAGTGAAATCATATGATATTTGTCTTTCTCGGTCTGACTTATTTCACTTAGCATAATACCCTCTAAGTCCATCCATTTTGTTGCTAATGGTAAGATCTTATTCCTTTTTTATGGCAGCATAATACTCCATTGTATAAATGTACCACAATTTCTTTATCCTATCATTTATTGATGGGCATTTATAATAGGTTGTTTCCATATGTTGGCTATTGTGAATAGCACTACAGTAAACATAGGGGTGCATGTATTTTTTTGAATTAGTGTTTTGGATTTCATTGAATAAATACCCAGGAGTGCAATTGCTGGATTATAAGGTAGTTCTATTTTTAACATTTTGAGGAACTTCCATGATGTTTTCCATATTGGCTGCACCAATTTGTAATCCCATAAACAGTGCACAATGATTCCCTTTTCTCTACATCTTGGCCAGCACTTGTTTGTTGATTATTGGTAACGGCCATTCTGACAGGTGTGAGGTAGTATCTCATTGTGGTTTTAATTTGCATTTCTCTGATGATAAGTGGCATTGAGCATCTTTTCATGTCTATTGGCCATCTGTATGTCCTTGTTGAAGAAATGTCTATCAGGTCCTCTGCACATTTTTTAATTGGATTGTTTGTTTTTCTGATGTTGAATTGTATGAGTTATTTTTTTTATATAAATTTTTAATATTAACCCCTTATGAGATGTATGATTGACAAATATCTTCTCCTATGCGGTAGGATCTCCTTTTGTTTTGCTGATGGTTTCCTTTGCTGTGAAAAAACTTTGATGTAGTCCCATTTGTTTATTTTCTTTTTCATTTGTTTCCCTCGCCTGAGGAGATATATCAGTGTCTGGAGACATAGCAGTGCCTAAGTGTAATGTCTGAAAGTTTATTTCCAATATTTTCTTCTAGAAGTATTATGGTTTCGGGTCTTATATCCATTTTTGAGTTTATTCTTGTATATGGAGTAAGAAGGTGATCCAGTTTCTTCTTTTTTTTTTTTTTTTCATAGTGCATGTCAGTTGTGTCATATTAAATTTTTTTTTTTAATTAGTTTCAGGTGCACAAGACAAAGCAAAACTTAGACATTTATCATTTATATCCCTCACACTGTGTGAACCCCCCTCCCCCCATCCACTATCCCTCTGTACGTTCCCAAAACCTCTCACCTTCCCCTTATCCCCACCCCCCCGCCCCTCTAGCAACCCTCTGTTTTTCCTCCATGTTTCCAAAACTGTTTCTGATTAGTTCATTCACTTATTCTTTTCTTTAGATTCCGCATATAAGTGAGATCATATGGTATTTGTCTTTCTCTTTCTGACTTATTTCACTTAACATAATGTTCTCTAGGTCCATCCATGTTGTTGCAAATGGTAAGATTTCTTTCTTCTTTATGGCTGCGTAATACTCCATTGTATAAATGTACCACGGTTTCTTAATCCAGTCATCTACTGATGGGCATTTCGGTTGTTTCCAGGTCTTGGCTATTGTATATAGTGCTGCAATAAACATAGGAGTGCATAAAGATTTTTGAATTGGAGTTTTGGATTTCTCCGGATAGATACCTAGGAGTGGGATTGCTGGATCATAAGGTAGTTCCATTTTCAGATTTTTGAGATATCTCCAAACTGTTTTCCATAGTGGCTGCACCAATCTGCATTCCCACCAACAGCGCACCAGCGTTCCCTTTTCTCCGCATCCACGCCAGCACTTGTTGTTTGTTGATTTATTGATAATAGCCATCCTGACTGGGGTGAGGTGGTATCTCATTGTGGTTTTTATTTGCATTTCTCTGATGGTTAGTGAGGTTGAACATTTCTTCATATGTCTGTTTGCCATCTGTGTGTCCTTTTTAGAAAAATGTCTCTTCATGTCCTCTGCCCATTTTTTAATTGGGTTGTTTGTTTTCTTGGAGTTGAGTTGAGTGAGTTTTTTATAAATTTGTGATATTAACCCCTTATCAGATATATCATTGGCAAATATCTTTTCCCAATCAGTAGGATCCCTTTTTGTTTTATTGATGGTTTCCTTTGCTGTGAAAAAGCTTTTTAGTTTGATGTAATCCCACATGTTTATTTTTCCTCTTACTTCCCTCGCGCGAGGGGATATATCAGTAAAAATCTTACTCCGGGTAATGTCTGTGAAGTTTCTTCCTATATTTTCTTCTAGGAATTTTATGGTTTCAGATCTTACATTTAAATCTTTAAGCCATTTTGAATTTATTTTTGTATGTGGTGTAAGGAGGTGATCCAGCTTCATCTTTTTGCATGTGTCTGTCCAAGTTTCCCAGCACCATTTATTGAATAGACTGTCTTTACCCCACCGTACATTCTTGCTTCCATTGTCATAGATTAAATGGCCATATAGGCATGGATTTATTTCTGGACTCTCTATTCTGTTCCATTGATCTATGGGTCTGTTTTTATGCCAGTACCATGCTGTTTTGATTACTGTAGCCTTGTAGTATAATTTGAAGTCAGGTATTGTTATACCTCCCACTTTGTTCTTATTTCTCAAGATTGTTGAAGATATCCGGGGTCTTTTGTTATCCCATATAAATTTTAGGATTATATGTTCTATTTCTGTGAAAAATGTCGTTGGTAGTTTGATAGGAATTGCGTTGAATATGTATATTGCCTTAGGCAGTATGGACATTTTATCTATATTAATTCTTCCTATCCACGAACATGGTATGTGTTTCCGTCTATTTGTATCTTCTTTCATTTCTTTCTTCAGTGTCTTATAATTTTCTGAGTACAGATCTTTTACTTCTTTGGTTAAATTTATTCCCAGGTATTTTATAGTCTTTGGAGCAATTGCAAATGGAATTGCTTTTTTAATTTCTCCTTCTGATGTTTTATTATTGGTATATACAAATGCAACTGATTTCTGAATATTAATTTTGTATCCTGCTACTTTACTAAATTCATCTATCAGCTCTAATAGTTTCTTGGTGGAGTCTTTAGGGTTCTCTAAATATAGTATCATATCATCTGCATATAATGACAGTTTTACTTCCTCCTTACCAATTTGGATGCCTTTTATTTCTTTTTCTTGTCTGATTGCTGTGGCTAGAACTTCCAGCACTATGTTGAATAGAAGTGGAGAAAGTGGGCAGCCTTGCCTTGTTCCTGATTTTAAGGGGAATGGTTTTAGATTTTCCCCATTGAGTATGATGTTAGCTGTGGGTCTATCATATATGGCCTTTATTATGTTGAGATATGATCCCTCTATTCCCACTTTCTTAAGGGTTTTTATCATGAATGGCTGCTGGATTTTATCAAATGCTTTTTCTGCGTCAATTGATATGATCATATGATTTTTATTTTTCATTTTGTTAATGTGGTGTATCACATTAATTGATTTGCGGATGTTGAACCACCCTTGCATACCAGGGATGAATCCTACTTGATCATGGTGTATAATCTTTTTAATATATTGCTGAATTCTGTTTGCTAGTATTTTGTTGAGGATTTTTGCATCTATGTTCATTAGCGATATCGGCCTGTAGTTTTCTTTTTTTGTGGTGTCTTTGTCTGATTTTGGGATCAGGGTGATAGTGGCTTCGTAAAAAGTGTTTGGGAGTCTTCCCTCCCTCTGGATTTTTTGGAAGAGTTTGAGGAGAATAGGTGACAATTCTTTTTGGAACGTTCTGTAAAATTCACCTGTAAAGCCTGGTCCAGGGCTTTTGTTTGTTGGGAGATTGTTGATTACTGATTCAATTTCCTTGGTGGTAATCAGTCTATTCAGGTTTTCTGTCTCCTCTTGAGTTAGCCTTGGGAGGTTGTATGCATCTAGGAAATTGTCCATTTCTTCCAGGTTGTCAAATTTGTTGGCATACAGTTGCTCATAGTAATTTCTTAGGATTTTTTGTATCTCTGCGGTGTCTGTTGTCACTTCTCCTCTTTCATTACTGATTTTATTAATTTGGGTCCTCTCTCTCTTTTTTTTAATGAGTCTGGCTAAAGGTTTGTCAATTTTGTTTATCTTCTCTAAGAACCAACTCTTGGATTCATTGATCTTTTGTATTGTTTTTCTGGTTTCTATTTCATTTATTTCCGCTCTGATCTTTATTATCTCCTTCCTTGTACTCCCTTTGGGCTTATTTTGTTGTTCTTTTTCCAGATCCCTTAAGTGTGAAGATAAACTGTTGATTAGTGATGTTTCTTGTTTCTTTAGGTAGGCCTGCAGTGCTATGAACTTCCCTCTTAGGACTGCTTTCGCTGCATCCCATAGATTTTGGGTCGTTGTATTTTCATTTTCGTTTGTCTCGAGATATCTTTCGATTTCTTCCTTGATCTCCTGTTTGACCCATTCATTATTTAGTAACATATTATTCAGCCTCCATGAATTTGTGTGTCTTCCAGTCTTTTTCCTGTAGTTCATTTCTAATTTCATAGCACTGTGGTCAGAGAAGACAATTGGTATGATTTCAATTTTCTTAAATTTATCCAGACTTGCTTTGTGGCCTAACATATGGTCTATCTTGGAGAATGTTCCATGTGCGCTTGAGAAGAACATGTATTCTGCAGCATTGGGGTGGAATGCTCTGAAAATATCGGTTAAATCCAAGTGGTCCAATGTGTCATTTAAGGCTGTTGTTTCCGTATTGATTTTCTGTCTGGAAGACCTGTCCCTTGTTGTCAGAGGTGTGTTGAAGTCCCCTACTATGATAGTGTTACTGTTGATCTCCATCTTTATGTCAGTCAATATCTGTTTTATATATTTAGGTGCTCCTATGTTTGGTGCATAGATGTTTACTAGGGTTATATCCTCTTGTCGAATTGATCCCATTATTATTCAGTTTCTTCTTTTTTATGCATGTATCTGTCCAGTTTTCCTAGCACCATTTATTAAATAGACTCTCTTTACCCCAGTGTAAATTCTTGCTTTTTTTGTCATAGATTAAATGATCATATAGGCATAAATTTATTTCTGCGCTCTCTATTCTGTGCCATTGATCTATTTGTCTGTTTTTATTCCAATATCATGCTTTCTTTTATTGCTATGACTTTGTAGTATAATTTGGTATCAGGTAGTGAGATACCTATAGCTTTGTTCTTCTGTTTCAGGATTGTTCTGGCTCTTCAGGGTCTTTTATGGTTTCACATAAATTTTAGGAATATTTGTTCTAATTCTGTGAAAAATGCCATTGGTATTTTGATAGGGATTGCATTGAATCTATATATTGCTTTGGATAGTACAGACATTTTAACTATATTAATTCTTCTTATCCATGAGCATGGTATGTTTCCATTTATTTGCATCTTCTTTAATTTCTCTCCTCAATGTATTATAATTTTTTGAGTACAGATCTTTTACTTTCTTGATTAAATTTATTCCTAAGCATTTTACTTTTTGATGCAATTATAAGTGGGATTGTTTTCTTATTTTTTCTTTCTGATAGTTCATTATTGGTGTATACAAATGCAACTGATTTCTGAATATTAATTTTGATCCTGCTACTTTACTGAATTTATTTATCAGTTCTAATAATTTTTGGTGGGATTCTTGGGGTTCACTATATAGTATCATGTTATCTGCAAATAATATGTTTTAGTTCTTCTTTTCCCATTTGTATGCCTTTTCTTTCATTTTCTTTTTAAATTATATTTTAAAATTAATTTCAGGTGTACAAAAACAAAGGAATAATTAGACATTTACCCCCCCATCTCAAAGTGATAACCCCCCTCCCGCAATCTATTACCCATAGTCACAATATTGCCTTTTATTTCTTTTTCTTATCTGATTGTTCTAGCTATAACGTCCAGTACTATGTTGAATAAAAGTGAAAGTGGATATCCTTGTCTTGTTCCTGATCTTAAGGGGACTGCTTTTAGCTTTTCCCCATTGAAAATGATATTAGGTGTGGGTTTGTCATATATATTCCCTCTATTTCCAATTCGCTGAGAGCTTTTAGCATAAATGGATGCTGATTTTGTCAAATGCTTTTTCTGCATCTATTGATATGACCATATGATTTTTATTTTTCATTTTGTTTATGTGGTATATCACATTAATGGATTTGTGGATATTGAATCAACTTTACATGCCAGGGATGAATCCCACTTGATCATGGTATATGATCTTTTTACTGTATAGTTAAATTTGGTTTGCCAGAATATTCTTTAATTGCCTCTTAATCCACATTTGGAGGTGACTCAGCATTTGAGAGATAGGTAGCATCTTCCCAGGCAGGAGCTTCCAGGTGTTTCTTCTGACCTGAGGGACTGAACAGATGATTTACCCCTGGAAGCTGACAATGCTGAGCTATTTTCCAAAATCTAACATAGTGCTGGTCATCAGGTCAGTGCTGCCTTTGGACAGGGTTGTGGGAGCTCAGTTACCACTAATTCATTTGCTCGCTTTCTCTCTTCTTTTCTCTGTCATCTTAATGTATGCTTTGCAAACACCCAACTTTGTCGGTTATCATCTACTTGTTTTATGTGCACAATTCTACTGAGTACTTGGAGAACCATTTTGGAGGGAATTTTCCAGGCAATATGACTCAAAGTCCACCATTGAAAAAAAGGAGCAGCTCATAAGTGTGTCTTCTTAAACAGTTGTGCCTTGATTTCAACAGGAAAGCAAAACACTTCTACATCCTGTAAGCATTTCCAGTACTTAATCAGTCCCCCAAATTGTCCTACACATCCTTCTCTTTCACCTTCCACCTGCACACCCCTGTCCAAGTACTATTCTAACATATACTCAGGGTTCTGTAACAGACCTATATAGTCTCCAGATTTTTCACATTCCCATTCATCCCTCATACCACCCTCAATTTAATCTTTCTAAAACATTGTTTTCTGTCCTGTTCAAAAATTTTCAGGCATATCTGTAATATTTTCATGGTATCTGATGGTTTATTTTCTGGACCTTGCTTGTGTTATGTTGTAGTTCTATGCATTTCTACAGTTACATGCAACCTTTTCAAAATGAGCCAGGGTATATGCGCAGTGACATGCAGAAGCATCATATGAAATACACATTGATTGGACTTTTTCTGCCTTCTAATACTTCTGTCAAAGGCCCTGCACTGAAAACAAGGTTTAATATGTGCCCCCCAATTCTTACAAGCCTATGACACCTCCAGGGACTATTAATAGGTAGCCAAAGTGGTATTACAAGTTTCTGTGCCAAACCCAAAATATTCGTAAAAAGAGAAGACTAAAAATTTGAGAAGAGTTTGATGTAGTGGGCAAGTTTTAGTAGTTTGAGTATTGAACAGTTGGCTGAGTGGGGAGTGTCAAACATTTCCTCTTTCTCAGGCCAGATGAGACAGACTTTCAGAAATCAGTCTTGAAAATTGAGGGTGCTTGATATAATGGAAGCTGGCATTTTCCTCCATGGCAAAATGTCTGTCAAGCTACGGTGGCTGCAAGCCTTCCCTAGGGCTGCCAGCCCAGCAGAGAAAAGTTTGATGAGAGTGTTCTTGGGGGTAATTTTATGTGTCTTTGAGAGTCTACAGTGTTTGTGAATGTGCATAGTGATGCTCACTTCTCACCTAGACAATTGTGAAGGCAGGAGACTGAACGGAAAAGCCTGAAGTTGCAGTTTGAGGAGAAAGGTTAGGCATATGACAAGGACCCTTGAGTTTGTCCAGATACCCAGACATTGAAGAACATAGCCAATCCCCAGACTTCTTAAAGGCACCTCTATGAAGAGAACCACCTTTCTGGGCTTAGTGTCTCCACTGTATTTAATCATCCTTTAGAGGTATTTTGGCAAATTTGCGACTGCATTCCTGCACAGAGCGTGCAACACAGCTCTTGTCTTGGGACATGACTGTTTTGATGAGTTCATCGTCTCACAGATTTCACATTCTTCTCATTTGGATTGAATCCTTTGTTTTCCCAAGGTATATCTTTAGTAGTTTTTTTCTTTTTCTTTTTTTTTAATTTATTGGGGTGACAATTGTTAGTAAAATTACATAGATCTCAGGTGTACAATTTTGTATTACATCATCTATAAATCCCATTGTGTGTTCACCACCCAGAGTCAGTTCTCCTTCCATCACCATATATTTGATCCCCTTTACCCTCATCTAACACGCCCCACCCCCCCTTACCCTCTGATAAACACTAAACTATTGTCTGTGTCTACGAGTTTTTCTTTCTCATTTGTTTGTCTTGTTCTGCTGTTGTTTTTGGTTTATATACCACATATCAGTGAAATCATATGGTTCTCTGCTTTTTCTGTCTGACTTATTTCACTTAGCATTATACTCTCAAGATCCATCCATGTTGTCACAAATGTTTCTATATCATCTTTTCTTACCGCCGAACAGTTTCTATTGTGTATATATACCAAAATCTTTATCCATTCATCTATCGAAGGACGTTTTGGTTGTTTCCATATCTTGGCCACCGTAAAAAAAAGCTGCAATGAACATTGGAGCACACGTATCTTTATGTATAAATGTTTTCAGATTTTTGGGGTAGATGCCCAGGAGAGGGATTGCTGGGTCATATGGTAATTGTATTCGCAATTTTTTGAGGAACCTCCACAGTGCCTTCCATAATGGCTGCACCAGTCTACATTCCCACCAAGAGTGTTCCTTTTTCTCCACGGCCTCTCCAACACTTGTTACTATTGGTCTTGTTGATGGTAGCCATTATAACTGGGGTGAGGTGATATCTCATTATGGTTTTTATTTGCATTTCTCTGATGATTAGTGATGTTGAGCATTTTTTCATATGTCTATTTGCCATTTGTATGTCCTCTTTGGAGAAATGTCTCTTCAGGGCCTCTGCCCATTTTTCAATTGGGTCATTTGTTTTTTGTTGTTGGCTTGCATGAATTCCTTGTATATTTTGGATATTAGCCCCTTATCGGAGGCACAGTTTGCAAAAATCTTCTCCCATTCAGTTGGTTGCCTCTTTATTTTGTCGATGGTTTCTTTGGCTGTGCAGAAACTTTTAAGTTTCATATAGTCCCATTTATTTATTTTAGCTTTTACTTCCATTGTCCTTGTAGTCAAATTCATAAAATGCTCTTTGAACCCAAGCTCCATAAGTTTAGTACCTGTGTTTTCTTCTATGCAGTTTGTTGTATCAGGTCTTATACTTAAGTCTTTGATACATTTTGAATTAATTTTGGTACATGGTGAGAGATAGCAGTCCAGTCTCATTGTTTTGCACGTGGCCATCCAATTCTCGCAACACCATTTATTGAAGAGGCTGTCTTTCCTCCATTGTATGTTTTTAGCTTCTTTGTCAAAAATTTTCTGTCCATATTTATGTGGCTTTATTTCTGGGTTCTCAATTGTATTCCATTGGTCTATGTGTCTGCTTTTCTGCCAATACCATGCTGTTTTGATTATTGTAGCCCTGTAGTACAAGCTAAAGTCGGGGAGTGTGATACCTCCAGTATTGTTCTTTTTTCTTAAGATTGCTTTGGCTATTCGGGGTCTTTTGTGGTTCCAAACAAATCTGATGATTTTTTTGTTCTATTTCTTTAAAAAATGCCATTAGGATTTTAATGGGGATTTCATTAAATCTGTATATTGCTTTGGGTAATATGGCCATTTTAACTATGTTGATTCTTCCAATCTATGAGCACTGACTATCTTTCCATTTCTTTATATCCTCTTCAATTTCTTTCAAAAATGTCTTATAGTTTCAGCATATAGGTCCTTCACATCATTGGTTAAGTTTATTACTAGGTATTTTATTCTTTTTGCTGCAATTGCAAAAGGAATTGTTTTTTGTATTTCTTTTTCTGAGATTTCATTGTTAGTATATAGGAATGCAATGGAATTTTGTACGTTGATTTTGTAGCCAGCAACTTTACTGTATTCGTTGATTGTTTCTAATAGCTTTTTGGTGGAGTCTTTAGGGTTTTCTATATATAGCATCATGTCATCTGCAAAGAGTGACAACTTAACTTCTTCATTCCCAATTTGGATGCCTTTTATTTCTTTCTGTTGCCTAATGGCTATGGCAAGGACTTCCAACACTATGTTGAAAAGCTGAGGTGATAGGGGACAGCCCTGTCATGTTCCTGAATGTAGAGCAAAGGGCTTCAGTTTTTCACCATTAATTATGAGATTAGCTGAGGGTTGTCATATATGGCCTTTATTGTGATAAGGTATTTTCCTTCTATACCTATTTTATTAAGTGTTTTAATCATAAATGGATGTTGTATCTTGTCAAATGCTTTTTCTGCATCAGCTGATATAATCATATGATTTTTGTCCTTTTTTTAGTTTATGTGATGTATCACATTGATGGATTTGCGGATGTTGAACCATCCTTGCTCCTCGGGGGTGAACCCCACTTGGTCGTTATGAATATCTTTTTAATGCACTGTTGTATTCTATTTGCTAGTATTTTGTTTAGGATTTTTGCATCCATATTCATCAGAAATATTGGTGTGTAGTTCTCTTTTTTGGTGTTGTCCTACCAGGTTTTGTTATCAGGGTAATGCTGGCCTCATAAAATGAGTTAGGGAGTACTGTCTCTTCTTCAATCTTTTGGAAGAGTTTGAGCAGGATTCTTATTAGATTCTCTTTGAAGGTTTGTTAAATTCACTAGTGAAGCCATCTGGTCCTGGACATTTGCTTTTGGGAAGGTTTTGGATGACTGATTCAATTTCATTATTGGTGATCGGTCTCTTTAGATTTTCCAATTTTTCATGGTTCAACCTTGGAAGGCTTTATGTTTCTTAGAACTTGTCCATTTCTTCTAGGTTATTGAATTTGGTGGCATAAAGTCCTTCATAATATTCTTGGATGATCCTTTGTATTTCTGTGATGTCCGTGATAACTTCCCCGTTTTCATTTCTGATTTTGTTAATTAGTGTCTTCTCTCTTTTTATCTTAGTGAGTCTAGCCAAGCGTTTGTCAATTTTGTTAATCTTTTCAAAGAACCATCTGTTTGTCACATTAATTTTTTCCATTGTCTTTTTGTTCTCTATTTCATTTAGCTCTGCTCTGATTTTTGTTATTTCTTTTCTTCTGCTGACCTTGGGTTTCACTTGTTCTTCTTCTAGTTCTTTAAGTTGTAACATGAAGTTATTTATTTGGGATTTTTCCTGTTTTTTGAGATAGGACTGTGATGATTAAATTTCCCTCTTAAAACTGCTTTTGCTGCATCTCCAAAATTTTGCTGGGATGTGTTTTCATTGTCATTTGTTTCCATGTATCTTTTGATCTCACTTCTAATTTCTTCTTTGACCCAGTCGTTCTTTAAAAGTATGTTGTTTAATCTCCATGTATTTGTGTTTTTTCCTGCTTTCTTTTTGCAGTTGATATCCAATTTCAAAGCCTTGTGATCGGAGAGTATGCTTGTCATGATTTCAATCTTCTTAAATTTGCTGAGGCTGATTTTATGTGCCAATATATGTTCTATCCTTGAGAAAGTTCCATGTACTCTAGAAAAAATTGTATAGTGTGATGTTTTAGGATGAAGTTCTCTATATATGTCAATATGTCCGTTTCATCTAATGTGTCATTTAGGGCTGCTATTTTGTTATTTATTTTCTGTTTCAATGATATAGCCATAGCTGTCAATGATGTATTTAAGTTCCCTAGTATAATTGTGTTTTGGTCAATTTCTCCCTTTTGTTCTGTTAGTAGTTGCTTGGTATATTTCGGTGCTCCCCGATTGGGGGCATAAATATTGATGACTGTTATGGCTTCTTGTTGTATAGTCCCCTTTACCATTATGAAATGTCTATCTTTGTTTCTTGTTATCTTTTTCACCATGAAGTCGGTTTCAACTGATATCATTATTGCTACACCTGATTTTCTCTGGGTACCATTTGCTTGGAGTGTCAATTTCCACCCTTTCACTTTGAGTCTATGCTTGTCCTTATAGCTGAGATGTGTCTCTTGGAGACAATATAACAGCATATGTTTGGGTTTAGTTTATTGATCCAATCTTCTACTCTGTGCCTTTTTATTGGTGAGTTCAGTCCATTTACATTTAGGGTGATTATTGATATGTGAGGATTTCCTGTCATTCTAGCTTTAGTTTTCTGGTAAGGCTGTGTCTCCATTGTTTCTTTCCCTTTTTGACATTGTCTATTATTTCTGTGTGGTGGTATTCTATGATGTTTCCCTCTGTTTCTTCTTTTATTACAGTATATATTTCAGTTCTGGATTTTTTTTTTTGAGTGGTTACCCTTAAGTTTATGTAAAAGAAAGTTTTACATTTAGAATATTCCATTTTCCTCAGCACGCTTACTCTTTCCATTGCCATATTCCAGTTGAGGCCTTTACTCTCCCCCTTTTTATATTTTGGTTGGCACAAATTGTCCCTGTTGATGGTGGTCGAGTAGCCTCCTTTAGTATTTCTTGTAGAGCAGGTCGTGTATTAGAAAAATCCCTCAGCTTCTGTATGTCTGTAAATGTCTTTATATCTCCTTCATATCTAAAGGATATCTTTATTCCTGGCTCATAATTTCTCTTTCAATAGTTTGAATATTTGGTTCCACTCCCTCCTGTCTTGTAGAGTTTCTGCTGAAAAATCTGATGATAATCTAATGGGCTTTCCTTTGTAGTTTACCGTCTTCTTTTCACTGGCTGCTTTGAAGATTCTTCTTTGTCGTTGATTTTAGACAGCTTCAATACAATGTGCATTGGAGAAGGCCTGTTAGGATTGAGGTAATGAGGTGTTCTATTTGCTTCTTGAATTCGAGGATCCAGTTTTGTCCACAAGTTTGGGAAGTTCTCATCAACAATTTGTTTGAATATATTCTCTGTTCCCTTCTCCCTTTCTTCTTCTGGTATGCCCATTATTCTTATATTGCTCTTTCTGATGGAGTCAGAAAGTTCTTGTAGAGTTCTTTCATTTCTTTTAAGTCTCAAGTCTCTTTCTTCTTCCATCCCTGTCATTTCCAGGTTTCTATCTCTGATGTCACTGATTCTTTCCTCCATCTGGTGAACTCTACTACCTAAGCTAGTTATTTCATTCTTAATTTCTTCTATTGAGTTCTTAATCTCCAGAAATTCTATTTCGTTCTTTTTTAAAATTTCAATCTCTTTCGTAAAATGCTCATGTTGTTCTTTGATTGTGTTTCTGAGTTCATTAAACTGCCTTTCTGTGTTTTCTTGCATTTCGTTAAGTTTTTTCAGAACTGCAATCTTGAATTCTCTGTCATTTAAGTCACATATATCCATATCTTTAAGTTCTTTTTCTGGAGACTTTTCACTTTCTTTCTGAGTTGTCTTGTTGCCTTGGTTATTCATGGCAAATACTGATTTATTATTTCTCTTCCTAGACATCTACAGGAGTGGCTTCTGCAACAGGTTGCTAGGAAGAGGTCTTTCTTTTGTTTGCCAGTACTTGTTGGTAGAATGTTTTATTTTCTCTCCTACTGCAGCCTTTTTTTCTCTCTCACACGCTAGTGCTCTCTTCTCTGCACTATTCCAGCTTCTCACACAATGTGGCAATTCCCTGGGAGACAGGCTTCTGCTCTGTTAATAGTTCGCCTGTGCCACAGGGCACAGTTTCCTTGTAGGTATGCAGAGAGCTTTTGAAGTTCCAAAGCTCTTCCTGCACCAGATTCAGAGCCCGTATGTTTCAGCAGTCTGTTTACTCCTGCAGGGATCTGCCCAGATATGTTGGGCCAGGGGCAGGGTGAGTTGTGAGAAGTGGCCCAGAGCAATGGCGGCGACCACCACCACCGCAGCTGGTCCTGCTTCCACAGCTCCCTCCCTTTTGCCGGAACTAGTTTGGCTGCACAGTTCTCAGAACAGCAAATATTCTGGTCTTTTTATCTGACACTGCTACTGTTGTGCTTCTAGCACCGGGCAGTTGGGGGCGGGGTGAACTTTGGGAGGGTAGGGAGGGGTTGGCTAGTCTCAGTGCCTAAGGATTTCGTTCTCTGCTCGGCAGTGAGGGCTTAAACCACCGTTTTCAGCCTTCTTCCCTCAGTCTTTTCTCTGAGGTCTCTGCCGTGAGCGTTGGGTTCATGGTGTTATATGCTGTCCCCTCAGCCCTGTGGGCCATAAGCGGAGCCCTAGCAGCCCTAGTTCTTCCCTCTCCCGCATCTGCGGTAATTCCGGGATGCAGCGTGCTCTGTGCACTGAGCTAGGTCTACGTCCTGTGCTGGCGCGGATCTGTCTCCACACTTCTACCTTCCCTCCTCCCCTGCTTGTGCAATTCACCCACCCCTAGGTGAATTCAATAGTGGGCCTCTTCATCTTGCCTGTCTGCTGTGCAGGGAGTCCTTTGTGGAGTTATTGTTCTATTATTTGTAAATTCCAGGGGAACTTTACAGAGGCTCACCTCACGCCGCCATTTTGATAGTAGTTTTTTTAATAATGGGTGTATGGAAGGTACAGTTTCTAAATCCTGATATGTCTGAATTTTTATTTTGCATGCACACTTAACGAATCATTTGATTCGGTGTTTTGTTGCTATTGATTCCTCCACAGTATGGCCTCTGGATGAGAATACAGTCCAGGTAACATCTTGTTTGTAGCTTTGTGAGATCCTAAGTTGAAGACCCAACTAAGCTCTGTCTGGAACCCTGGCCCTCAGAAAGAGTGGTATAATAAATTGTGTGTTGCTTTAAGCTGCTAAGTTTGTGGTAGTAGCAGAAAACTAACACATCTGATCTTAACATCTATTGCTCATTCCAGTGAATGCTCCACCATTTTGTACATTGGGCACCCAACCTTCATTGAGCATTTGTCTGCACCAAGAATGGAACGTTATAAGTTGAAGAAAAGTTACCAAGATGCTGTTATGGATTTTAGTCCAACTTTTGGGAAAATTATTTTCCTTCATATTCATTTGAAGAACAATAATCCGAAGATCTAAAAGAAAATATGCAAGGCCAAGACATGGTGAATGTTTTCAGGAGTCTTTTGTACCAAATGGAAAAGGCTGAGAAATGCAGAATTGCTATTTGCTCTGCCATTGAAAATATGAAAGAGACATAAAATATATCAATGCTCTCCTACTTCCACCTTTTTGTTGATGGATGAGGAGAGTGAAAGCCTAGAGAAATGATAGGAAATATCTTTATGGAGTGCAAAAAGCATCACATTTGGAGTCAGGCATACTTGCATTTGAATTTTACAACTGCTATTTTCTGACCTCAAAATGTTCTAAAGTTATGGCCAAAGTGAGAGGGTAGGTAAGCACTGTGTTCAACTCTTCCCATGACAACATCAGAATTACAGCTGAATTATAGAGCAAGCATCCTGAAGAACCACCTGAAGGCTAGCTGGATGAAACTCCTATAATTAAGGATGTAAAGAGGAGGCCATGTCCCGACTGGTAGGAGAGGCAGAGATGAAAAACACACTCATCCCACACCCACGTGTGGTGGTTGAGAATCAGGAGGGATATCTCCACTACAGAGGTCACCACCAAGGAATAAGGGGTCTCAACCCCACATCAGACATTCTAGCCACGCAACAGCCCCAAAACAAATGGCTGTGAAGATCAGCAGTGATTCTGTCCCAGTGAGATGAAGGGCTGCTAGAAGCCACAAAGACTCCCTGTCTCACAGGCTGTTACCCTGACCTTCAGCAAAGGGACAGCAGCTTAAAAGACTCCAGAGACATACCAGGAGAAACTGAATTGTATGACTGCAGAGCAAGGGCCACCATTGTCCCTGTGTTGGGCCCTCTGCCCACACAGCCTACAGAAGCAGGTAGACACCAAATCTGAATCTGCGTTAGCCTAGTGAAGACTGCTGGCCCCACACTGGTAACACCATGAGATCCTGCTCCATCCAACTTGCACACTGCCCTTGACTCTTTCAGTGGCTGTGCCTCATGGGCAGACTTGGCCCATTCTGCTAGCTTTCTTTAAAAGCTCCCCATGGCCTGCAGGCCCCAGGCAAGTGGGGGCTGACTGCAGTGCTCCCTGGGCCTTTTGCTGAGTGGTCCCAGGTCTGGTGCAGGTGGCAGGCATCTTGAGTTGCAGTGTGGCATCTCTCATGCATCTCAAGTCCCAACATAGGCAGATACTAACCAGAGATCATTTGTAGTTCCTACCAGGTGATCCTTGGCTGGAAACAGACAGCAGTTCATCTCAACCTGCACTGGAGCCTCTCCCAAAAGTACCCAGAACCAACATACCTAGTGGCCAGCCACAAACAGCAACAGAGCACTTTACAATGAGGTCCACAAATGGAACACCCAACAGTGGTCTCAGCAGGCAAAAGAACCTCTGGGGTGAATCTCACTCCATGGGGTCAGCCTCCGCAATGGTCATAGCCAATCCTAGCAACCAATCAGCCCTAGGGTCAACTGCACTGACTGACAAGCAAGCAGCAATCAAGGCTCAACTTCAAAAGAAGGGCACACACAAACTACACAAGGAATACTCCTATAATACCAGGTTTAAGTGACCAGGAAGCAATACAGAATATGTATTACATAAGGCCACCCTGCCACTGAAAATCAGCAGATCTACCTAATACATAGGAACAAGTACAGGGAGGATGCTAAAATGAGGAGACAAAGAAACATGTCCAAAATGAAAGAACAGGAGAAAACTCCAGAAAAGGAACTGAATGAAATGGAGGCAAAAAATCTACCAGATGTAACGTTCAAAATATTTGTTATAAGAATGCTCAATGAACTTAGGGAAAGAGTAGATGAACTCACGGAGAACTTTAACAAAGGGATAGGAAACATAAAAATGAAGATGTAAGCCATAAACAGAACCAGTCATACATGAATAACATAACTGCCTGAAGAATACATTAGAGAGAATCAACAGTAGATTAGATGAAGCAGAGGACCAAATCAGTGATTTGGAAGATAAGGCAGCAGAAAATATCTAGCAACAACAGAAGAAGAAGAAAAAAAAAGGAAACATCAAGCATATCAACATTCACATCATAGAGGTACCAGAAGGAGAAGAGAGAGAGCAAGGAATTGAAAATCTATTTGAAGAAATAAGGACAGAAAACTTCCCTAACCTGGTGAAGGAAATAGACAGACAAGTCCAGGGAACCCAGAGAGTCACAAGAAATGAATCCAAAGAGCCCAGACTAAGACACATCATAATTAAAATGCCAAAGTTTAAAGACAAACTGATTCTTAAAAGCAGCAAGGGGGCTCCTACAAGACTATCAGCTAATTTCTCAATAGAAATTTTGATTTGCATTTCTCTGATGATTAGTGATGTTGAGCATTTTTTCAAATGTCTATTTGCCATTTGTATGTCCTCTTTGGAGAAATGTTTCTTCAAGTCCTCTGCCCATTTTTCAATTGGGTTGTTTGTTTTTTTGTTGTTGAGTTGCATGAGTTCCTTGTATATTCTGGATATTAGGCCCTTATCGGAGGCGCTGTTTGCAAAAAATCTTCTCCCATTCAGTTGGTGGCCTCTTTATTTTGTCGATGGTTTCTTTTGCTGTGCAGAAGCTTTTAATTTTCATATAGTCCCATTCGTTTATTGTAGCTTTTACTTCCATTGCCTTTGGAGTCAAATCCATAAAATGCTCTTTGAACCCAAGGTCCATAAGTTTAGTATCTATGTTTTCTTCTATGCAGTTTATAAATAATAATTAAAAAAAAAAAAAAGAAATTTTGCTGATCAGAAGGGACTGGCACAATATGTTCAAAGTGATGAAAAACAAGGACCTGCAGCCAAGATCACTCTACCCAGCAAGGCTAGCATTTAAAATTGAAGGAGATATGAAGAGCTTCCCAGATAAGAAAAAACTAGCTAAAGGAGTTCATCACCACCAATCCAGTATTAGAAGGAATGTCAAAGGGTCTTCATGAAGAGAGGAAGAAAAAAATAAGAACATAAATATGAATAACAAAATGGCAATAAATACATATCTATCAATAGTCTCTTTAAATGCAAATCACTTTTAATGATTTGTTCTCAAAAGACATAGAGTGGTTGAATGGATAAGAAAACAAGACCCACAAATATGCTACACACAAGAGACCGATAGCAGATCAAAAGACACACGAAGACTGAAAGTAAAGGAATGGAAAAGGATAATTAATGCAAATGAAAACAAAATAAGAAAAGCTGGTATAGCAATGCTCATATAAGACAAAATAGACATTAAAATAAGTGTTATAACAAGAGACAAAGAAGGACATTGTATAATGTTAAAGGGAACAATCCAATAGAAGATATAACCATTGCAAGCATTTATTCACCCAAAATAGGAGCACCTAAATGTATAAAGCAAATATTGACAGATAAACAGAGCAATCCATAGTAATACAGTCATAGTAGGGGAATTAAACATCCCATTGAGATCAATCTGCCAGACAGAAAATCAGCAAGGAAACAGTAGTTTTAAATGACATATTAGACCAGATGGATTTAATTGATATTTTTAGAGGATTTCACCCCACAGCTACAAAACATATATGTATTCTTTGCAAGTACACATGGAACATTTTCCTGGATAGACCACATGTTAGGTTACAAAAGAAGTCTCAATAAATTTAAGAAGATCAAAATTATATCAAGCATCTTCTCCAACCACAATGTTATGAAACTAGAAATCAATTACCAGAAAAAAACTGAAAAACACACACAAACACTTGGAGGCCAAATAACATGTTATTAAACAATGAATGGGTTAACAATGAGATCAAGGAAGAAATCAAAAGATACCTTGTCACAAATGAAAATGAAAACACAACAACCCAAAATCTATAGAACACAGCAAAAGCAGTCCTAGGAGGGAAATGCATAGCAATGCAGGCCTACCTCAAGAAACAAACAAACAAAAATCTGAAATAAACAATCTAACATTACACCTAAAGAAACTAGAAACAAAACAAACAAACAAAAAAAGCCCAAAAGGAGTAGAAGAATGGAAATAATAAAGATCAAAGTGGAAATAAATGTAAGAGTGAAAAACAAATACAAAAGATGAATGAAACCAAGAGCCTGTTCTTTGAAAAGATAAACAAAATTAACAAACTTTTAACTAGACTCATCAAGAATGAAAGGGAGAGCACCCAAATAAATAAAATCAGAAAACAAAGAGAACGGACATCATAGAAATACAGAGGATTATAAGAAAATACTATGAACAAATTATGTGAAACAAATTGGGCAATCTAAAAAAAAAAAAAAAAAAAAAAGGATAAATTTTTAGAAATACACAATCTTCCACGACTGAATCAAGACCAAACAAAAAAATCTGAGCAGATGGATAACTACTAATGAAATCAAATCAGTAATCAAAAAAACTACCAAAAACAAAAGTTCAAGAGGAAGAAAGGCTCCCAATCTCATTTTAAGAGTCAGCATTATCCTGATTCCAAAATTCGATAAAGACACTTTGAAAAAAAAAAAAAAAAACTACAGGCCAATATTCCTGATGAAAATAGAAGCAAAAATCCGCAACAAAATATTAGCAAACTGAATTCAGCAATACATTAAAAATATCATATACAATGATCAAGTGGGATTTATTCCTGGGATGCAAGTTTGATTCAGTACCCTTAAATCAATTAACTTTATGCACCACTTAAACAAAACGAAGGATAAAAATTGTATGGTCATAAAATAGATGTAGTAAAAGCATTTGACAAAATTTAGCAGCCATTTATGATAAAAACTCTTAGCAAAGTGGGAATTGTGGGAACATACCTCAACATAATAAAGGCCATATACAAGAAACCCACTGTTAACATCATACTCAATGGGGGGAAAGCTAAAAGCATTTTCCTTCAGATCAGGAACAAGACAAGGATGCCCACTTTTGCCACGTTTATTCAAAATGGTATTGGAAGTTTTAGCCACAGCAATCAGACAAGAAAAATAAATGAAAGGTATTCAAATTGGAATGGATTAAGTAAAACTGTCATTATTTGTAGATGATGTGCTACTATATAAAGAGAACACTAAAGATACCACCAAAACAATGCTATAGCTTATAAATAAATTCAGTAAATTGGTAGGATACAAATTAACATACAGAAATCAGTTGCATTTATATATACCAGTAACTAACTATCAGAAAGAGAAATTAAGAAAACAATCCCATTTAGAACTGCACCAAGAAAAAATAAAATACCTAGAAATAAATTTAACCAAGGAGATAAAAGAGTTGTACTTAGAATAGCATAAGATACTGAAGAAGATACAAATAAACGGAAGCATATATCATGTTCATGGATAGAAAAAATCAACAACATTAAAATATCCATAGTACCCAAAGCAA